>NC_091994.1:17456148-17771909 GCF_044704955.1 Pristiophorus japonicus
GTTAGAAGATCATGGCTTCAAGTCGCGTTCCAGGACTTCATCGCCTCATTTAGGCTGACATTTCAGTACAACACCGAGGGAGTGCTACAATGCTTGAGATACTATTTTTTCTTATGGTAAACCGAGACTATAAATTGGCAAAAGCAGATTGAAGAGAAAAGATTTGAAATGGTTTCTGAATGTTGAGAAAGAAATGGCAAGGCAAGGAGAATTAGGCAGGGGGCTCCAGAGGGCAGGAAAAATAGTGGCTGAATAAGCAGAAAACCGATAATGGAACTGAGGGTTTGGGGGACGATCAATAGCAGTGGGGGAGGGGGGGGGGGTGAGGGGAATAGACATACAAGGCTGGATTAAGTAACTAACAAAAAATTGTGGGGGGCCGTGTAGGAATTTGAAAGCGAGGCAAGTACTCTGAAGTCCGCTCGCTCGAGCATGGGGAGGCAGTGAAATTTGGGAGAGGACAGGGGTGATCAGAGTGCCAGACTCTGTGCAGAGGAGCACATGAGCTACATTAATTTAAATAAGTTGTGATTTGTGAGTTGAGGTGGGGATACCATTGAGCAAAGCATTAGAGAGGCCGTGGACTAGAGTTTCAGTGGTCGTAGGAGGAAAGGTAGGGGATACGTTGCAACATTGCAGAGGTGAAAGAAAATGATGATCGAGATAACGGAGTGGATGCTCATCTCGGGATGCAAGGATTACGATGACATTCCATAACTTCCGATTCATCGGAAGTGGCATCTGAGGAGGTTACTACAGTCAAGATGCTGACAGGAGACAAAAAGGATAGCTTCTGTTTTGCAGACATTTAGCTGGAATAAATTTTAACTCCTCTAGATCTTAATGTCAACTAGGCAATTGCTGAGTGCAGCAGCCTTTGAATTGATGGGAGAATGTGGAGACATGGAACTGGGTGTCATCAGCAAACAAGTGAAAGCTGACCCCATGCTTTCAGGTGATGCTGCTAAGAGGAAGGATGTAAGTGATGAACATGAGCGGACAAAGGTTAGAGCTCTGGAGTACACCAGAGGTGACTTTATGGACAGAGGAGGAAAAGCAAAAGTGCATCACTTTTACGGAAAATCCTAGCTAGTCAGTGCAACGAATGAGATAATGAAAAACATTGCTACAAATAATACATTAAACTCTCCTACCAGTTCTCAGTAATACATATATTTTTTTTTAAATCGAAAATACGTAACAGGTTTCAAGGTTGCTTTCAGGTTATCACACTCGGACTCCAGCACGAAACGACCGCCTCCCTCTCTCTGTGTCTAGGCTGATAAATTAGTATGCCAATTGTGTCTGCTTTCTTCATATGAGGCTAGAAGTGACTATTGCTAATGTTATCATACAAATGCTTAATGCACATCAAATTTCCCTATTTCCTATTTTAAGAAGCTGAAACCTCTGCTAAATTAGCAAAGAATTTGATACGAGTGCGTTAAGTATTTGTACCATACTCAAGATGAGAGATTCAATATACAGTAATTTCCAGGCCAAAAAAATTTTTAGGATGGGAAGAGTCAAAATATCAAACTTACTGCAGTTGTGTTAAAATTCCATTCAAGCTGGACTCATTGAGCACACATCACATCGTATTCCGAACATACTTAAGTTCCTAAAACAGATTTTCTATCCATACATTCTACGCGCCAACAGGCTTGAGATTCTTGTATCAATAGTGAAAAAGGTACCAAAATTATACAAAGGAGTTCATAAATCTGATCATCTATTGAGGAAATCTCATCAATGGCTATGGTTTTGTACTGTTCAATTATTGCAAGATAAATTTCTAAATTATCATAAGAACATAAGAATTAGGAGCAAGAGTAGGCCATACGGCCCTTCGAGCCTGCTCCACCATTCAATAAGATCATGGCGGATCTTCGACCTCAACTCCACTTTCCTGCCCGATCCCCATAGCCCTTGATTCTTGAGTCCAAAAATCTATCTATCCTTGAATATACTCAACGACTGAGCATCCACAGCCATCTGGGGTAGCGAATTCCAAAGATTCACAACGCTCTGAGTGAAGAAATGTCTCGTCTCAGTCCTAAATGGCCGACCCCTTACCTGAGACTATGCCCCCTAGTTTTAAACTATCCAGCTAAGGGAAACAGCCCGTACCTATCTTGTCAAACCCTTTCAGAATCTTGCATGCTTCAATGAGATCACCTCTCACTCTTCTAAACTCGAGAGTATAGGCCCATTCTACTCAATCTTCCCTCATACGACAACCTTCTTCCCAGGAATCAATCTAATGAACCTTCAATCCACCCCCTCTAAGGAAAGTATATCCTTCCTTAGGTCACAGGCCTCAATAAAATATTTTCTGAGAACAGATGCATGGATGTACAGTTGAAATCTGTTCTTCTACAGTCAATGTGCATTTTTCGCTGGGCTATTGTGCTCCCATTGCTCGCCTATGGAAATGTGCAAGAATGAGTTAAGAGCAATTGAAAGTGTTAGTGCTTTTGAGAGATTTTTCCAATCACTGTTTACCTTGCAATCACATGGGATGAGCAATTTTCCATGCGTCCCATACATTCCAATGCTGCCACATAACAGTCCAGGTTTGGCTTCAGCCCTGCTTCCTCCGCCAGGCTGAAAAGCTTGCCAATCTGATTTAATGAACCCTGAAAGCAAATCATTTGAGGTTATTTTCCTGACGTTATCCTTTTCTGACCACCCTATGCTTTTGTTCAGACACAAAGGAGGGGAACATTGGCCAGAGAAATGAAATAGTAGAAAATAGACAACAACAACTTGTAATTATATAGCACCTTTAACAAATAGTAAAATATCTCAAGGTGCTTCACAGAAGTGTTATAACACAAAACAAATAAAAATGGCAAATGACTAAAAGCTTGGTGAAAGAGATAGGTTTTAAGGATCATCTTAAAGGAGGAAAGAGAGATAGCGAGGCGGAAAGGTTCAGGGAGGTGTTCCAAAGCTTGGGGCCCAGGCAGCTTGAAGGCACAGCCATCAATGGTTGAGCAGTTATAATCAGGGATGCTCAGGAGGGCAGAATTTGAGGAGCACAGACATCTCAGGGGTTTGTGAGGCTGAAGCAGATTAGAGATAGGGAGGGGCAAAGCCATGGAGGAATTTGTAAACAAAGATGAGAATTTTGAAATCGAGGCGTTGCTTAACCAGGAGCCAATGTAGGTCAGCGAACACAGGGATGATGGTGAGCGGGACTTGGTGCGAGTTAGGACACAGGCTGACAAGTTTTGGATGACACAAGTTTACGTAGGGTAGAATGTGGAGTGAAGTCTAGAGGTACCAAAGGCATGGATGAGGGTTTCAGCAGCAGATGAGCTGAGGCAAGAGCAGAGACGGGCAAGGTTATGGAGACAACTACAAGGATGAGGAGCAAAATGTCAAAGAAGAAAAATAAAACAGAAAATATAAACAGATGTAACAGAGAAAATTGGGAGAGAAAAAAAAAGGAATGTATTTTTTCTTTAAAAAGAGATAGCACTGACTTTTGACAGAACAGAATATCACTTCTGAGAAGTTCCCGAATGTTGGAAATAATCTTGGGAAATGGGTTGCTGAGGTGCCAGATAGAGTAACGTTTCAATTTTTTCTCAATAAAGCTGGCGCTCTCCAGCGCATGTCTAGAGCAGTGATGAACAATGACTCTAACCTCTGCCTTCTCAAACCACTTTTGCCAAATGTTTGACAACCGCATTAATTAGATCAAAAAACACGAGTGATCATCTCGGCAAAACGACGCGGTTACCCGCCTCCTCTCTTGAAATGTCGTGCTCATCAAGTCAAGGGATGTTACTGCTGGAAAATGGAACACATTCCCCTTGTAAAACCCAGTGTCAGCACCAAGAACCCCAAGGTCAGGTATGGCGAGGTTAGATACTGAATCAACCTTCCTCTACTGTGCCCCACCAAGGCATTTTAAACCCTTCCTCAGAACAGCATTCCCTGTTGCACCAACGTGACATTTTTCCATTTTCCACAGCAGCCATCCCGTGGCTTCTGTTAGTGAAATTATTAATGCAAAAACTACAGCCACTTTTACTGTGGACTCTTGACCATTAAAACGTGAATTGTGGTTAGCAAATTTAAATTCACATACAAAACAGCAACAGTTTGAAAAACACTTTTTCTGAAGCGAGTGCTTTTAAGTAACAGTGCTGTCAATGAATTTGAAGTTAATACAAACAGGCAGACAGAGGAACCCTGGAAAAGTGCTTCAGAGTAAAGGTTGTAGGTGGCATCAATATATTATAGTACCTGTAAATCTACTAACCTTTTTAGCCCACAGATGCATTAAAACGCTGTAAATCTTAATATTCAACTGCTTCCGGCGAGTAAGAATCCGGTGATGGAACATGACGCACTGATGAGCTCTGTCCAGATCATTGTTGAATGCACAAGCCTCGATGTAGGATAAAATATTCCGCTGGGCGTCACCATATTTGTTGCCTTCTTCGTCTTCAAGCAGTTTGGCAGAAGGCTCCCAGTTGTTAAGCTGCTGGTCAAGTTTTTCCACTTCAGTGAGAATGGAAGAATCACGTAATGCATCAGACTTTGGGTCTGGATGAACTGTATGTGGATTACTCATTACAGAAGGACTAGTTCTGCGTGCTGCTAGAGTCTTTGCAGCTTCGGCTTTTGAAGTACTTTTTCTGCCACTTTCCGTGGACTTAGCACCAGTAACCTTTTTAGCATTGGACAATGGCAGAGGTGCTTTCACTTTTTTCACAACACTAAGTTGCCTCCTGGTTTTGTTACGTTTTTCCTTATCTAATTTTTCGATCCATTTGCTGGGGGCAGAGGTAGTTTTTGGTAACATTGTTTCTACGCGACTTTTTTTGCCCGTCTGTTCTTCAGCTGTTATTTCTTTCACGAGAGCTGCAGAGTTCAGGTTAAGAGATTTCTTTAATTCTCTGGCCGGCAGAAAAGTGAGATTCTTTGACCCGGTACGACTTTCTAGAGGAGTTAAATTTACTCTGTTCACAAACTGTACCTCTGTACATTTCATTTCAGTCACGTTATCTGCCTGCAGTTGCTGTATTCTAGCTTTGAGAACTGCCATTTGGAGTAGAAACAAGGAAATAAAAAAAATTAACTAGAAACTTTCATCAAATAATGTAGAAATGCATACATCAAGATAAAACAGGCCAATAACATAGTTGACGTGATTGAACAGAACATATATTATATATACACACTTAAAAAAGAAACCACATATCTGACAACATCTGTATTTGCCAACCAAAAAATGCTATGACCCACATGTATGATGCCCCATTCAACACACTGGCTCTCCAGAGCAGGAATTTTAATTTTAACGCACACGTCACTGTTGTGCACAAGGAACAGAAAACACGTAACATGAGAGTGAATATGAGACATAAGAACATAAGAACTAGGAGCAGGAGTAGGCCATACATCCCCTCGAGCCTGCTCTGCCATTGAAGATGATCATGGCTTATTTTCGACCACAACTCCACTTTCCTGCACTACTGCCATATCCCTTGATTCCCCTCAAGTCCAAAAATCTATCTAGCTCAGCCTTCAATATACTCAACCACTCAGCATTCACAGCCCTCTGGGGTAGAGAATTCCAAAGATTCACAACCCTCTAAGTGAATAAATTCCTTCCCATCTCAGTCTTAAATGGCCGACCCCTTATCCTGAGACTATGATCCCTAGTTCTATCCTCTTCAGACAGGGGAAACAACCTCTCGGCATCTACCCTGTCAATCCCCTCAGAATCTTATATGTTTCAATGAGATCACCTCTCATTCTTCTAAACTCCAGAGAGTATAGGCCCAATCTACTCAATCTCTCCTCATAGGACAGCCCTCTCATCCCAGGGATCAATCTAGTGAACTGGAGCCTAAAAGAGGGGAGCGGGAGAAGAAAAAAAGCTGAGGATTAGGAGCAGAAAACTGATAGAGATAATCAAGTGGTGCTGGAGAATCCAAGAAAGGGAGGTGAGCAAGACTGGCCGAGGAGATGAGTGTTCTTCCAGAATGAGATACAGTTCAACACAGCACAATGATGCACCTACATGAGTCCCCCTCACACAAACTTTTAATCCCCAAATTTCTAGTCTTATACACAACTATAAGCAGCAGTCAGCTTTTACCCGTTATCTGCTTTTAAGAAATAAATAACCATCACAAGCAAGTCTTTCTGTTTATTTTACAGACGGGGACTGAAAAGCTTGTGAATGTACAAATCTTTTTTCTGTTTACAATACAAACAGTTTAGTTACAACAACACTTGAAAAGTTGCCTGATTGCAGTTTCTGGTTCAGATCATTGGCAGCAGTATGTGAAATGGGAATTTTTAAAAATTACAGCATACACAACATTTAAAAAAAAATAAGATAGATCTAGACATTGCAGTGATGTAATTTCAACCATTTGAAATATTTGTTTCAGAAGTAAAAGTGAAGACTTTGGCATGAATACAGGAGTCCCATGAAAGATAGCTCCCAGTAACCCCATGAGTAAAACACACTCCTGAAACATGTCAGGTTCCCCTTCAATTTTCTCTCTCCAAACTCACCCTCTAACAGAAGCGCTCTCTCACAGGTTTGATTCTTTCCATCATCCTTCTTCAGGATAATAGAAGAGTAATTTCTTCTGAAGAAACCCCAAGGCCACTCTGAAAGATCAATTGCAAGCATCTTTAGGTACACAGTCCATAAAAACAAGGAATAGCCATCAATAACTATCAGTCATATTTTCCTTTAATACAAAAGCAAAATACTGCGGATGCTGGAAATCTGAAATAAAAACAGAAAATGCTAGAACTACTCAGCAGGTCAGGCAGCACCTGTGGAGAGAGAGACAGAATTAACGTTTCAGTTCGATGACCTTTCGTCAGACCTGGAAAAAGTTAGAGATATAACAGATTTTAAGCAAGTGCAGGGGCAGGGAAAGGAGATGGGGAGGAAAGAATAAAAGGAAAGGTCTGTGATCAGGAACAAAAGGGAAGGTCCGTCATATTTTCCTGTTGCTCAAAGCATTTCAGAACACATAGAAACCTCATCTGTGACAGTAGTTCAGTTTTTTTTTTCTGCTGTGTGAAGGAAAGTGCCTGCGTATTCACAAACTGAATTAGACGCCAATTTAATATAATTAAGTCATTTTCACCTGTGCCCCGTCAATAAAATAAGGAGCTGGCATTACATGTCTAAAAAATAAAGTCTCGATCAATGGATTGAAAAGCATTATTATACATGCAAACATGGCTTTTCATGCAACTTCTAATTTGGGAATAAATAGGACAGGACATATGTCTGATCCCTATTGGTAGTGATGTTTGTCTAACAGGCTAACTTAACTGGATAATCCACAATTGCCACAGTCCCAGAATGATATAAACAGAAATAATGAATTCTGAGAAAAAAAAACTGAAGGCAACTACAGGAAACTTGGTGCTTCACAACATGACAACTATCAAATTTGGTTGCTGCTATGTTGTGATTGCAAGCATAATTATTTTTCCTGCCTTCGACATGTTCACGAGCAGCAATGTGGATGCAGATAGCAAAACAATCTGTCTGATCATGTATTGACGTACAATTTAAAACACTTGCACTTCCTCCTTTCTCTCAGTCTCCCTGGCAGACATATGAAGAGAACATTTTAAAAAATTAAATATATCAGAGATACCTGTATAAGCAATGAAAGTTTTTGCGAAAATAATTCCTGGCTGCCGCTGTTTCAATGGGGTGAACAATACAGTCATAATGCAATACGTAGTTAAGATCAATTTGGCATTCTAATCTCAGCTATTACTATATGCACTAAAAAACACAATTAATTGTCATAATTTTCTTTGCCCACAAAGCTCATTTCCAAAGTAATACAGTGGCTCTAAAGAAATTTGGGTGACCTGAGGATGTGAAAGGCACTTTATAAATTCAAGTTAGTCCATTCCTTTGGGAACAGTGACAAAAGTGTAATTGAAACATTCACTGGCAGGACAGCAAATGAGATGCCAAGTGCAGCACTGAAGTCAGATGACTGGGGTCTGAACAACAAGTCCTGTTACATCATCTTACATCTTCTGAGCCACAACTTATTAAGATCCCATGTATATTTTCATTTGGACAGAGCATTTGCAATACTTTGCAACAATTCAATCGCAGAATTCACAAAAATGTTTTATAGAGTGGTAGTCTATGATTATATGATCTCTTTGCTAGAATGAAGGAGCTAGAAAGATATTTTTACATGTGGTAGGGACCGTGAACAAGTAAACAAAACTGTGTCAACTTTGTTGGCCCTGCTAGTACCACAACAGTGTCATTTTTATAACGGTACAGGTGGGGAGTGTTGAGGTATGCTAGGCGATCTCACCACTTACATTGAATAATCGTAGGATTGTGGGAAGACTGGTGCCAAAGTTCCACACATCTGCACTGAAACTCATGCACAGAAGGGGATTCATGCTGCCTCTTGCACAATTACCTTCTTTTTTCTCAGTGGAAACGGATAATGGGTGAGTGAATTTTCAATCAAGGAGACTGAGAGAAAGGAGGAAGTGCAAGTGTTTTAAATTGCAAGTCAATACATGATCAGACAGCTGCTACAGGAAAAGACTTAAGTTTGATGCATTTGAGGTCAGGGCAACATGGCTTTTTGAGTCATCGAGTAATATGCAGCATAAACGAGTGCAGATTATAGATCAGAATGGTTAGAGACTGAGAGAAAGTTTGACTGTGATCTAGAAACTGACCTCACCAACAAGATGTCGAGAAAATCAAACATTTTTCTTAAAAATGCCAATTGCATTGCTGATAACAGTACTGAAGTCTTTGTGAACAAAAGACAATGGGCTGGATTTGAGAGAAGTTTGTGACCGGGTTTTCGCCGCGATTTGATCCTCCATGGCAAAAACCCGGTTGCAAAGCCCGGGCGGGATCCTCGGGTACCTGTTTGCGGCGGTGCTTTCAAGTACAGCCGGGGAGAGATGCGCCAATGTGCAACAACACGGACTGCATTACCGTCGTACTTTTGGCACTACACCACGCCCAGAATACCGACAGTACAGCCCTGCCTACAGCAGCAAGTATGAAAACCTGCAAAAAAGGTAAGTTAACGTTTTTATTTTTTAATTCTTTTTCAGCGGTTTGCTAGCTAAAGGTTTTGTGAATGTTTTTTGCAATTTCCCCCCCTCCCGCCCCCCCAGGCCTCTCTTGCAGCGCTCCCAGCCCCGGACTCAATTTGGCAAAACTTGCGTTTTTGCATCACGAATCCTCGTGCAACGCCCCCCTTACTGATGCGCCCCGACACAGATGTAAAACCTGAAAGTTCGGCCTAAAAACGGTAGCGCAGTGAAAATGGTAAGTTTAATGTATCACTACCGTTTTCGCTGAAAAAAACTCAAAAGGTGAAAATCTGGCCCCATGACTAATAGCTTTTAAAAGGGACTGCGACAAATGTTTGAAAAATAAACAGGGATAGGAATAGAACTGTGGATTACTGAGTGCAGATGTGACAGGATGGCATTCTCCTGTGCTGTAAAATTCATTATGAATATCAAGTCTAACCCAGTAAATTGAGTTACAACACCTGGCATTAAAATCTTTAGAATCATGATTTCTATGAAACAGTAAAGACAGAATCACTAAAAACGATGGAATCAAAGAAAAATTTGGATGAGACATTAAACTGCTCTCTCAAGTGGATGTAAAAGATCCATGCCACTATTTCGAAGAGCAGGGGAGTTATCCCTAGTGTGTTGGCCAATACTTATTCCTCAATCTACATCACAAAAAATAGATCAAATGGTCATTATCACATCACTGTTTGTGGGAGCTTACTGTGCGCAAATTGGCTGCCACATTACAACAGTGACTACACTTCAAAAAGTACTTCACTGGCTGTAAAGCGCATTGGGAGGTCCAGTGATCGTGAAAGGGGATATATAAACGCAAGTCTTCATCCGAAAAAGACAACACCTCCGACAGTGCAGCACTCCCTCAGTCTAGATTTTTGTGCTCAAGTCTCTGGAGTGGGACTTGAACCCACAACCTTCTGACTCAGATAGAAAAATACAAAGCACCCAGCGGCGAGTAGCATGGTGTTGCGGCTCCGGGACAGAGGGTGGGCGGTAAGAAGGTGTGTGCAGCTGCACATGGAGCCCCGGCCTTCCAGAAACCGGCTTCTGTTTAACTTCACTGGCGGAGCCCCGGCCTTTACCTGAGCCCTTCGCCGGATGCCTGAGCTGCAGACAGCGGTGACAGCCCGGGGGCGGCTGGAGGAGCAGCAGCTCCTTCAGACTGACGGCACCGGGGCTGCGGGAAGCGCAGAGCCTCAGCAGCGACATCTCGCCTCTCCTCTAGGGCGCCATGTTGTTGGTTGCTGGGGAGGGGGACGGACCGCCCGCCGCAGCCACTGCGCACGCGCGCCCCGCCGGCAGTGCACGCTGGGAAGCGAGGCCAAGCCGCCGAGAACTACAAATCCCAGGGAGTATTGCGCGCCATGCCACACATGCCACCAGATGTACAGAGGGGCGGAGCATCAGTGACACTGGGGAAAGTGAGGGAGCATGATTTAAGATCCCAAATCCATTTAGACACAATGGGCTGGGTTTATTTTGTGTGTTCCTAACAAAGAGAGATTGCTTTTTTCTTCCAGTTTTCATAGAATCATAGATACAGAAAATGCTGGAAATACTCAGCAGGTCAGGCAGCATCTGTGGAGAGAGAAACAGAGTTAATGTTAACTCCACAGATGCTGCCTGACCTGCTGAGTATTTCCAGCATTTTCTGTTTTTATATCAGATTCCATCATCCGCAGTATTTTGCTTTTGTCATCGAATCGTAGAATGGTTACAGCACGGAAGAAGGCCAGGACTACCAGGTGTCAGTGGGGATGTTGCACTTTATCAGGGAGGCTTTGAGGGTTTCCTTGTAACGGTTCCGCTGCCGACCTTTGGCTCGTTTGCTGTGAAGGAGGCCCGAGTAGAGCGCTTGCTTTGGGAGTCTCGTGTCTGGCATGCGAACTATGTGGCCTGCCCAGTGGAGCTGATCAAATGTGGTCGGTGCTTCAATGCTGGGGATGTTGGCCTGGTCAAGGACGCTAACGTTGGTGCATCTGTCCTCCCAGGGGATTTGTAGGATTTTGCGGAGACATCCCATATCTCGGGAGCCTCCTATCAACAAGAGCAGGCATTGATGAGGAGATCCAACACAGCCTCCAGTGCGCCAGTGCAGCCTTCGGCCGCCTGAGGAAAAGAGTGTTTGAAAACCAGGCCCTCAAAATTGCCACCAAGCTCATGGTCTACAGGGCTGTAGTAATACCCGCCCTCCTGTATAGCTCAGAAACATGGACCATGTACAGAAGACACCTCAAGTCGCTGGAGAAATACTACCAACGATACTTATCCAACTCCCTTTTGAAAGATAAGATTGAGTCTGCCTCCACCACCCTTTTAGGCAGTGCATTCCAGAACCCAAGCTCTCGCTGCGTAAAAAGTTTTTCCTCATGTCATCTTTGGTTCGTTTGCCAATCACCTTAAATCTATGTCCTCTGGTTTTCGTCCCTTCTACCAATGGGAACAGTTTTTCTCTATCTACTCTGTCCAGACACCTCATGATTTTGAACACCTCTATCAAATCTCCTCTGAATCTTCTTTGCTCCAAGGAGAACAACCCCAGCTTCGTCAGTCTATCAACGTAACTGAAGGCCCTCATTCCTGGAATCATTTTTGTAAATCTTTTCTGCACCTTCACATCTCTGAAGCCTTCACATCCTTCCTAAAGGGTGGTGCCCAGAATTGGGCACAGTATTCCAGTTGGGGCCGAACCAGCGTTTTATACAGGTTCATCATAATTTCCACACTTTTGTACTCTATACCTCTATTTCTGAATCCCACAAGCCTTTATAACTGTTTTCTAAACCTGCCCTGCCATCTTCAATTATTTGCGCACACATACCCCCAGTTCTCTCTGTTCGTACACCCCTTTAGGATTGTACCATTTAGTTTATATGTCCTTTCATTCTTTCTACAAAAATGTGTCACTTCACACTTTTCTGCGTTAAATTTCATCTGCCACCTGTCCGCCCATTTCACCAGCCTGTCTTCCTGAAGTCTATCACTATTCTCCTCACTGTTCACCATACTTCCAAGTTTTGTGTCATCTGCAAATTTTGAAATTGTGCCCTGTACACCCACATCCAAGTGATTAATATATATCAAGAAAAGAAGTGGTCCTAGTACTGACCTCTGGGGAACACCTCTGTCTACCTTCCTCCAGTCCGAAAAACAACAGTTCACCACTATTCGATGTTTCCTGTCACTTTGCCAATTTTTCATTTATGCTGCCACTCTCCCTTTTATTTCATGGGCTTCAACTTTGCTGGCAAGTCTATTATGTGGCACTTTATCAAACGCCTTTTGGAAATCCATCTGCACTACGTCAACTGCATTACCCTTACCAACCCTCTCTGTTATCTCATCAAAAAACTCGATCACGTTGGTTAAACGCAATTTGCCTTTAACAAATCCGTGCTGGCATTCCTTAATTAATCCACACCTATCCAAGTGACTGTTAATTTTGTCCCTGATTACTGTTTCTAACAGCTACCCCACTAGCGAGGTTAAACTGACCGGCCTTTAGTTACTGTGTTTATCTTTACACCCTTTTTTGAACAATGGTGTAACATTTGTAGTTCTCCAGTCCTCTGGCACCAGCCCCGTATCTATAGAGGATTGGAATATTATGGCCAGTACATCTGCAATTTCTGCCCTCAATTCTCTCAGCAGCCTAGGATGCATCCCACCCCCTCCTGGTGATTTATCTACTTTAAGTACAGCCAGCCTTTCTAATGCTTCTTCTTTATCAATTTTTTTTAAACTATCAAGTGTCTCCACTACCTCCTCCTTCACTATTTCTATGGCAGCATCCTCTTCCCTGATGAAGACAGATGTAAATACTCGTTTAGTACCTCAGCCATACCCTCTGCCTCCATGCATAGGTCTCCTTTTTGGTCCCTAATCAGTCCCACCCATCCTCTTACCTTTCACTATTTATATGCCTATAGAAGACTTTTGGACTACCTTTTATATTGGCTGCCATTCTATTCTCAAACCCTCTCTTTGCCCCTCTTATTTTCTTGTTCACTTCTCCTCTGACCTTTCTATATATAGCCTGATTCTCAAAGTATTGAATGTAATATCTCCAAGTTTGCAGACGACACTAAGCTGGGTGGCAGTGTGAGCTATGAGGAGGATGCTAAGAGACTGCAGAGTGACTTGGACAGGTTAGGTGAGTGGGCAAATGCATGGCAGATGCAGTATAATGTAGATAAATGTGAGGTTATCCACTTTGGTGACAAAAACAGGAAGGCAGAATATTATCTGAATGATGACAGATTAGGAAAAGGGGAGGTGCAATGAGACCTAGGTGTCATGGTACATCAGTCATTGGAAGTTGGCATTGCAGGTACAGCAGGCAATGAAGAAGGCAAATGGCATGTTGGCCTTCATAGTGAGAAGATTTGAGTATAGGAGCAGGGAGGTCTTACTGCCGTTGTACACCTTGAATATTGTGTACAGTTTTGGTCTCCTAATCTGAGAAAGGACATTCTTGCTATTGAGGGAGTGCAGCGAAGGTTCACCAGACTGATTCCCGGGATGGCAGGACTAACATATGAAGAAAGACTGGATCGACTAGACTTATATTCACTGGAATTTAGAAGAATGAGAGGGGATCTCATAGAAACATATAAAATTCTGACGAGATTGGACAGGTTAGAAGCGGGAAGAATGTTTGCGATGTTGGGGAAGTCCAGAATCGGGGTCACAGTATAAGGTTAAGGGGTAAGCCATTTAGGACCGAGATGAGGAGAAACTTCTTCACCCAGAGAATTGTGAACCTGTGGAATTCTCTACCACAGAAAGTTGTTGAGGCCAGTTCATTAGATATATTCAAAAGGGAGTTAGATGTGGCCCTTACGGCTAAAGGGATCAAGGAGTATGGAGAGAAAGCAGGAATGGAGTACTGAAGTTGCATGATCAGCCATGATCATAGTGAATGGTGGTGCAGACTCGAAGGGCTGAATGGCCTACTCCTGCACCTATTTTCTATGTTTCTATTTGCAACCTGACATCTGTCATGCATGCTCTTTTTCTGCTTCATTATATTCTCTAACTGTTTTATCATCCAGGGAGCCTTGACTTTAGTTGCCCTGCTTTTGCCCCTAGTGCTTTTCTTTTTCTGAAAATGAAAGAGTTGCATTTATATAGCGCCTTTCACAATGACCCAAAGCGCTTTACAGCCAATGAAGTACTTTTGTAGTCACTGTTGTAATGTAGGAAACATGGCAGCCAATTTACGCACAGCAAGCTCCCACAACAACAAAATAATGAGCAGATAATCTGGCTTTAGGTAAAAAAAGCAAAATACTGTGGATGCTGTAAATCTGAAATAAAACATTCATAACAACATACTGACGAAAGGTCATCGACCTGAGACATTACCTCTGTTTCTCTCTCCACAGATGCTACCTGACCTGCTGAGTATTTTCAGCAGTTTCTGTTTCTATATCTGCTTTTAGGTGTTGGTTGAGTTATAAATATTGGCCAGAAAATAGTGCCATGCGATCTTTTACATCTACAGGGCAGACGGAGCCTTGATTTAACACTTTATCCAAAAGACAGCATCTCTAACAGCGTAGCATTCCACTAGAGTGTAAGCCTAGATTTTCTGTTCAAATCTCTGGGATGGGACTTGAACCCACAACCATCTGACTCGGAGACAAGTGCTACCCACTGAGCCACAGTTGACACTGAAGGCAGTGATTCATGCTGGGTTGGTTTTATTAGATGCTATCCAAGTGTACATTCTTCATGTGTAGGCCTTGGATTATCAGCAACCTATTTGGCTGTAGGGCCATCAACCCCGAGCCTAATCTTCTCATCTGTTGTCCCATTTTCTCATTTTTCAGCAGCAATTATTGGATAGCAACTAAGGGACACGGGCTCGACGGGCCGAATGGCCTTCTTCCGTACTGTAATCATTCTATGATTCTATGACATTGAGGCCGATAGCATTCTAACCACAATATAATGCCAAACAAGCAAGAGGCAATGCCTGTGTCCTTCTTGCATAGCCACAGTTTTACTTCTGCCCCAAGAAGGTGAATATGCTTGTGTGATCAGTGTTTACCTCGTAAGTAAAGCTGCTAACTTACCTTTGGTATATTTAAAGGGACACGGTCTTCCTGAGAAAGTGTTTGACAAACTCTTAATTTTTGCATAGGTGACGGAGGAGGCCAGAATGTCTCTGCATCATTTTTATCACAATGATATTGATGCAATCATCTGTTTTGACATAATTATCAAACAGGGAAAAAAGAACTGCCAAACACTGAAGTAGAAACAAAAACAGAGAACACTGGAAGCACTCAGCAAGCCAGGCAGCAATTGTGGAGAGAACATACAAGACATTTCAGGAATGGACCCGTCCTCAATCATATGGTTAACATTGTTGCCCCCCCTTCCAATTACCTGGCCATTTCTGAAGTCTTCATGTTGACAAGACCATCTCTAGTTATTTCCTCATTATCGTTATCCACATCCCCTTATCAACTCCAACCCTGCAACCACTTCCCTCAGCCCCTGAAAAAAAATGACACCGAACTCCCTTACCAGCAAACTCTCCAATGCCCAACTCCCTTTCCTCTTGGCCTCCATCTCTCGTGATATCACCACCTCTTTCGATCTGCTTCACAGTTGTCTTATTTCTGTTTTCAACTCTCATCCACACCAGTTTTCCACTCTTGCCGATCCGCATGGTACATCACCCACCTTGCAAACTCAAATCCAAAGGCTTTATGCTTGAGAGCACGAGGCACACAACTGTCCTGGTATTCCACCGCCATCTTTGGCTTCACTACCTCAAGAACTATCACCTCTCCTGACAAATCCTTTCATTGCTCCAGTGTTATCCTGGAGGATAAAGACAACTTCAAACTCCCTTTGTCCACCACAAACCACCTTCTTCCCGGTCCTCCTCCACCCTCACTTCTGATTCTCAGAATTTCTGAAGAGCTCATAGATTTTGTTGCTTCCAAAATTGAGACTATCTGTAGTGCTGCTTCAGCTCCCACAACTCATCCTCTGTGCGTTCTCCAACCCCGTCCCCTCCTATCAGCCCCAATGCCAGAATACTTGTGGTTTCGCCTCTATTATCTTTTCAAGCCTAATCAAATCTATCGGATTCCTCAATCCCCTGCTGACCCAGACCCAGACCACATTTCCCCTTGACACAATGCTCAGAGACATTGTCAATAGCTTTCTTTCCCCACCTACAGAACTGCCGTCATCACCCCTCCCCAAAAAGTCCTTGTGCAATCCTTCCATCCTCTGCAA
The DNA here is from genome assembly GCF_044704955.1 of Pristiophorus japonicus. NCBI lineage: Eukaryota > Metazoa > Chordata > Chondrichthyes > Pristiophoridae > Pristiophorus > Pristiophorus japonicus. The sequence continues at coordinate 17,472,523 of NC_091994.1, forward strand.
TTATCATTACATTTCTAGGGTCCTCGTTCTCTCCAAAGTCCTTGAACACATCATAGCCTCCCTAAGCTGTGCTCAGTTCTCTCACCACTCTCTCTGAATTCCACTGGTCTAGTTATTGTTCAGCCCACTGCACTCTAATCAAAGTTACCAATGATATTCAGTCTGATTGTGGCTGTAGCATCTGTTCCCTCATTCATTTCCTCAACTTCTCTGCAGCCTGCAATACAGTTGACCACTCTATCCATCTCCATCGCCTCTCCTCTGTGGCATCATCTTTGCATGGTTCTTTTCTGCCTATCCCAATGTAATCAGTAAATCTTCTGCAATGGCTTCTCCTCCTGCATTCGCCTCAAAGTTCCATCCTTACTCCTTATCTGAGTGTGGGTTCAGTTTCCATGATATGATTTAGAAGAAGAGCAGGGGAGTTATCCCCGGTGTCCGGGCCAATATATATATTCCTCAATCAACCTCAATAAAAAAAGAGATTATCTGATCACTATCACATTGCTGTTTGTGGAAGCTTGCTGTGAACAAATTAGCTGCCATGTTTCCTAAATTACAATAGTGATTATACTTCAAGGAGAGGCGAGAATTCAGGGCCCAGGAGAGGCGAGGGCCCAGGGGCAGCACGGGCCAGCCCACACTGCGATATGTGCACGCGCTAGGTCTGTGCAGCAGAGCTGGTCTCCAGTCGTCTTGGTTAATCCTTGCCACTGGACCAAGACCTAGCTCTGTCAAGCCCATGTGGTGGCTGGTGTGCAACGGCCACCACACGTTAAAAAAATCCACGCACAGGCATCTTCCACCCTTCAATGTGTAGATCAGGTCCTGGAATATCAGGTCCTCATAGAAACACCTGTGAACTCATCCATTTTTGGTGTGGAAGTGGGTAATCCTCGATACGAGGGACCGCCTAAGAAGTAAGAAGACACTTCAAAAGTATTTCATTGGCTGTAAAGCGCTTTGGGACATCTTCAGCGATATAAATGCAAGTCTTTTTTTCTTTATAAGTATTCAAACACCCAGCTTAATATCTTTGTCATCACTGTAGACTTCACAACTGCTGTTGTCTGATGGTCTGTCCAACACAGAATTGCATTGAATATACAGCACCGAAACAGGCCATTCAGTCTGTACTCCACACGAGTCTCCTCCAATTCCATCTACCTCATCTCAGCCTTTCAGCATATATTTCCATTCCCCTTTTCTCTCATGTACTCATCTAGTTTTCTTCTAAAAGCCTCTAAGCTATGAACATCAATTCATGGTTACGCTAGAGCTTACCCTGAATCTACATCAGCTAAACTGAAGCCAGCCATGGAACTATAAAACCTTGGAGTTTACAGCACAGAGGAAGCCATTTGGCTCATGATGTCTGTGCTGGCTCTTCACAGGAGCAATCTAAAACTAACCCCACTGCCCTGTTATCTTTCCATAGCCCTTTATCTTCCTCTGCTTACATAAGAAATAGGAGCAGGAGTAGGCCATTTGGCCCCTCGAGCCTGCTCTGCCATTCAATAAGATTATGGTTGATCTGATCTTGGCCTCAACTCCACTTTCCTGCCCGCTCCCTATAACCTTGACTCCCTTATCGTTCTAAAATCTGTCTATCTCCACCTTAAATATATTCGATGACCCAGCCTCCACAGCTCTCTGGGGTAGAGAATTCCACAGATTCATGACCCTCTGAGAGAAGAAATTCCTCCTCATCTCCATTTTAAATGAGCGACCCCTTATTCTGAAACTATGCCTCCTAGTTCTAGATTCCCCAACGAGGGGGAAACATCCTCTCTGCATCCACCCTGTCAAGCCCCCTCCGAATCTTATACATTTTAATAAGATCACCTCTCATTCTTCTAAACTCCAATGAGTATAGGCCCAACCTGCTCAACCTTTCTTGATAAGACAACCCCTTCATCTAAGGAATCAACTTTGTGAACCTTCTCTGAACTGCCTCCAATGCAAGTATATACCTGTTTCAAATGTTTATCTACTTTTCCTTTAAACATCGCAATGGACTCTTCCTCAACTGCTCCCTATGGTAAAGCATTCCATGCTCCAAAAACTCTAAAATAAATATTTTTCCCTATTTTTTCTCCTCACTCTCTTGATAACATTCCTGAATAGGTTGATCTGATTTCATTAATAAAATTATAGACACAAGAAATTCCATCCTCACATTAAGATGGTCTGGATCATACAGGAGCCAGCTCATCCCATAGGATCAGAGACGGGAATCCACCCCCAAATCGACAATGTACAAAGCTGTGCTCTGAAGAAAAGAGATAGAAACATCCCATTTAAGGATGGACAAACACGAGCCTGGCAAACTGCAGCTGCATTTGCAGAGTGTGTGTAGAAATGGCATAAAAATGGATTGCTGAACGTGTAAAGATTGACTTGTGGCTATTAAAGACCATCAATTAAGTGTTTAGTACTGTCTTTAACCAGCCGAACACTAGGTGGCAGTGTTGTTTGCAGATGGGCTATCTCAATGGTGCGTGCATTCAAGGGGAGAGAGCACATTTATTCATGGCAAAAAAATAGCTGTGTGTGCTGCATTGACTAATATGCTTACAGGTTGCCAACCTCCTTTCTGAGCTGCTCTGTGTGGTTGTAGAGGGTTAGCACATACCGAGACGAATGGAAAAAAATACATAAAAAACTAGGGTATAAAGGTCTGCAACGTGTTGAAATAATATATGTAAAAAATAATTTACATAGGTATTAACAACAACAACTTGTATTTATATAGCACCTTTAACATAGTGAAACGTCCCAAATCGCTTCACAGGAGTATTATGAGATAAAACAGTTGACACCGAGTCGCATAAGTAGAAATTAGCGCAGGTGACAAAAAGCTTGGCCAAAGAGGTAGGTTTTAAGGAGGTAAGAGAGGTAGAGAGACGAAGAGGTTTAGGGAGGGAGTTCCAAAGCTTAGGGCCTAGACAAGAGAAGGAAAGGCCACCAATGGTTGAGCGATTATAATCAGGGCAGAATTAAAGAAGCGTAGACATCTCGGGGTGGGGGTTGTGGGGCTGGAGGAGATTACAGAGATAGGGAAGGGTGAGCCATGGAGAGATTTGAAAATAAGGATAAGAATTTTGAAATCGAGGCGTTGCTTAACCGGGAGCCAATGTAGGTCGGCGAGCACGGGGTGATGGGTGAGTGGGACTTGGTGCGAGTTAGGACATGGGCAACCGAGTTTTGGATCACCTCTAGTTTATGTAGGGTAGAATGTGGGAGGTCAGCCGGGAGTGCGTTGGAATAGTCAAGTCTAGAGGTAACAAAGGCATGGATGAGGCCTTCAGCAGCGGATGAGCTGAGGCAAGGGCGGAGACGGGCGATGTTACAGAGGTGGAAATAGACGGTCTTAGTTATGCTGCGGATATGTTGTCGAAAGCTCATATCACTGAAGAGCAGGGTTTGAAATGATGAAATCAATGGTATTATTCTTGGGTTCTGACTGAATCCTAAGACACAAATCTTTGCTTGTTTTCCACTTACTGTTTCTGTCAAGCTTTTTAATATTATTTATTCCCCAAACAGGGCTGTTGACCTCCTCCCATTCTCCTTTTGTGATGACAATGAGTAGATGGTTTCGTGATTCTGCCAGTAGGGGGCGCAGTTGCCGTGGAGTGAGAAACCAATTGTGAGCTGAAGAATGCCTCTGACCTGAAAAAAAATCTATGAGCTTACCTGGTGGTCTGGGAGGTTCGGAGACGCGCTCCTGGGCCTGTGTGCATAGGCCTGCGTAGAAACCCAGGTCTCCAGGGTCGCAGGCATTTCGCAAGCGTCCCTGGGATCACATGGGCCAGCCCAACCAAAGTAGGGGTATTCCCATTCATACTTGTGGTAAGTTCCATATATACGGAATCCCTATATGTACGAATGGGATTACCCAAAAAAATACACAAACACTTAAAATAATTTTTTTTTTAAATCATATATTTATAATGAATGAAAATGGAATTTAATTAATTATTTAAAACAAAAATTGAATTTTTAAAAAATTTAAATATTTTAAAGGGTCTAAAAATAAACTTACCTTATTTCACAGGTTTTTAAATGTTTAAATTATTGAAAAAAAATTATTTTTCTGTGTTTTAATAGTCTTATGCTGACAAAAGCAGGCTTTATGCCTGCTGTTATTAGCTGGAAGAATATCTTGGGCAGTCACTGGGCAGAAGTTAGGCAAATAGCCCAACTCTCCACCAGTGAATGCCCATTCCTGTTAAATTCGTATGACCTGTCAAGAGGATTCTTGACAGATCGCAAGTTCCGGATTTAGGCGCATGTGCAGTGCATGCCTAAATCTGGAACTTGCGGGACCTCTATGGGCGGGTGCGCACCTCATACCCCGCCTCCCCCATAGGGGCCACGAATTCATCCCCTTAATGTTCTGGGTCCGTTCATGAAATCCCCCTGTGTCCTGACATTAATTATGGCTAGTAAAGGTCTCAGTTTGCCTTCTCATTCCATGTGTACACTGTCCTGCTACAAGCTGATGAAACTGAACATTAGGATTCAACTTATTTAGAGCAACATATCAGCTTTTACAATAACCTTGTACCTGAGACTGCAACAATTGAAGCCATTATAACTCACAATTATAATCACTATAAAACTGGCTCTTGCTGATGATATTGTTCTTTCACTAATGTGCCTTAGTGTGCAAAAGTAAAGCACATGGTATTGGGGGTAATGAATTGACGTGGATAGGGAACTGGTTGACAGACAGGAAGCAAAGAGTGGGAATAAATGGGTCCTTTTCAGAATAGCAGGCAGTGACTAGTGGAGTACCGCAAGGTTCAGTGCTGGGACCCCAGCTATTTACAATATACATTAATGATTTAGACAAAGGAATTGAATGTAATATCTCCAAGTTTGCAGATGACACTAAGCTGGGTGGCAGTGTGAGCTGTGAGGAGGATGCTGAGAGGCTGCAGGGTGACTTGGACAGGTTAGGTGAGTGGGCAAATGCATGGCAGATGCAGTATAATGTGGATAAATGTGAGGTTATCCACTTTGGTGGCAAAAACAGGAAGGCAAATTATTATCTGAATGGTGACAGATTAGTAAAAGGGGAGGTGCAACGAGACCTGGGTGTCATGGTACATCAGTCATTGAAGGTAGGCATGCAGTAAAGAAAGCAAATGGCATGCTGGCCTTCATAGCGAGGGGATTTGAGGAGCAGGGAGGTCTTACTACAGTTGTACAGGGCCTTGGTGAGACCAAACCTTGAGTATTGTGTGCAGTTTTGGTCTCCTAATCTGAGGAAGGATGTGCTTGCTATTGAGGAAGTGCAGCGAAGGTTCACCAGACTGATTCCCGGGATAGCAGGACTGACATATGAGGAAAGACTGGATCGGCTAGGCTTATACTCACTGGAATTTAGAAGAATGAGAGGGGATCTCATAGAAACTTATAAAATTCTGACAGGACTGGACAGGTTAGATGCAGGAAGAATGTTCCCGATGTTGGGGAAGTCCAGAACCAGGGATCACAGTCTAAAGATAAAAGGTAAGCCATATAGGACCGAGATGAGGAGAAACGTGTTCACCCAGAGAGTTGTGAACCTGTGGAATTCTCTGCCACAGAAAGTTGTTGAGTCCAGTTCGTTGGACATATTCAAAAGGGAGTTGGATGTGGCCCTTAAGGCTAAAGGGATCAGGGGGTATGGAGAGAAGGCAGGGGTCGGGTACTGAGGTTGCATGATCAGCCATGATCATATTGAATGGCGGTGTAGACTCGAAGGGCCGAATGGCCTGCTCCTGCACCTATTTTCTATGTTTCTATGTTTCTAACATGTTGACCATTATGGGATGAGAAGGTTGTCCAATGAGGAGAGATTGCGCAGATTGGGCCGATACTCTCTCTACTTTAGAAAAATGAGAGGTGATCTCATTGAAGCATTCTGAGGGGGGTTGACAGGGTAGATGCTGAGAATTTGTTTCCCCTGGCTCGAAACTCAAGAACTAGGGGTCACTGTCTCAGGATAAGTGGTCAGCCATTGAGAGGAAGAGCCATTTCTTCACTCAGAGGGTTGCGAATCTTTAGAACTCTCTACCCTAGAGGGATGTGGATGCTCGGACATTGAGTATATTCAAGTCTGAGATTGATGGATTTTTGGACTCTCGGGGAAATCAAGGTATATGGGGATCGAGCGGGAAAGTGGAGTTGAGGTCGAGGATCAGCCATGATCTTATTGAATGGCGGAGCAAGCTCGAGGGGCTGGATGGCCAACTCCTGCTCCTATTTCTTTTTTTTTTCCAAATATATTTGTCGATCTTCCACATGGGGAGTCATGACTAAATGTATTCTTTAGGTGAAGCCAGGTAATAGGATGGTGGATAATCAGATCAGGGTGCACATATGTAATTCATTCCCCATTTTAAAGTCGTATATTGTGTACTTACTTTTCAATAATACTTTATTATTATTAATTCAATAGCAAAACGTATGAGCAGAGAAGTAGATTTGGTTGGAGCATAGACATTTGTCTGTAGTACAGGCTGGAGGAGTGTGGCACTATGATGGCAGTACTGGTGGGAGGATGGCACTACAATGGGAAAAGCTTACATAGGAAATTCCCATTCTAAATTTATAATGTGAAAGTTTTTTGCATTCATTCTGGGATGTAGTCGTTGCTGGCAAGGACAGCATTTATTGCCCATCCCTAATTGCCCTTGAGAAGGTGGTGGTGAGCTGCCTTCTTGAACTGCTGCAGTCTGTGGGTGAAGGTACTTCCGCAGTGCTGTTAGGGAGGGAGTTCCAGGATTTTGACACAGCGACGATGAAGGAACGGTGATATATTTCCAAGTCAGGATGGTGTGTGACTTGGAGGGGAACGTGGAGGTGATGGTGTTCCCATGCACCCGCTGCCTTTGTTCTTCTAGGTGGTAGAGGTTACGGGTTTGGGAGGTGTTACTCAAGAAGCCTTGGCGAGTTGTTGCAGTGCATCTTGTAGACGGTACACACTGCAGCCACGATGCACCAGTGGTGGAGGGAGTGAATGCTGAACATGGTGGATGGGTTGCCAATCAAGCGGGCTGCTTTTTCCTGGATGGGGTCGAGCTTCTTGAGTGTTGTTGGAGCTGCACTCATCCAGGGAGTTGACAGGGAATGCGCAGACAAAATTTTATATATATATATATATAAATAAATAAATAATCGATATTTTATAATAGGGGGTTAATTGGTAAATGATTGAAATTCGAACATATCTGCAGAAAATTAAGTGAAATAATTTTCCATTTTCTGTGCAGGGATCATTGAAATGACAAACTTCCTGAGGTTTCTGTTCATTCAGGAAAGTTAAAAACCCTTTTGTATCTTCAGTTTAATTCTGACTATTTCTAAAAACCGCAGGTAAGTTCAAGGTGTTCCTATAATCCAAGGAGCTTGAGAGAAAGGTTTTGATTGTTCAAAATTGTAAATGGACACCTGCATTAGATACTGTAAATAGCTCAGCAATACCCTAATCCATCTGCCACAGTAACTGGAGAAATCAACAAGTATCGGAATCTCTTCTTCCGCTCACTCCAAGACCAGTGGCTGGTCAGAGGGGAGGTCATAAGAATCCCCGAATCGTACAGCGCAGGAGGAGGCCATTTGGCCCATCGTGCCTGTGCTGGCTCTTTGAAAGAGCGATCCAATTAGCCCCACTCCCCTGCTCTTTCTCTACGTAAACTAGAGGTGATACAAAACTCAGCTGCCCATGTCCTAACTTGCACCAAGTCCCGCTCACCAATCACCCCTGTGCTCTCTGATCTACACTGTCTCCCGGTTAAGCAACGCCTCAATTTCAAAATTCTCATCCTTGTTTTCTAATCCCTCCATGGTCTCGCCCCTCCCTATCTCTGTAAACTCCTCAGCCCCACAACCCCCTGAGATGTCCACGTCCTCTAATTCTGCCCTCTTGAGCATCACTGATTATAATCACTCAACCATTGGTGGCCGTGCTTTCTGTTGCCTAGGCCCTAAACTCTGGAATTCCCTTCCTAAACCTCTCTGCCTTTCTTTCCTCCTGCAAGACGCTCCTTTGACCACATTTTTAATCACCTGCCCTAATTTCTCCTTATGCGGCTCAGTGTCAAATTTTTTGTCTCATAACACTCCTGTGATGCACCTTGGGACGTTTCACAACGTTAAAGGTGCTATATAAATAAAAGTTGTTGCTATAGCCCTGCATATGTTCTCCGCGTCAAGCTTTTATCCAATTGCTTTTTGAAATTTACTATTAAATCTGTTTCCATCACCCTTCCAGGCAGTGCATTCCAGATCATAACAATTGGTTGAATAAAAACATTTCTCTTCATCTTACCCTAACCTCTGCCCTTTCCCAACCCCACGGAGTGGGAGAGGAGACTAAAACATCCCTCTTTTGTAATTAAGATTAAAAAAAGAATGATTACGTTTTTAAACCCTTGAAGGTATGCACACTGTGCTAGATATGAGGTGTGAATATAACAGCCACAAAAGATTCTGGTTCATCTCACTGTTCCGAAGAACAGTTTCACAATAACGCTCTTTCATTTGGTTTTCACTAAACGACGGAGATGTTTTGCTTATCCCTTGCCGCACTTGTACCAACATATACCGAGAAAACCACAATATTTGAGCTGTAAATGCATCTTAATTGATATCTGATACGTTTCTTCCCTGTGCAGCCTCTATTATTTAGAATCAGTAAACATGCAGTAAGAGAAAGGGGAAGACTTGCATTTATCTAACAGCTTTCATATCCCAAAGTGCTTCACAGCCAATGAATCGAGAAAGAAGAAAAGAGAAAATTTGAAATTAAGTAGTGCCTTATTACATTCCAAAATGCTGCACAACCAACCAGTCTGGAAGTGCAGTTACTGATATGTGAGTAACTGCAGCAAGCTAATTTGTGCACAGCAAAGTCGAACACGCAGCAGATAAGATAAATCTGTTTATTAGTAGTGCTAAAAGAGGAACAACTAGGAGAATGCCACTTCCCTTCTTCGAATTGTGCCATGGGAGCTTTTACCTGAGGGGGCGGACAGGGCCTCAGTTTACCGTACACATGCCTGATACAAGACTCCTGAAACAAGCACTCTGATCCGAGCTCCGTCATGGCAAGCGAGTCCCAGGAGGGCAGAGAAAACGCTTCAAGGACGCCCTCAAAGCCTCCTTGAAAAAATGTAACATCCCCACTGGCTCTTGGCAATCCTTGGCCCAAGACCGCTCAAAGTGGAAGAGAAGCATTCGAGTAGTTAGTGTAAATAATATTTTCATTTACTCACTGGAATTGCAATTGTAAATGTGGCCATCTGTATATGTCCCACCCAGCAGAAAAATACCCTCTCCAAAAACGTATATTTTCATCTTTGCAGAGGAAGGTGGCACACAACAAAAGGGAAAGAACTCGAACAGGAGAAGGCCCGGCAAATCTGCAACCACTGACACCCTTGGAAGAGAGAGGGTAGCTGCTTTGATAGGTCCTGCCTGGAGAAAAGTAACCACCACTGCACAAGCTGGGCCCACACTCGGGGGAGAGGGTAAGTCCTGCAAATTCCACAGTCGGCTATGTTAAATGTTAAGTACTGCGCGGGATAGCCATGCTACGCTTCGGTTGATGCAATGTACTATAATTCATCGTGGTCCTTCAAATGAGCCTGCTGCCTGCGGTGTGTGAGCCTACTCATGCCGCCCTGCCGCCTCCTCTGCTGCTAACCATTTGTCTGTTTGGTTTTATATTGCAGAACTTGAGGTGATGGATGAAGCCCCCACTGTTGTACTCACTCTGGAGGAGGTGCAGGTGTCGCCCATTGAGGTGCCAGGCCCTTTCCTGAGTGGAACGAGTGTTGGGACATTCCATGGTTTCTCACAGTCCGAGGCTGGGGATTCCAGTGGGATGCAACGAGGTTTACCCAAAGCCCCACCGTCCGAAACTGCAGGTCTCAGTGGGATGCAGCGAGATTTACCCAAAGCCCCACCGTCCGAGGCTGCGGGTCCCAGTGGGATGCAGCGAGGCACACCCAGGGTGAGGAGGGGAAGGAGAGCTCGACTGCGCTCTCTTGAGGTGCAGGATCTAACAGATGTGGTTCAGATGATGGCAATGAGTGCGGAGAGCATTGATCTTACATGATCACTCCTGGATACCATCAGTGGGGTGGGTGATGTGGTGTCGGGCGAAGGAACAACCCTCTCACGGGAAATGGGAACCCTGTCCAGGCATATGCGGGAGGGAATGTCGCAGATAGCTGATACACTATCGGTGAACATGAGGGAGGGAATGTCGCAGGTAGCTGATACACATGAGGGAGGGAATGTCAGAATTAGCTGCTGCAATAAGGGAACACACCCAGACCCCGCGGCCATTGACAGAATCAACTGCCACTCCCACTCCAATCCCCAGACCAGCCTCTGAAAAGGCCCAAGCTGGGCCTTCTACATTACCGCCGACCGCACCTCGCCCGTCTCACCCACCCCCCCCATCAAGAAGTGCGCATTACCCGAGATGTTCGAAAGAATAAGCTTGGTACTAACCCGAGAAACGCTGCGCCACTGCCTGCGGGCAGGGGTGGAGTCACCAAGACCAAATGCAGCGGGCGTCTTAGAATAAGGTGGAGGAGAGATGGGTGCAGCCTTTCATTGCTGCTGCTGCTGTTATTATTAATGTTGTTACTGTTGTAACTGTTCTCAAATAAAATTTTTTTTGTAAGTTATGTAAATTTACAAGTTTAAAAGTTTGTAAGATTTTAAGTGATCTTAGAGTTTGTAAGTGATCCTAACTGAAAACTTTAAAGTTTGATACAAGAATATTTTTATTAAAGCTAAGTTAAGTACAAACAAGTGTTAAACTTTTGAATAAAATATATTTTAAATTATAACTGAATCATTTTCATTATTTGTTCCATTATTAACACAACTTTTTGAACTAAAGAATAATAATTTCCATTATTTATTCCATTAATATAACACAACATTACGGAACAGGTCCAAACAGTAAACATGATTCATTTGGAATAGTTGCCGCTGAGCCTTCAGGCAGTAAAGCGTTCATGGATGAGTTGCTGGCGCAAGGCTCGAGCAATCGTTAAAGGGGCACGACGGCCCGCCCTCCTCCGCCGTCATGCTCCGGGTTCAGGTAGTTGCATGGCTTCCTCGTCCTCATCCTCCTCATCATCTGCATCTTCCTCCTCCTCATCAGCCACTCTCACCTCCGATGGGTCTTCTTCTACCAGCTGCTGCTGCCTCATGATGGCTAAGTTATGCAGCATGCAGCACACAACAGTGAACTGACCGACAATCTCAGGACAGTATTGCAAGTAGCCTCTGGAATGGTCCAGGCATCGGAAACGCTGTTTCAAGATGCCAATGGTCCTCTCTATTATGTTGCGCGTCGCAATGTGCGACATGTTGTATTCCCGGTTAGCTTCTGTCGGGAAGCTAACCCGACAGAAGCGTAGGGGCGTCATGAGCCAGGTGGTGAGGCCATACCCTTTGTATCCCAGTAGCCAGCTCTGCCCTCTGGCTTCTGCTGAAACGTGGCAAATATAGCGCTCTCGCGTAGGTTGAATGCAGCATGGATGCTTCCAAGGTATCTCGCATCAACTGACATGATGTGATGCATGCTGGCACATACGAGCTGCACATTAACGGAGTGGAAGCTTTTTCTGTTCCTGTATCTCTCAGAATCCTCCAGAGGTGCTCACAAGGTGATGTGGGGTACAATCAATGCAGCCCTGTACCTTTGAGAAGCCAGCAACCCTGGAGAAGCCCACAGTCCTGTCACACATTGCCTGGGTGGTCATGGGAAAATTTATGTAGTCATTCCTCCAGGCATATAGTGCAGCAGTCACCTGCCGAATGCAGATATGTGTTGCATGTTGAGAAATGGCACACACATCTCCAGTTGTGGCCTGGAGTGATCCAGAGGCATAGAATGAAAGTGCAGCTGTATCCTTCACTTCAAGTGACAAAGCCATCCTCCTGATGCTTCTAGGTTGCAGGTCTGCTTTTACTAACTCACAGATCTCATGTTTGCAGAACGCAGTCTTCTCACACAGTCTGCATCACTCAGGTGCAGGTGTGAACACCTATCTCGATATACCCAATGTGGGTAAGGCCTCCTGCTCATCATCCTATGGGCTCTGCGATTCCTCATGCGATGTCGTTGAATCAATCGTCTCCTCTGCAGCACCATCATGCAGAAGGCTTGCACGAGGTATGACATTGTCAATGTTGCCCCGATAATTAAATTGTACCTTTGCAAGAAGCCCAAAACAGCAGGACAAGGAGCTAAAGCTTCTTTGTTCTCTCCCCAAGGTCGGCGCTATCGTATGGACCACACCCAGGTCTGCGCATGCACAATAGGCTTGCTTAGAACGGGAAGCTAGGCATTCAAATGAGGACATTTGGGCAACAAAGTCTAATGCAATTCTTTAATTACTACCCCACCAATGAATGAACGTCTCCTCACTGGGCTCGAGGGTCAGCTGGCAGCACCGCTCCCTCGCCTGGACACAGGGGCTCGGCAAATGCCCTCCCCCAGTGGGCTTCTTTTGAAGCCAAGTCCCGAGCCCCTGTGTCCGGGCGAGGGATCAATTCTGCCGGCCGACGCTCCGATCCTCGAGCCCAGTGAGGAGACATTCGGTGGTGGCGTGGCACTTTGGAAAAAAAAATCCAAAATGAAAGAATTGCATTAGACTTCCATTTTCTCCTGTTTAAGTTTGAAAAAAATTAAGCTTGGTGATGCATAGTTAGTGTGTTCTTGACTCGCTCCAAAACTTCGCATAAAAACAATCGCGTCTTTCTGCGTTGATTTTTTGATGTGCGCTGGTTTTTCTTAAGTGCCCAGAAGGATTTTTGGGAGTGGTCACATACGCCGTCCGAGGAGAAATGTAAGTTGTCCAAACTTGCATAAATGTGAAAAACTGACGCAGACATCAGGCAGGCAAAAACTAACCTAAAAAGATCGTAACTAACTGAGTTACGTTGGCACATAAACTTTGGATATTTTAAATTTAGGCCAAAAAAAGCGGCGCAGATAACTGGGAAAAATTGAGCCCAAAATGTTATCTTTTTATAGCGGTATTAGGTAGTGCTGCACCTGAATTATTGCTGAAGCTTCTGAAATGGTCATTCTAGGTTCAAAAACTCTACCAATGACGCACCTAGTCGTGCAACATTCTTACACACCATATCAAAAAAGCCTGAATTCGACTTATTTTAAACTGGATTCCTGAACTGAGCGACATGAGGCAACTGTAAGATCTTTAAGCCATAACTACTGTCCCAACAAACAGAATAAGCAAAGGAATCAGGACAGCAGACCAACAAGGTGCCCCCAAAGGCTATGCTGCACATACCCAGAAACAGAACTTCTGAAATCTGTTGCCTGTCAGCCCGGCCGTAATTAACCAGAATATATAGAAGTTGTGACAAGACCGTGGTGATTCTGCTACCACACTGGTAATTCTACACTGTGCATCACAGACCACCTGCATGTTCACTGAGTGAAAACATGACCAGTTATAGTCAATGCCTTCTCTCTTGGAGTCCTTTAGCGGGCTTACGTGTGCGCAAAGGTTATAGCTCCCAGGAGATACTTAATAATAATTTAAAAACTGCTCGAGCATTTAATTGATTTGCTTCATTCGATTTATACAAGGCACAAGCACACATTGGCCTAGAAATCCCGGTCGGCTGCTTCCCGCGGGCGATCGGGTAAAAAAAAGTTAAAAAAGATGCACACTGACCTGAACCTGCTGCGCCCACGAGATGCACATCAGGGCGTGTGCAGGGCTGGAGCTGCAGTCACATGGCTTTGGACAGCCAATCCAGGTAAAGTATTTTCTCATTCATAATAATGGGAACTCCGTAAGTTGGAGTTCCCATTATTATGATTGAAACCCCCCCCCCCACCAAATACCCAAAACACAAATAGAAAATAGAAAAAATACACCATATATTTTTATTAATTTAAATTAAAGTTATTTATGTATTATAAAAAATATATATTTTTCCGATTTTTAAAAAAGTTTTTAAAATTATGATTTGAAATAAACTTACCATAGTGGGGAGGGTTTTTAACAATAAATTGTGTTTTTTAAAATTTTTTATTTTATTATGTTTTTGTGTATTTTAACAATCTTACGCCTGTAAAAGTAGGCTATACATCTGCTTTTATCAGGCACGAGTTTTCAGGAGATCCGCTGGGCAAGATATGGGTAAATACCGCAATCTTGCCCATGCGAATGTCCTGGCTGCCGAGATACAGAGGATCTGACAAGCTCCAGCTTGACAGATCGGAAAAGCCGGTTTTCAGCGCATGCGCATTGTGCACTGAAAACCAACTTTTGTGACGCCTTCCCGGGTCCGTACACACTCCGTGCAGACCTGGGAAGGCCGGAATTTTTGGGCCATTATATTTCAAAAGATCATATGCAGGACAGCACGAGGACATATATTAATTGAAATTTTCAATTTTAATGGCTTTAAAGAGATCTGAAATTCAAAATTCTTCATAGACTATTCCAACAACTTCGATTTACATAGCATCTTTAACACAATAAATATCCCAAGATGCTTCTCATGGGAAAGGGTGGGTACCAAGCAGCTCCAGTAGAGTTAAAAGAGATGACTAAGAGCATGATAAAAAATATAGGCTTTGAGAAGGCATTTAAAAGTGAGGGGAGAAGCAGAAAAGTGAAAAGATTTAAGGACGGAGTCCCAGAGAGTGGAACTGAGACAACTGAAGACTGCAACTAATGGAGAAGTGAAGGGCGAGGGATGCATTGGAAGTAAGTTCAGCCTGCCTGTCAGTGGCATTTAACGCAGCCACCGCCTGATCATTTTACTTCTGAGTTTGTCGCCAATTGCATGGCAGCAACGTGATGAGGACCCGCGTGGCACGATCTCAACTCGGGTATTTAAAGGGCCAATTCAAAGATGGAATTTCGAGGAGTTTGAAGCAAGAGAAGACATGGTATGACAATGGATTCAGGATGCCCAAAGGCTGCGCCCCGCTTCAATGGCACCTCCCTTGATGTACTGCTGGGGGCAGTGAGGAGTCGGAGAGAGATACTCTTCCCCAGCATTGAGTGCAGTGGGGAGTCGGAGAGTGATGCTCTCCCCCAGCATTGGGAAGAAGCAACCTGCTGCTGCTATTGCAAAGAAGGCATGGCTGGAGGTGGCCAAGGCAGTCAGCAACAGGGGTGTGATGTCACACTCCTAGATTCAGTGCAGGAAGCACTTTAATGACCTAACCCGGTGAGGAAAGGTGAGTACAGTTGCACTTTCACCTACATCCTGTTGTGCGCACTCCCTCACTCTGCCTTGTAAAGCCTACTCCATCACATCACTCCTCACACCTACTTACCTTGCAAGCGCACCCATCCTTCTCTTTCAAAGAACTGCCTCACATCCCCATCTATCCATCCACCACTCTCATTCACTTATGTAATTTCATGCCTCTCCTTGATAGTCACTGTTACCAAATGCATCGGGTAAACACATGCCATTAGTCACTCATAGCTCTGTACTGTCTCCCGTTGCAAGATAAAGGAGCACAGAACAATAGGGAGAGGGAGAGAACCGGAGGTGGGCCTTCAAAGATTTACCATCTAACAACTGCAGAGGAGGAGGCACTGGAGATCAGTGGCGTTTCAGAGTCTCTGGCCATCGGAGATGGGAAGTTGAGGCCCCCCCACCATCTACCTGGTGACACAATTAAATATCAGCGACCCACATGTCATACAACACTCAATCATGTTGACTTGATTTCAACAGCGAGTGAAATATAATCAATCTTCATAATGATAAGTTGCAACATACTTACCTTGCCAGTACTAATTCATACCTTTTTTCTCTGCCAGGGCCTTCACGCATGCAGCAGGAGTCCATGGACCTTGCGGACGACGAATCCTCAGAGGAGCTGATTCTTTCTGAGGGGCCGCCATCTTATGACTCATCCATACCATGCACCAGCTCAGATACTCGCACTTCAGTGTGACCAGTTAGACACAGTGTTGGGTTTTCACCTGGTGACTCACACTTCACAAGTGAGCAAGATCAGACGATGGTGGCAGGGATGACAATGGAGGGTTGGCATCAGAGGGTGTCGCCCTCTCCAAGCCCTGCTCAGTTGGACACAGATGCTGAACCCTGGGGGCAGTCGAGGAAAAGGAGAATCGTTGAGGAGCAGCAGAGAATGTGCGATGTATTGACAGTCCTTCCAGGCACACTGGCCATGATTGCAGAGAGAATGGAGCAGCCCGCCTGAATAGGATGGTGTCGCAGGACATCACGACAATGTCTTCTTGCATGGATAGAGTGGCCAACTCGGTGGCACATCAAAAGCAGCAATCAAATGAGTCCGTGCACACTTTGGAGGCCAACATGTCTTAAATAGGTTGACAGATGCCTCAGCCGTGGCCTTATAGCGCCACACTAATCTGCACCAAAGTGCTCTCCAACAGAGTGGTAACTGTTGTGTATCTGTAAAGTATGCATTCCCATGTTCCGCCACCAGGGAGCACATCCCCTGAAGTCCCAAGGGATCCCTTGGGAGCACTGTATATAAGCCGGCCCCTAAGGCCTGTTCCTCACTCTGGAGTGCCTTAATAAAGACTGAGGTCACTGTTACTTTAACCTCCCTGTGAGCAGTCTCATCTGTGTTAGGAACGCAATAACTGGCGACGAGCATACGAATCCAACGCAAAGTTGCAGCAAACTGTGGGCATCCTGGAAAAGTTCTCGGAGGGTGAGGACTGGGAAGCCTATGTCGATCGGCTAGACCAGTACTTTGTAGCCAACGAGCTGGACGGAGAAGGAAACGCTGCAAAAAGGAGAGCGGTCCTCCTCACGATCTGTGGGGCACCGACCTACAGCCTCATGAAGAATCTTCTGGCTCCAGTGAAACCCACAGATAAGTCATATGAGGAGCTGTGTACACTGGTTCGGGAGCATCTTAACCCGAGGGAGAGCGTGCTGATGGAGAGGTATCGGTTCTACACGTGCCAGCGATCTGAAGGTCAGGAGGTGGCGAGCTACATCGCCGAGCTAAGGTGACTTGCAGGACAATGTGAGATTGATGGCTACCTGGAGAAAATGCTCAGAGACTTTTTTGTACTGGGCATTGGCCACGAGACCATCCTATGAAAACTTTTGACTGTAGAGACACCGGCCCTCAGTAAGGCCATTGCAATAGCACAGGCGTTTATGTTCACCAGTGATAACACCAAACAAATCTCTCAGTACACAATTGCTAGCAATGTTCATAAATTAACTGGAACTGTGTTTGTGAGCAGAAATGTACAGGGCAGAAACCACGAGTCTGCAACTGCCAGCAGGCCTCAGGTGACCCAGATGTCTCAGAGTCCGCAACAAAGGATCAATGCAAGGCAATTCATACCTTGTTGGCATTGTGGAGGCTTCCATTCAGCCTATTCATGCCGCTTCAAAGGGTATGTTTGCAAGAGCTGTGGAACAATGGGACACCTCCACCGAGCTTGCAGACAAGCTGTAAGCTCTGCAAAACCTGCTAACCACCACGTGGCAGAGGAAGATTGGTCCATGGTGGATCAAAGCAATTTCGAGCCTCAGTGACAGGAGGCAGATGCTGAAGTAAACAGGGTGCACACATTTTCGATGAAATGTCCACCTATAATGCTAAATGTAAAATTGAATGGCTTACCTGTAGCCATGGAACAGGACACTGGCGCTAGCTAATCCATCATGAGTAAAAAGATGTTCGAGACACTGTGGGGCAACAAGGCACTCAGACCAGCCCTGAGCCCCATCAACATGAAACTGAGAATGTACACCAAAGAGCTGATCACTGTACTGGGCAGCGCCATGGTCAAGGTCACCTACGAGAGCATGGTACATGAACTGCCATTCTGGATAGTCCCGGGCGATGGCCCCACACTGCTTGGAAGGAGCTGGCTGGGCAAAATCCGCTGGAACTGGGATGACATCCGAGTGCTATCACATGTTGATGAGGCCTCATGTACCCAGGTTCTTTACAAATTTACTTCCCTTTTTGAGGCAGGCATTTCCGGGGCGAAGGTGCGGATCTACTTGGTCCCAGAGGCACGACCCATTCACCACAAAGCGCGAGCAGTATCTCACATGATGAGGGAAAGAGTGGAAATCGAGCTGGACAGGCTGCAACATGAGGGCATCATCTCCTGAGTGGAATTCAGCGAGTGGGCCAGCCTGATTGTTCTAGTACTCAAAAGTGATGGCATGGTCAGGATTTGCAGCGATTATAAAGTAATTATTAATCGTTTCTCGCTACAGGACCAATACCCGCTGCCTAAGGCAGACGACCATTTTGCAACGCTGGCAGGAGGCAAGACATTCACCAAGCTCGATCTGACTTCGGCCTACATGCCGCAGGAGCTGGGGGAGTCTTCGAAGGGCCTCACCTGCATCAACCCACACAAGGGACTGTTCATCTACAACAGATACCCGTTTGGAATTCGGTTGGTTGCAGCGATCTTCCAGAGAAACATGGAGAGCCTACTCAAGTCGGTACCAAGCACGGTGGTTTTTCAGGACGAAAAATTGGTCACGGGTCGGAACACCGTCGAGCTACAACACCTGGAGGAGGTCCTCCAGCGACTGGTTCACGTAGGGCTGCGGCTGAAGAGGTCGAAATGCGTCTTCATGGCAACAGAAGTGGAGTTTTTGGGGAGAAAGATCGCGGCGGACAGCACTCGGCCCACAGACGCCAAGACAGAGGCTATCAGGAACGCGCCCAGGCCACAGAACGCCACGGAGCTGCGGCCGTTCCTGGGACTCCTCAACTATTTTGGTAACTTCCTACCGGGGTAAAGCACCCTCTTAGAGCCCCTACATGTGTTATTGCGTAAAGGTGAGAACTGGGTATGGAGAAAAAAACAAGTCATTGCTTTGAGAAAGCCAAAAACATTTTATGCTCCAACAAGCTGCTTGTATTGTATAACCCGTGTAAAAGACTTGTGCTAGCATGTGATACATCGTCATACAGAGTCGGATGTGTATTACAACAAGCTAACGTTGTGGGGAAATTGCAACCTGTCGCCTATGCCTCCAGGAGCTTGTCTAAGGCCGAGAGGGCCTACAGCATGTTTGAGAAAGAGGCATTAGCGTGTGTTCGGAGTAAAGAAAATGCATCAGTACCTGTTTGGCCTCAAATTTGAGCTGGAAACTAATCACAAGCCCCTCATTTCCCTGTTCGCTGAAAACAAGGGGATAAATACTAATGCCTCAGCCCGCATACAAAGGTGGGCACTCGCGCTATCAGCGTATAACCATACCATCCGCCACAGGCCAGGCACCCAGAACTGTGTGGATGCTCTCAGTCGGCTACCATTGCCCACCATGGGGGTGGAAATGGCGCAGCCTGCAAACTTGTTGATGGTGGCGCAGCCTGCAGACTTGTTGATGGTCATGGAAGCGTTTGAAAATGATAAATCATCTGTCACGGCCCGCCAGATTAGGACTTGGACCAGCCAAGATCCTCTGCTGTCCCTAGTAAAAAACTGTGTACTGCATGGGAGCTGGGCCAGCATCCCCGTTGAAATGCAAGAGCTAATCAAGCCGAAAGGACGAAAGGGCGAGCTGTCCATTCAGGCAGACTGCCTGTTGTGGGGTAACCGCGTAGTGCTACCCAAAAAGGGCAGGGAGACGTTCATCTCGGATCTCCACAGCACACACCCGGGTATAGTAATGATGAAAGTGATAGCCAGATCCCACGTGTGGTGGCCCGGTATCGTCTCTGACTTAGAGTCCTGTGTACGGCAATGCAGCGTGTGCGCTCAGTTGAGCAACGCACCCAGAGAGGCACCACTAAGTTTGTGGTCCTGGCCCTCCAGACCATGCTCGAGGATCCATGTCGACTATGCGGGCCCGTTTCCCGGTAAAATGTTCCTGGTGGTGGTGGATGCTTTTTCAAAATGGATTGAACGTGAAATAATGTCGGGAAGCACCACCACCGCCACCATTGAAGGCCTGAGGGCCATGTTTGCCACCCACGGCCTGCCTGACATACTGGTCAGTGACAACGGGCCATGTTTCACCAGTGCCGAATTTAAAGAATTCATGACCCGCAATGGGATCAAACATGTCACCTCAGCCCCATTTAAACCAGCCTCCAATGGGCAGGCAGAGTGGGTAGTACAAACAATCAAACAGAGCCTTAAATGAGTCGCAGAAGGCTCACTCCAAATCCGTCTGTCCAGAGTACTGCTCAGCTACCGCACGAGACCCCACTCGCTCACAGGGGAGCTCCCGGCTGAGCTGCTCATGAAAAGGACACTCAAAACCAGACTCTCGCTGGTTCAGCCCAACCTCAGGTAGAGAGCAGGCGGCAGCAATAAAATGTAAACGATGGTCGTGCCACTGTGTCACGGGAAATTGATCTGAATGACCCTGTGTATGTGCTAAACTATGGACATGGTCCCAAGTGGATCGCGGGCACGGTGATAGCTAAAGAAGGGAGTAGGGTCTTTGTAGTCAAACTAGACAATGGACAAATTTACAGAAAGCACTTGGACCAAACGAGGCTGTGGTTCACAGACTGCCCTGAACAACCCACAGCAGACACCACCTTTTTCGAGCCCACAACACACACCCAAAGGATCAACAACACCACCCTGGACTAGGAAATCGAACCCATCACACCCTACAGCCCAGCAATGCCAGGCTCACCCAGCAGCCCTACAGGGTCAACAACACGCCAGCCCAGCGAGGGCACAGCCAACACAACAGAACAGACATTTGTACCGAGGCGGTCCACCAGGGAAAGAAAGGCTCCCGACCGTCTCACCTTGTAAATAGTTTTCACTTTGACTTTGCGGGGGGAGTGATGTTGTGTATCTGTAAAGCACGCACTCCCATGTTCTGCCACCAGGGAGCGCATCCCCTGAAGTTCCAAGGGATCCCAGCATCGCTTGGGAGCACTATATATAAGCCGGCCCCTAAGGCCTGTTCTTCACTCTGGAGTGTCTTAATAAAGACTGAGGTCACTGTTACTTTAACCTCCCTGTGTGCAGTCTCATCTGTGTTAGGAACACAATAGTAACAGTGAAGTGTTAATAGGCAGCCCGCCTCTCCTGAGGGAGTGAGGCACAAATAGCCTAACGCATTCAAATTCAAGATGGAAGTTGGCGGGTTGGAACGGCTTCCCGACACGCTCGCATTTTTGCCAGATTTTAAACCTCCCACCCCGCCCAAACCCAAGCACTTCTCCAGACAACAATTCCCTCCCCCCCCCCCACTTAATGTTACCAGAAATAAATACGTTTCACTTTCTTCTCAGGCAGCTTTCTGAGATGTTGTTATCTAGAAACAATCATCAGAATGAATATTTTATATGGTTATAGTGGCAATATGCATTTTGTTACCCAGGTTTGCAAAGTCCGTATCACTTGCAGATAAGCAAAATAAGTTATGTCAGTACAAGCAGGTCCATTGAGGATGAACTGCAAAATGAAACTAATAGATGGAAAAGAACATGCAGCTTATTTATGCAGCAAGATCTTTTCGGATTACGTGGAGAAAAGATAGCTCCAGCTTGACAGATCGGAAAAGCCGGTTTTCAGCGCATGCGCATTGTGCACTGAAAACCAACTTTTGTGACGCCTTCCCGGGTCCGTACACACTCCGTGCAGACCTGGGAAGGCCGGAATTTTTGGGCCATTATATTTCAAAAGATCATATGCAGGACAGCACGAGGACATATATTAATTGAAATGTTCAATTTTAATGGCTTTAAAGAGATCTGAAATTCAAAATTCTTCATAGACTATTCCAACAACTTCGATTTACATAGCATCTTTAACACAATAAATATCCCAAGATACAGAAAGGATAAACGAGAAATGAACAGATTAGAGCGAGAAGCATCCCTGCAATGGAAAAACAAAGTTGCACAGACACCAAAATAGAACCAAACCACTATCAAATAGTTCCAAAGGATTCCCAGGTATTTAGCAATAAATTAAAGTGAACAGTATGAGGGGGGAATTCTCTTCTGCACTCTCTGTAATGTTTCGTGAACCCATTTATGATTCGCTTGCATCTAGTACACGGCCGAAATTTCCCCTGTGCTCTGTTGATTTATCATACCTTTTGTAAAAGTCTATAAAATAATGAAACAGTTATTATAAGTGAAATATGCATTACTAACATAGAATTTAAAATAATTACCATGGTCAACAAATGCACAACAAAATACAGAACACAGCGCTTTGATATTATTCTGTTTGTATTAATGCAATATTCTTGCATTAAAATGTTACTACTTTTATTCCCTTTTAAAATCAGTTCACTCAGTGGGATGGTGAAAAAAGTCTGACTACATGACTGTGAAACATCGGCCTTTTTGTGAAAATGTTGCTATTTCCAGTTTAGAACAAGCAAAACAAGATCAAAGAAATGGCATCAAAAAACCTCCCTTCAAAACGACAAATAGAATCCCGAGTCGATTGGAGTATACAGCACATTCAGTGGCAATTGCCACCCAATACATTTTGTAATAGTAACTACATCGTCAAGACACTGAGAGGCTATGTCCACCACTTCACCGGAGACCATGTAGACGATATATAGAAGGATAAAAGGGCAAATGTGCATTACGTACCCACAGCTCAGATGAAGTCATCAGTTTTCCCACAAGTGGAATTACTCGAGCCAGGCAACAAGTTTTTCAGGAGGCGGCCAGCAATGAATGTAGAGGAAGGGTCATAATCTCTAGGCTCTTAGCAACCTCTTGCTCCCTTTCGCTTGGGGTTATCAGTGGCTGTAGCCTCACAGAGAAATATATTATTTTACAGATCGTGAGTAACAGGCAGTAAGAGGCAGATCGGACCCAGGAGACTAAGCAGACACTTCATTTCCAAGATGTCCACCCTGTGACTTCAGCTAAGGTTCACATGTTCACCCTGTAGTTCTTTTATTATCTCAGCGCCTCGAACAGCAGTTTTCTGAATATAGCTAATGTATGTAGATTCTATTATTAGGAGATAATTATGTATCAATTATACCAAGAGCTTCCTGGGTATTGGATGAACAATTCTGCATGAATTAGATATAGAATAAAATATGCTAGAAGGATACGTTGAGGGATTAAGTTTGAGATCATGAATGAACAGGTCAAAACTCCAGTAGATTTTGGTCATCATCTAAACCTCAGGACAAGGTACAGCCTGTGTGTTTTTTAAAAATTCTCTAAGAGGATGAAATCGTTTTCAGCGATATTAAGAACTTATTTAAATGGGTAAACAATGGGCCTGAAATCCTGGTTTCTTCTTCCCGAGGTGTTCGACTAAAAATAGGAGAAAAGATGCGCACTTACCTTTTGGTCGAACGCCCAGAGATCCCAGCCCTGAGGCCTCCTCTTCTTGCGCAACGGAGCGCGTTCATGTTGGGACGTCCGTAGGAGTCACGTGAGCCTGGATACCCAATCACAGTAAAGTATTTTCTCATTCATAGTAATAGGAATTTCCTAAGTCCGAAACTCCTATAACTATGAATGAGAAACACCCTCAAACACTACATAACATTTTTTTTTAAAAACTCACATAAATACATTATAGGAATGAAAGTTGATATAAATGTTTTTGAAAAAAAATATTTGCCGATTATTTTTAAAAGTTTTAATTATGGTGTAAAATAAAATGACCAGAGTGGGCAGGGTTTTTAAACACAAATATGTATTTTTACATTTATATTTTTATATGGTTTTGATATGTTTTAAAACTCATACGCTGGTAAAAGTAGGCTATGCGCCTGCATTTACCAGGCGTTAGCGTTCTCAGGACATTCACAGGGCAAGAGATGGGCAAATAGCCTAATCTCTGCCGTGGAAATGGCCTTCTCCCCGAGATGCGTGCAATCTGTCAACCAGAAACTTGACAGATCGGAAAAGCCGGTTTTCGGCGCATGCACATTGCGCACTGAAAACCGGCTTTTATGATGCCTTCGAGGGTCCGTACACACTCCGTACGAACCTGGGGAGGCCGGAATTTCAGGGCCATTGGTGTTAAAATAAGTCAGAGAGAAATTTTATCTGAACACACCAAAGTATTCATTATAAATAAACATTGCTGAGAATGATTTCAACCCCTAAAATAATTAAAATGCTTGCAAAAGCTTTTATTTTATTTTATGAAGCTTCAATGGCAAGCAATCTGCCTGAGGAGTTAATGAGCAAAAGGAACTGACTGGAGGGACTAAAATTGATCATAATAGTAATATATGTGTGAGCAGTTATGACTGTATTGTGATATTTTAACTTAAATAACAACACATTATGTGACTCAGAAAGAAGAAGATAGAAAGACTTGCATTTATATAGCACTTTTCATGACCACTGGGTATCACAAAGCAATTTACAGCCAATTCAATACTTTTTCTGAAGTGTAGTCACTGTTGTAATGTAGGAAACATGGCAGCCAATTTGCACACAGTAAGCTCCTACAAACAGCAATGTGATAATGATCTGATAATCTGTTTTTTTATTGATGTTGATTGAGAGATAAATATTAATACAAAAGCAAAATACTGCGGGTGCAGGAATCTGGAATAAAAACAGAAAATGCTGGAAATCTCAGCAGGTTCAGGCAGCATCTGTGGAGAGGAAGCAGAGTTAACATTTTGACAGAATTGTCATATTGGGATAAATATTGGTCAGGACACCAGGGTTACCTCCCCTGCTCTTCTTCGAAATAATGCCATGGGATCTTTTATGTCCACCTGAGAGGGCAGACAAGGTCTCAGTTTAACGTTTCATCCGAAAGATGGCACCTCCGACAGTGCAGCGCTCCCTCAGTACTGAACTGGAGTGTCAGCCTAGATTTTTGTGCTAAAGTCCATGGAGTAGGATTTGAACCCACAATCTTCTGACTCAGAGGTGAGAGTGCTATCCACTGAGCCCAGCAACTTGCTTTTATATAGAACCTTTAACTTTTAGAATTCATATGGTATGCTCCAGCTCCATAAACCTTGGGTGGAGCATGGGGGGTGGGGGGAGAGGGGGTGGGTGGTAGAACTAAGTCAGAGATCCAGCTGCTGATTGCTATCCAGTGATCCTCCTTGACAACGCACATATGCTGACTGAGAAAAGATTGGGCTCAGTTGTGATGCCCTCAAACTCTCAATTGATAACTATATAAATTTTTCTCCAATATGGTTGGTAGTTATTCTGGTGACTGCCTGCATCGAAAGCTGCCTTTCCAAAGCGGCTCTGCTGACTATTGGAGGTAGCATGGATCTGAAATTGCAGTCGGAGGCTTCCTGCGGGCAAATGCCTCCAATCTGCAAGAAAAGTATGCGTTTACCTGGTGCCTCCGTATCTTCAGACTCTTGCTGTCCTGGGCTGCAGGGGTACGCCTACGTAAAGGCCCACGTCTCCCAGGGATGCAGGTGGTTAGCAAACATCCCTGGGTTCACGTGGTCCAGCCCAAACAACCAAAAAGGGGGATTCCCATTATGCTTATGGGGATTCCATTTACGCCTGGAATCCCATAAGTACAATAGGAATGACATTAAAAAAACACCTTCACACAACCTAAATCACAATAAATCACCACATGTTCTATAATTAATTAAAATACAATTGAATTAAACATTTAAAACAAAAATTAAAATTTTTGAAAAATAAGTGTAAACATTTTTGCCAAAAATAACCTAAACTATAGCCAATGTTGTAACTGCTATAACCTTGATTCTAGTAGCTGTTGTACCCCTGGTTCCAGTTCTGATGTTGTCCTCCACCTCTGCCTCCTCATTGTTGTTGCCTGTGAGCTTCCTTGGGTTGTGCCACTTCAATTCCACACTTGCTGGATCTGACGCACATGAAGAATGGTCAACTATGTGAGGGGCTGGAGGGTGCACATGTAATTGGGACAGCAACGTCTGGAGAAGACCAACGGAAATTGGAGGAGAAAAGCATAAAAGAAAGAATTACTTGCATTTATAGAGGGCCTTTCAAATTAATCATAAGTGCCAATAAATGATTTGAAGTCTAATCGATGTTGCTTTGAAGGCAAAGGAGCAGCCAGTTTGCACAAAGCAACATCCCACAAACAGCAACGACATGAAAAATAAATTAATTTTGTTTTGTGGTATTGTTAGAATACTGAGAGGACATCCTCTTCTTCAAAAATGTGGCGTGGGATTTTCCATATTCACCTGAACAGATAGACAGGGTCTTGGTTTAACATCTCATCTGGAAGATGGCACTTTCACAATGGAGCATTGCCTCAGAGCTGCACTGAAGTGTCAACCTAGATTATGTGCTCAAGGCCCAGAGTCGGGTTGAGGCCATGACCTGTGACTAAGAGATAAAAGTGATGCATCAGAAATAGCTCTTGACCAGGAAAACATAGAAACATAGAAAATAGGTGCAGGAGGAGGCCATTCAACCGTTCAAGCATGCACCACCATTCAATAAGATCATGGCTGATCATTCACCTCAGCACCCCTTTCCTGCTTTCTCTCCATACCCCTTGATCTTTTTAGCCGCAAGGGTCATATCTAACTCCCTCTTGAATAGATCCAATGAACTGGCATCAACAACTCTCTGCGGTAGAGAATTCCACAGGTTAACAATTCTCTGTGAAGAAGTTTTTCCTCATCTCAGTCCTAAATGGCTTACCCCTTATGCTTAGACTGTGTCCTCTGGTTCTGGACTTCCCCAACATCGGGAACATTCTTCCTGCATCTAACCTGTCCAGTCCCATCAGAATTTTCTATATTTCTATGAGATCCCCTCTCATCCTTCTAAACTCCAGTGAATACAGGCCCAGTCGATCCAGACTTGCCTCATATGTCAGTCCTGCCATCCCGGGAATCAGTCTGGTGAACCTTCACTGCACTCCCTCAATAGTAAGAACGTCCTTCCTCATATTAGGAGACCAAAACTGAACACAATATTCCAGGTGAGGCCTCACCAAGCCCCTGTACAACTGCAGTAAGACCTCCCTGCTCCTATACTGAAATCCCCTAGCTATGAAGGCCAACATACCATTTGCCTTCTTCACCGCCTGCTGTACCTGCATGCCAACTTTCAATGACTGATGCACCATTACACCCAGGTCTGGTTGCACTTCCCCTTTTCCTAATCTGCCGCCATTCAGATAATATTCTGCCTTCGTGTTTTTGCCACCAAAGTGGATAACCTCACATTTATCCACATTATACTGCATCTGCCATGCATTTGCCCACTCACCTAACCTGTCCAAATCACCCTGCAGCCTCTTAGCATCCTCCTCACAGCTCACACCACCACCCAGCTTAGTGTCATCTGCAAACTTGGAGCTATTACACTCAATTCCTTCATCTAAATCATTGATGTATATTGTAAATAGCTGGAGTCCCAGCACTGAGCTCTGCAGCCCCCCACTAGTCACTGCCTGCCATTCTGAAAAGGACCCGACTCTCTGCTTCCTGTCTGCCAACCAGTTCTCTATCCACGTCAGTACATTATCCCCAATACCATGTGCTTTAATTTTGCACACCAATCTCTTGTGTGGCACCTTGTCAAAAGCCTTTTGAAAGTCCAAATACACCACATCCACTGGTTCTCCCTTGTCCACTCCACTAGTTACATCTTCAAAAAATTCTAGCAGATTTGTCAAGCATGATTTCCCTTTCATAAATCCATGCTGACTTGGACCGATCCTGTCACTGCTTTCCAAATGCGGTTATCTCATCTTTAATAATTGATTCCAACATATTCCTCACTACTGATGTCAGGCTAACCGGTCTACAATTACCTGTTTCCTCTCTCCCTCCTTTTTTAAAAAGTGGTGTTACATTAGCTACCCTCCAGTCCATAGGAACAGATCCCGAGTCGATAGACTGTTGGAAAATGATCACCAATGCATCCATTATTTCTAGGGCCACTTCCTTAAGTATTCTGGGATGCAGACTATCAGGTCCCTGGGATTTATCGGCCTTCAAACCCATCAATTTCCCTAACACAATTTCCCACCCAATAAGGATTTCCTTCAGTTCCTCCTTCTCTATAGACCCTCGTTCCCCTAGTATTTCCAGAAGGTTATTTGTGTCTTCCTTCGTGAAGACAGAACCAAAGTATTTATTCAACTGGTCTGCCATTTCTTTGTTCCCCATTATAAATTCACCTGAATCTGACTGCAAGGGACCCATGTTTGTCTTCACTAATTTTTTTCTCTTAAGATATCTGTAGAAGCTTTTGCAGTCAGTTTTTATGTTCCCAGAAAGCTTCCTCTCATACTCTATTTTCCTCCTCCTAATTAAATCCATTGTCCTTCTCTGCTGAATTCTAAATTTCTCCCAGTCCTCAGGTTTGTTGCATTTGCTGGCCAATTTATATGCCTCTTCCTTGGATTTAACACTATCCTTAATTTCCCTTGTTAGCCACGGTTGAGCCACCTTCCCCATTTTATTTTTACTCACGACAGGGATGTACAATTGTTGAAATTATCCATGTGACCTTTAAATGTTTGCCATTGCTATCCACTGCCGACCCTTCAAGTATCATTTGCCAGTCTATTCTAGCCAATTCACGTCTCATACCATCGAAGTTACCTTTCCTTAAGTTCGGGACCCTAGTCTCTGAATTAACTGAGTCATTCTCCATCTTAATAAAGAATTCTACCATATTATGGTTGCTCTTCCCCAAGGTGCCTCGCACAACAAGATTGCTAATTAGTCCTTTCTCATTACACATCACCCAGTCTAGGATGGCCAGCTCCCTGGTTAGTTCCTCTACATATTGTTCTTGAAAACCATCCCGAATACACTCCAGGAAATCCTCCTCCACTGTATTGCTATCAGTTTGGTTAGCCCAATCTATATGTAGATTAAAGTCTCCCATGATAACTCTGTACCTTTATTGCACGCATCCCTAATTTCTTGTTTGATGTTGTCCCCAACCTCACTACTACTGTTTGGTGGTCTGTACACAACTCCCACTAGCGTTTTCTGCCCTTTGCTATTCCGCAGCTCCACCCATACAGATTCCACATCATCCAAGCTAATGTCCTTCCTTACTATTGCGTTAATTTCCTCTTTAACCAGCAACGCTACCCCCCACTTCCTTTTCCTATATGTCTATCCTAATGTTGAATACCCCTGGATGTTGAGTTCCCAGCTTTGGTCACCCTGGAGCCATGTCTCCATGATGCCAATTAGATCATATTCGTTAATTGCTGCCTGCGCAGTTAATTCGTCCACCTTATTATGAATACTCCTCGCATTGAGGCACAGAGCCTTCAGGCTTGTCTTTTTTACACACTTTACCCCTTTAGAATTTTGCTGTAATGTAGCCCTTTTTGATTTTTGCCTTGGGTTTCTCTGCCCTCCAGTTTTACTTTTCTTCTTTCTATTTTTTGCTTCTGCCCCCATTCTACTTCTCTCTGTCTCCCTGCATAGGTTCCCATCCCCCTGCCATATTAGTTTAACCCCTCCCCAACAGCACTAGCAAACACTCCCCCTTGGACATTGGTTCCGGTCCTGCCCAGGTGCAGACCGTCCGGTTTGTACTGGTCCCATCTCCCCAGAACCGGTTCCAATGTCCCAGGAATTTGAGTCCCTCCCTTCTGCACCATTCCTCAAGCCACGTATTCATCTTAGCTATCCTGTCATTCCTACTCTGACTAGCACGTGGCACTGGTAGCAATCCTGAGATTACTACCTTTGAGGTCCTACTTTTTAAATTTAACTTCTAGCTCCCTAAATTCAGTTTGTAGGACCTCATCCCATTTTTTACCTATATCATTTGGTACCTATATGCACCACGACAACTGGCTGTTCACCCTCCCCCCTCCAAAATTCCCTGCACCCGCTCCGAGACATTCTTGACCCTTGCACCAGGGAGGCAACATACCATCCTGGAGTCTCGATTGCGGCCACAGAAACGCCTATCTATTCCCCTTACAATGGAATCCCCTATCACTATAGCTCTCCTACTCTTTTTCCTGCCCTCCTGTGCAGCAGTGCCACCCACAGTGCCATGAACTTGGCTGCTGCTGCCCTCCCCTGATGAGTCATCTCCCCCAACAGTACCCGAAATGGTGTATCTGTTTTGGAAGGGGATGGCCGCAGGCGACCCCTGCACTAGCTTCCTTCCACTGCTCTCCCTGTTGGTCACCCATTCCCTATTTACCTGTGTATCCTTTACCTGCGGCGTGACCAACTCACTAAACATGCTATTCACGACATCCTCAGCATCGCGGATGCTCCAGTGTGAATCAATCCGCAATACGGTCTATCAGGAGCTGCAGCAGGATACATTTCCCACACATGTAGTCGTCAGGAACGATCCCCGGGTGTTCGCGGTGGAGCTCCCGGACAAATGCCTCTCTGCCTCGCAGAGACATAACTACTTGGCTGCCCCACATCAGGCAGTCTGCTTATAGTGACAGCTTATGCATGCGCCTATGGAAGGGTTTGATCTCCTCGGGGCAGGCATCGTGAGCCTCTGTCCAGTCACCAGTTAAGACACATCTTTTTATTAAGGATAACGTGGGGTCGCTGGTCGTCCAGGCTCTGATTTGGCGAGCCGTCATGGGCGAACCTGTGGACTCAAAGGCATTGATTGCCATAACTATCTCACAGTCCTGTTCATCAGACCCTTCCGTGGTCGCCAAGGTTAGCCTGCTAAGTGAGTCGGCACAGTTGTCTGTGCCTGGTCTGTGCCTTATGGTGTAATTGTAAGAGGCCAGCATGAGTGTCCATCGTTGAATTTGCGCTGAGGCGTTGGCGTATATTGCCTTGCTCTCGGATCGTAGGGATGTGAGGGGCTTGTGATTGGTTTCTAATGTGAATTTTGCCCCGAAAAGTTATTGGTGCATCTTTTTGACATGCGGGCCAAATGCCCTGTATAGTCACAGTTTCTGCAAACAGCATGCTGAAATCGACACCCCCTTGATGAGTGCCTTCCCCAAATCTCCACCACAGACCGCTTCCATTGTTTCCAAAGGATGAGCTGCGTCTGGCTGATCTCTCTTGAGCTTCTCTCAGTTTGTAGTTGATTGCTCACATTGTGGGTTGATGAGGTGTGAACGGCCGTTCATGTGGCCCTTGGTGGCTTCTGGCTCCACTGCCTGCTGTTGAGGGCCTGCTCTCCTGTTTGTCTGTGTGTGGGGGTAGTGGCTTGTTTCACGCTGTGAACCCCTTGTTCCGATGTTTCGTTAGTTGTCGTACCCCCAGTGTCGATCAACCTCGTTTCTTCTTCTCCTGCCAAGAATGTCTGTGCAACCAGTGCTGCTGCCTCTAGGGTCAAGTTCTTGGTTTCTATGAGCTTTTGGAATATGCCTGCATGGCCTATTCCTTCAATAAAAAAGTCTCTCAGTACTTCTCTCCTTAGTTCATCGGACAACTCACATAAGCTAGCCAACCTCCAAAGTTCCGCCATGTAGTCGGGTATGCTCTGGCCCACACAGCGTCTGTAGTTGTAGAACCTGTGTCTGGCCATGTGTAGGCTGCTCGCTGGCTTCAGGTGGTCTCTTACCAGTGTGCTCAACTCTTCAAACGACTTGCTTGCTGGTTTCTCGGGTGCCAGCAGGTCCTTCATTAAAGCGCATGATTTTGAGCCACAGCTGGTCAAGAAATGGGCTCTTCTCTTGTCTGCCTTGTCGTCGCCTAACTAGTCTTTGTTTACAAAGCTTTGCTGGAGCCTGTCTATAAAGTCCTCCCAATTATCTCCAGCATTGTATTTTTCATCTGAGCTGTTGTTCGCCATTCTGTGGATTCTGCAATCCCGTAACTCGTCGCCACTGTAAAGTCCTGTCCATTCAGTACAGATTCACACGAGGCACATAGTGAAGTCAAGGTCACTCAGGACCTGCGCTTTTATTACACAGCTCTCGAATGCCACACTTACCTGAGACCTGTCCTTATATACCTGTCTGGGACAGGTATCCAGTGTCTCCTGCAAGTACACCCCTGGTGGTAAGGTAAGCTTATGGTTACAGGTCATCTCTAGTTACAGTCATGTATAGCATGGTAAGATACAGTTATGTACAATAGTGTGAGTTACATGACAGTATCATTGGTCACACATAAGTGATCATTTTTCCGGGCCTAAGTGGAGGCGCACTAAGTTGAAGCACAATTGACTTTATCGGATCATAGATACTATCATCCCTTTTGTCCCTTAACCTCTCCTGCCTTCCACCGTATCACAGATCTTCCCTTTTGTTCTTTCCTCCCCTCCCCTTTTCACTGCCCCTGCACTTCCTTGAGAATCTGTTACATCTCAAACTTTTCCAGCCCTGACGAAGGGTCACAGACCCGAAATGTTAACTCTGTTTCTCTTCACAGATGTTGCCTGACTGAGTATTTTCAGCATTTTCTGTTTTTATTTTCGATTCGGTTATAGTATCATAGCCCTATCTCCAACCCATACTGCAATCTGGCAAGGTTCCACACCAGGTGCAGAGCCTCATAAAATTTCCCTCTTGTCTTAACAAGCTATTGCGCTAATAAGAACAATATTCGTGAGTGTAAACCATATTTTCGGCACCGTAGCGCTTGAAACCAACTTTTCGCACACAATATCACAGCATTTGTCAATGGCTGGTAGGTGACAGCTAAAGGGCATTTACAAAGTTGCTGATCAGTAACCTTCCAACACCACTACATCCGAGCTATAAATATACAAACAAATCTATAACAGGCTATTTAATCAGTATAAGTACCATTTTATAGATGAAGTAAGCTGTGCTTTCGTGGGGAAGTTCCAAACATGGGAAGAGGGAAGGAGTCCAGAAATGTTTGCTTCAAAGAGGATGTCTGAGCAGAGATTGGCAATCTTCAAGTTGAACAGAAACCCTCATATAAGTTACATTTGGTTAGCCATGCATGGTACAAATTAACAGAGAAGGTGCTGTTCATTGCTGAATCAAGGTGACATCAATTTTAAGTTGGAGAAATGTGAGGTGACACATTTTGAGAGGAAGATTAAGGAAAGGACATATACACTAAATGCAAAACTTCAAAAGCAGTAGAGAAGAAAGATTTCGGGCATCAGATCCACAAATGTTTCAAAGTTGATAAAGCTGATTAAAAAAGCATAATGGATCCTAATTTTTATCAATAGGGGCATAGGGTACAAATGCAAGTTATCAATGCTAAATCTATACAAATTATTGGTTAGGCCACAGTCAGACTATTGTCTCCAGTTTTGGGTGCCTTACTTTAGCAGTGATGTCAAGGCCATGGAGAGGGTACAGAAGAGATTCATTAAGATGATATCAGGAATGAGAGACTTTAGTTTTGAGGAGAGACTAGAGAAATTGGAGCTCTTTTCATTAGAACATGGAAGGTTAATAGGAGATCAAGCAGAGGTATTCAAAATAATGAAAAGTAAATTAGGGAAATAATTTCCGCTGGTTGGTGAATCAGTAAATAAAGGGCAAAAATTTAGGAATTTTACCAAAAGAACAGGGAGAATAAGAGATTAGGATGTTTTTATGCAGGAGTTTGTTCGGACGTGGAGTTTCCTACATTGCAACAGTGACTACACTTCAAAAGTACTTCATTGGCTCTAAAGCACTTTGAGACGTCCAGCGGTCGTGAAATGCGCTATAATAATGCATGTCTTATTTTCATCAGAAACAGAGGTGGACGCAGAATCTAGAATAGCATTAAAAGGAAAGTGGATACATATTTGAAACAGAAAAGGATTTGGGGAAATGGCAAATAATGAGTAAAGTAGATAGTTCTTTCAGAGAGCTGGCATAGGTACAATAGACGAGATGGATAGAATAGCATCTTTCCATGCTGTAAAATTCTATGATTCTGCACTTTCCCGATATGGATATGTGCTCCACTGGTTGTTCAGTCAGAGAAGGTATAAAATAGAGAGATTAAATCAGCAGGGGGGAGGGGGTGGGGAGTGCTGTAGACTAGTGGCCTACTCCCTCTAGTGGACTGCTGATGTAATAACTACTGATGTAATAACAATAAAGCATGTGCTTTGCACAGTTCTTTTGGAACCATCTTGTAAGTGTGTGCTTGTGTAGCTGTGTCTCAAGATATCAGAAATTGGCGATGAGGATGGGATTTTTGGATTCCCTAGCTGAAATTTTTGTTGGCAGATAATCCTGCCAACCGACGGAGAGACTTACAGGAAAAATAATGGAGGGAGAGAAAGACACACAGTACATCATGGAAGAATAAAGGCCAAAGAAAGAAGAAAAAGCAGGACTAGCTATATTAAGTGAAAAAAAACAAATATTTATCGGGACCAGGCAATAGCCAATGTACCTTGTAAAATCACTCAGTCGACTGTGTATGACAATGTCGCGCCAACATGAATATGAATGATTTTTGCACAGGTCATGTGATATGTTAAGCAGTGGGATTTCTCAAAAAATTTCATGAGCAACTTCAATTGCTGTTATACATACAATTCGAGTTACCACCCGGATCACTTTAAGACAGAATTTCAGAACTACCTGCCCATACAGAAGAAGCTGATGAAACCACATATATCTACTTCAGAAAGATACGCTTTACACATTCATTGATATTGGGATTTCAAAGCCAACATGTTCAATATTGGCTATTGATCTCTGACCTAAGAATGTCAAGCATTTCACATGTGGTAAAAATTTTTTCCCTTGCAAAGTACACTGTTCAAATGTAGATACTCAATGTGTAATAAGTTACAAATATTTTCCTGCCATATGTAGGGCGGGAGTAGACTGGATGTCTCGACAGGTGCCTAAGAGCAGCATAAGGAGCCAGATAACCCTGGTGTTGCCTCATAAATAGGCTTATGATCTGGTTTTCGATGCCTGAAATTATTATTTTTTTTCTCTCAGCTGCTTTGAGTTGCCTAATTCAAAGAGTAAATCCCATTGCATAGCAATACATAAATCAGATCATTATCTTCAAAGACTTGGCCCATTAGCCAAACCTCATGTTGATGCTAAGGATGGGCCTCAAAACAGGTTTGACAGAATTTCACCTGCTGGAGCTGGGATTGTTGAGGCAATGCACCCATCTAATCTGTCTCCTTCCAGTTGTCACTCAGGACCTTTACGGCAACAGTACATGTCCAGGCTTTTACCAACACAAGCACAGACATAGTCTGCGTGCACCATTTCCCCATATTTTTCCCGATAATTATTTGATATATCTATTGGCCGTATGCAAATTATTAAGTCTAATCCTCAAAAAGCATTTTCCCACTATCTGGTCTAACAATGCTGTAATTTAGTGAATTTTCAGATTAAAAGACCACCTACTGTTATATTCAGATGTTGTGTTCAGCTTGTGGACACAGCTGTCAATCTAGGCTGCACATATAACAGACCACACAGACTTAGGAGACTAGGACTCAGCTGTATGGGCTGCTTCTGCAGATGAAATGTTAATAACTGGATGAGAACATACAAACTCTGCTTCCCCCAGTGGCTTGGCGCATCGGCAGTTGTGGCACTGGGCTTTAGAGACCAGGAAGGTCCCAAGTTCAAACCCCAACTCTGTTAGCTGGGGTTTTAGCTTGGGTGGTGATAGGGAAGCTACAACTCTGGAGGGGAAATTGAACTAAGTTTCCTGCTCCTGATCGCTATTCTGCGACTCACGCTGGAATGTGCGGGCCATGGCGGAGGACATGATCCTGCTCATCTGTGAGTGAATAGCCATCCAATCACCTAGGCTTAACGTTGAACCTAGGCTTAACGTTGAATAATGGTCGCTTGGGCTGTTGGCATCAATGGAGCCATAACCTCAGCACATGTCAGCACCGTTAGGAAAGGAGGAGACAAAATTAGAAACACTAAAATGATTCTGGCTCCGAGGATTTTCTATCCTGGTGACTGACAACCAAAAGAGTGAAGCAAGTGCTTGCAACAGAATGAAAACCCTCTTCAGAGCCAAAACACATGGTAGCAAGGTAAGATACCTACGCCTAATATACAGAGACAATGCCTTTTATTCTGGTATTAGTGGGGATCAGTTCCCTGGTCACTATGAGCAATGACATCAAAATGATTTCAACTACCATAGGAAATCTTTGTGAAATAATGCATGAAGATAACTACAGATGAGGGAGGCCATTCGGCCCATCTAGTTCATACTTCCATGAAAATCTACAATTCCTCCTCCCCCTCCCCCCCCGACAACAAATCCCCACCTCCCCATCACAGCATCTGCTTCTTGAATAACTCCACTACCCTAACTGGAGGATCATTCCAGATATTAACCATTCTTCGCATGAAGACGTGCATCCTGACATCAGTCCTGAACTTGCCTTTTATCAGTTAGTCCCATAGCCTGCAGTCATGGTTTAACTTGAAATAGTGCTCTGATTAACCTTTTCTATCACACTTTGGCCGGAACCTTGCCAGCGTTCAGAGGACGGGTTTGGAGGTGGGTCTACTTTCAAAATGTAAAAGATTGTCAGCGGGGCAGTGTCCCACTCTTATTCCACTTCCATGTTAATTTCCCAAGTGCTGGCTCCACCTGCGGTTTGCAGACCCAACACCAAGGGTCAGGCAATTGAGATACTTAAGAAGCAACTTAAAGGTATTTAAGCAGTATTTTATTAGGTCTTAACGATTTTCCCAACTTTTTTACGGGTTCCCGGCACTCAAGCATCACATCAGGTAAGTGTGTCGGGTTCTCAATGACTCTCCATTGCTGTGAATAGTTGATAGCTGAAAAGGTGATATAAAAGATACCATTTCACAGCTGTTCAATTTCCAAACATAGAAGCTGGAGCCTTCAGGATTTGAAATACACTTTTCAGCTTTATGGAGGTTTGACGTGTTTGGAGTGAACTCTCTATCCATTGTCACCTTCTTGGAGCAACCTCTCTCAGCATTGACAGATCGCTTCTGTCATCTCAACTTTAGCTGCCATCTATTACAGCAGCATCAGTGCCCTTGAAATAATTTTACCTTGATCCTCAGAATCCCACCATGATCAGCCCCAACACCAACATCACCAGGCACACCAGAATCACCAACATCAACAACCTTCTCCACAATCACCTGATACTGCACAGGACAGAGAGCATCAGGACCTGATCACATTGCTGTCCGGGACGCCAGGTATGGCCTCACCATGGACAAATTTACTTCACTTGATGCTGTGCACCCTGACTGCCACATGATGCGCCAGGTTGGCAGCACCCCACACCAGCACCATAAAGCATCCCTGCAATGTCCAAGCCATTCCTTTCACATTCATCACCATTGCGGGGGTACCGTTATGTCTCACCATTCACTACAACTCAGTAAGCCACTTCCAAAGGTGCGCACAAATCTGTCCAAGAACGCAAAGTGTTGAAAATAAAGATTTCAATGTTTGACAACACATTAACAAAAACTTTACATGAACATTGGCTAAAAGACCCAAGTGCCTACCCTTGTGTGTTGTTAGTTGGCATGTATAGACAAGGATGAGGGTGAGTGTGAGGGGTGGCTAATGAGATGGGAATGTGATGATGTAGATAATGGGAGAGGGATGGGTGGAGGTGCAAGGTAAGTTGGTGTGAGTAAGGATGTACAGGAGTAGATTAGGGAAGGCAGAGTGATGGGGATGTGATGAGTGGCACAGCAGGATGAGATTGAGTGTAGCTTTGCCATAACATTTCGTGATCTACTGAGATCATTGAAAAGTTTACGCCACTGCATCCAGGTCCACCTGATGATATCCCTGCTTGTGCCCTCCTGTGCAATGTGCAACCAGGCAACATTGGTGTTCGAGGGAAGTCTCTTCCACTCACTGGAAGGGAAGAGGTGCTCCCTTGTTGTGACTCCCTCCATAAGCATCTGGAGGGAGTGATGGAAGAGACTGGATACAGCTGTGTAACTTTGTGCAGTGCATCTCAATGTTGCAGAACACTGACAGCGCAACTGTCAAAATCAATGTGGCCATGGTCCCTTTAAGAAAACCAGCTGATGACATGTCAACAAATGACATCATCAGACCCTCTTCCTTTTAATTGTCCGGGAATCCCGCAGGGCAGGCTTAACAAGCCTCATCAATGTACAATCACTTGGAGAAAGCCAGATGAAGATGGGAGCGGGGTTCCAGTCTGCACCTGAAGTCGCTCATCTCGTTCCCGACCCGGTAGGAAAAATCGAGGCCTTGATGTCTTACAGACCTCTACAAGGCTCCCTTTCTTTCACCATTGAAGGTTGAAGAATCTAGCCTTTCTATATTTAGAGAGGTAAATTCTCATAGGGTATAGGAAATACTGTGGCCCAGGAATCCCAGCTGCTGGCGGAACTGTGGCAAAGTGGGATACCTGACGA
Organism: Pristiophorus japonicus; assembly: GCF_044704955.1. Lineage (NCBI taxonomy): Eukaryota > Metazoa > Chordata > Chondrichthyes > Pristiophoridae > Pristiophorus > Pristiophorus japonicus. The sequence goes on from NC_091994.1 coordinate 17,510,751, forward strand.
AGATGGCGACTCTGTCCCAAATGGCCGGGATGGGGCAATGAACGTATTCAAGGCATTAGTCTAAGCAATAATAACTGCTATCTCATGGAAGCGATCACCTTCTGAATATTCCTTTATTTTTACAACTCTGCCATTCTAATTACCTTCAGAAGGGAAATTCAGAAATCAAGTAGCTAAATCTGCTGCTCTGCCCCAATGTCATTCCGCCTCCCTTGAGTTCCAACAATGGCTTCCTATTGCCAATGCTGAAACAAGGTGGAAAAATAGCATGCTTGGTGGTGGGATTTTCTTTGTACTGGTTTAAAATAGCATTTGTACAAGTGCACCAGGGGAAGTAGAGGGCAATATTTGGGAACAGCAGCATTATAGAACCAGACAAAAGCAGAAACCCGACCATAACAATAATCGCCCTTTCACCTCATCCACAATTTAAACCCAAACACTTTTTGAATGTGGGCCATTCATAAAGGCACACAATCTGTCTGGGTCGTAGGACTTCCATTTTTCAAATAAATATGTTAAACTAGCATTGTATCCCTTAGAGAATCCAAGCTTTATTTGTTCTGTTGTTTCAGTGTAGAAGAATTAACCTAATTCCAGTTCAGTTCTACTTTTCTCAACTTGATCCGGCCCCCTCCCACCCCCACTCTTTGTTCTCAGCTAATTTCCCAGCCCCAATCTTAATTCCTTGTGCCACCAACTGGGGCTGTAGCTTTGTAAACTGTAGCCTGGCTATAAAAGGGTATCTCTCGCCAACTTGGAGACTTTCAACTCTTGGACAGAATATTTGCCACTATACAAGAAATGATGAACAAACTAACAAACAAGCAGGCCTAATTGATAAAGATAATGTAGGGCAGGATGTGTGGCCCAGCACAGCTCAGCAATGCACTGGAGCAGCAACATCCAGTGCCAAGGAAGCAGGTTGTCCTGCCCTATCCCCTAATCTGGGAGTGGTCCTTGCCCTGCCAACGGCTGCAGTGGGGAAAAAAATGTGGAAAGTAGATCACCACTTCAAAAAAGATAGATTTCCATGAGGAAAACTATTCAGCCAAGCCTAGCTCATTCACCTAGAAGGAACCTACAATCCTTCCATCACAGTGTTCAACTGTTTTTTAAATGACTCCAAGATTTTTGCCTCCACTCTTCTGCGCTTTGCTAACTTTCTGTGTGAAAAACTCTCTGACAGTCCTAAACATGTCTTTCACAAGTTTGAACCTATGTCTCCTTGTCCCACTGTCATGGTTTAATTTGTGGTGTTGTTCCAGATTTACTCTTTCTAAACTATTACAGTACTACCTTATTTATTCCCTCTATGATAGCCCCTCTCCACTATTTCTTTCAAGACTAAAATCTCACGTTTTACCAATCTTTTCTCATAACTCATGTGACATTAGGTACCAGTCTCATGGCTTTTCTCTGTAGCACCTCCAGGGTTTGAATTCAACGTGAGTCTCAGTGACCTAACTGAACACAGTGCTCGGCTGTAGTCTGACCAGAGCACTCTGTATTGTCTGAATACGACTTCCTCCAGCTTATATCCTTACAAAAAGAAGAAAAAAAGACTTGCATTTATATAGTGCCTTTCAAGACCACCAGATATCCCAAAGTACTTTACAGGCAATGAAGCACTTTTGAAGTATAGTCACAGTTGTAATGAAGGAAATGTGGCAAACAATTTGCGCACAGCAAGCTCCCACAAACATGTTTGTGATAATGGCCCAAAAATCTGTTTTTGTGATGTTGATTGAGGGATAAATATTTGCCAGGACACCGGGAATAATTCCTTGGCTCTTCTTCAAAATAGTGCCATGGGATCTTTTTCGTCCGCCTGAGAGAGCAGACGGGGCCTCGGTTTAATGTTTCCTCTGAAAGACGGCACCTCTGAGAGTGCAGCACTCCCTCAGGATTGCACTGGAATGTCAGCCTAGATTTTTGTGCTCAAGTCTCTGGAGTGGGACTTTAACCCACAAGTTTCTGACTCAAAAATCTATGCCTGGATTTTATGGTGCTTCCAACAGTGTATGCACAATGTACGCTGTTGGAAGCCATGAGAATGGCCCCGCAAGTTCCGGGTTTCTGCATGCGCTGCGCATGCGCGTAAACCCGAAACTTGCGATCCGTCAAGTGTCGCTTGGACAGTTCCACCACATCCATTGTAAATTCACTTTCGCTGGCGCAGAATTGGGCTATTTGCCCAACTGCTGCTCAGCCAATACCCACGAAACCCTTACGCCTGGTAAAAGTAGACGTAAGGCCTTCTTTTACCAATGTTAGGGTTAAAATAAATGTTAAAATAACATTTTTAAATGATTTAAACATTTTATTTACATTTAAAATTAGTTCAGGTAAATTTTGTCCTGTTTAAAAATGTTTAATTTATTTTTCAAAAATCATTTTTATTCTAAATGTTTAATTAAAGGGTATTTTAATTAATTTTGAACATTTATTTTCATTTAAGTGGTGTGAAATTTTATTTATTCGGTGGTTTCTATTATGCTTAAGGGAATTCCGTATGTGGATGGAATCCGCATAAGCATCATAGGAATGCGAACTGCCTGTGCCCAGAGGTCTCGGCGCCTTTACGCAGGCCTACACCTGCAGGCCTAGGACGGGAACAGTCGAAAGCTCCGGAGACACAAGGTAAGTACGTAGTTTTTCAGTTCAGAAGCGTGCATGGGTGGCAAGCCTCCGACCGCAATTTCCAGGCTCTTGAGATAGAAAAATATAAGGCACAGAAGGAGCCCAATTTGGCCTAGCATGTCTGAGCTGCTACTAGCGCCACTCCAGAGGCATTAACGCTGGCCCTATTTTCTTGGTCTTTCCCCATATTCATCCTTCTATTTGCCACGTTCATTACTGCTCCATTGTTAGTGGACATACTAAGTGCCAAAGCCAGCATTCCTAGATGGATTTCATAACTAGGCACAGGTTGAACCTCCCTTCCTTATCCAGAACCACCCCTTATCCAGTACCATTCTCAGCCACCGGGTGGCACATGCGCAGAACTCCGACATGAACAAATTGAAGTCCTTCCTCGCTGTCGACTCCCGCAATCGCTGGCCTGACCCCACGATCCACAACCCCTCCACCCCCGCACGATCTCTCTGCTGCATTCCCAGCCCCAGGCCAGCCAGCCCCGATATCCCCTTGTTCAGTACCTGTACCATCCAATTTAATGTGACCACCCCTTGTCCTGAAAAATCCCTGATCCAGAACAGGCCAGGTCCCGAGGGTTCCGGATAAGGGAAGTTCAACCTGTACAATGTTCCATTTGTGTTTTCCCACAACTCGTATGGAGATGCAGTTCAAATAAGACACAGTGAGATCAGGCCATGAATTTAGAAAGGAGATTTCTCTGACTGACTCACATGTGAACAGTGTTAAGTACAGGTCTCGTGTGCCTTTAATCGCACAGCAGCTGTTGGCCATTGTAACACGCAACACACACACTAAACATGCAATGCAGTCTGGATACATTTTCACCTGTAGAAACAAGAAGCTTTTTTTTAAACTCGGATTCATTGTTGTTAAATCTGTACACAAAGTGTAAGCTTAATGTCAACCCAATGGAATGCCAGTAAATACTTTAATTAAAAAAAGATGCTCCTTCATGACAAGACCTGTCTGCAATCAGAGAGCAGCTGATTACTGCTTTGCATTGATATCCTCTCCCCTCAGTGCATCTCATCAGTTGGGCAAAACATAAAGAGACTGCTGGTTCTTTATTTGCAAATTGTGATGATGGTAATGGTTTGTTGTTTGCGTGACTATTCTAGGCAGTTCTAGTTTTCGTTTAATGATCCACATCGGGAGAGAGGTCACTTTTTCTGATAGAGAGATTCACATGTGGTATAGAGTCCCCATCAAAAGCAGTTCAAGCTAGTGATTATGTCCTTTTAAAATTGTGGGTAAGTATTTAGTTAAGAATGGGATTGAAGATTATAAAGGCAAGTATAGACAGATACTTCTCTTCTTTTCCAAACAATCTCCTTTCTTTGCTTATTTGAAGGTGCTAATTCATGCTGTACTACAAAGAAGAAAGAAAGACTTGCATTTATATTGCGTTTTTCACGTCCTCAGGACGTCCCAAGATGCTTTGCAGCCAATTAAGTGTTTTTGAAGTGTAGTCTCTGTTATAATGTAGGAAAGTGGCAGCTAATTTGCACACTGCAAGCTCCCACAACCAGCCAGGTCCAGATAATTTGTTTTAGTAAATATTGGCCAGGACACTGGGGAGAACTTCCTTGCTCTTCTTCAAAATAGTGTCGTGGAATCTTTTATGTCCACCTGGGAAGGCAGACGGGGCCTCGGTTTTAACGTCTCACCCAAAAGACGACATCTCTGACAGTGCAGCACTCCCTCAGCGCTGCACTTTAGTGTCACCCTAGACTTTGTGCTCAAGTCTCTGGAGTAAGACTTGAACCCACACCCTTCTGACTCTACCACTGAGAATGTTACCACGGAGTCAAGGCTACAGTATCATGGATGCTGACAACTCACCTCTACCTCATCGAAGTGGCCCAGCTTCATGCGCATTGTTGCCAGACTATTTGACCAAGGAGGGCATCTTGGCTGAGTCCGATCCTCTCCTTGGTTCCATCCATGCACCCCTCTTGCTCAGGAATATTGAAGCCAGTTGTAATGCCCCTCAGGAAGAGGCAACACACAGAAGCAAATCAGGAGGCCATAAAATTGAGAGAAATGTTGGAAATCATGTTGGAAATGGATTCATGGTCCTTGACCCATTTACAAATGATGTCCAAGTGTCAAAATAGCTGGATATCTGCTAACGGATGGAACTGACCTTTAATCGAGTAAGTGTTTTCATATACACAGCAACCCCTTCCCCCTCCACCCCACCCCCACCCCACTTTACTGCAGCTTTATTTTCTCACGGTATTAGGATAGCCTATAAACACATTCATCCTTCTCATATTGTTGTTTATACGTTCTCCTGTTCAACATGACAGTCATGGCCCAGGTATACATTAAGCAGATGTGTGATAGACTAACTGCAAACATTACTGGAGCAGTTACAGCAGCCAGGACAGTTTGATTTAAAAAAAATCACCATGACCATCACCCCTGATGAATCACCATGACCCCACTGACTGGCAAAGGAAAGCATCCCGGTGAAGTATTAAAGCAACCGGCAACATAAACAAATGAAAAATTGTGCTTACTTGGTGTAAAAAGTGAAGTCAAGGTATATATATTTAAACTATGGTGGTTCTGAATGAAGATGCAACAAATGTTAATTTAACAATCCACAAACTGCACAATCACATCATCCTCTTTATCAGTGCTGTCAGATAGGTACTGATATCCAATGGTTTGATTGCATTACACACATTTAACAAAGGTAGGACAGAACATCCTTGGACTACACTGTAATGAAGCCCATGAGTCATCTTTTTTTTTATTCATGTGGACGTCGCTGGCATTTATTGTCCATCCCTAATTCCCTTTAGAAGGTGGTGGTGAGCCACCATTTCAGAAGGTAGTTAAGAGTTAACCACATAGCTGTGTGGTCTGGAGTCACATATAGGCCAGACCGGGTAAGGATGGCAGATTTCCTTCCCTAAAGGACATTCAGGAACCAGATGGGTTTTTACGACAATCCGGTAGTTTCTTGGGGGTCAAGTTTCGGGCTGCGCCGTTAGCCACGCCTGATTTCCACGCTCAAAACCGCGCCTAAAACTTACCTTGGTGTTCTCCCCACTGCTGGAAGGTACCAGGCCCTTGGCACAGCGCAGCACGAGCTGTGGGGGCGGAGCCAGGTCTCGGCGCTGAAAACAGTGCCGGGATCTCTGCACATGCGCGCTAGACTGTGCGTGCATGTGCAGTCGCTCCAGGCCCCCGAGGCTGTGTGGGAGGGGCCTGAAGCACGCCGCCCCTAGCCCTGGCAGAATGGGCTCACTGGGGCGGCGAAGATCGGACTCGGGCCTCCCTCCTCTCGAGCTTCAACTCCCTTTCTGGCTCCCTTCCACCCCCCCTCATTCAGGTCCGCTGCCTGCTGCTGGCCGCCCCCAACCCCCCACCCCCCCCCCGTTCAGCTCCCACTCCGCTCTGCTCTGACTCTCTCCCGTACCCCCCGCCGTTCAGCTCTGGCTCTCTCCCGCCCCCCCCCCCCCCCGTTCAGCTCCGGCTCTTTCCCGCCCCCCCCCACCCCCGACCCCCGTTCAGCTCCGGCTCTCTTCCCCACCCCCCTCCACCTTCAGGTCTGGTCTGGTCCGCTCCCCCCCACCCCCCTCCCATTCAGCCGTTCCCCCTCCCTCCACTTCATCGGCAGGGCCCACCCGCCCGGAATCTTGCTGGGGGCGCATCCCCGCCCGGAATCTTCGGCCCGGCTTCCTCTTGTCGGCCGGACCCGTTCAGCCTCTCCCCCCCCTCCCTCCTCCCCTCCTCCCCTCCATCCTCTCCTTCCCCTCTCCATCCCTCCCTCTCCTTTCCCCCCCTCCCCTCTTCTCTTCCCCTCTCCCCCCTCCATCTCCTCTTCTCCTCTCCCTCTCCTCTCCCCCTCCCCCCTCCCCCTCCCCCTCCCCCTCCCCTCTCCCCCCGCTCCCCCCTCTCCTCTCCTCTCCCCCCTCCCTCTCCTCTACCCCCTCCCTCTCCTCTTCCCCCCTCCCTCCTTCCTCCCTCCCCCCTTCCTCCCCTCGCTGTCAGAAACACAGAGGGACACTGACAGACAGAGAGAGATACTAACAGACAGAGAGAGAGACACTGACAGAGACAGAGTGAGGGATACACTGGGGAGGGGGGGAGGGGGGGCCCATCCCAGCATGCTGTTGGAGGGTTCCCGCTGCTGCAGTTGGTGAGTAGAAACTTAATTTTTTATTTATTGATTTTTTAATTTTTAATTTTTTTAAAATTTTAATATTTTTTTTGATTGATTTATTGGTTGATTTATTGATTTATTTATCATTTATTATTGATGCAGGCTCTTTATTTGTAAAAGTGATGTGTTTCATGTTTGTAAACTTCCCCCCCGCCATCTCTTGTTCCTTACGCCTGATTTCTCAGTGTAGGCAAGGTTTTTCTGAGCGTACAAAAATCTTCACTTACTCCATTCTAAGTTAGTTTGGAGTAAGTTTTCGCTGCCTAAACTTTCAAAACGGGCGTAAGTGGCCGGACACGCCCCCTTTTGAAAAAAAATCTGTTCTGAAATGAAACTGTTCTAACTCACTAGAACTGGAGCAAACTAAATGCCGAGAATTGCAATTTCTAAGATACTCCATTCTAAACTAGTTGTTCCAAAAAAATAGGAGTATCTCAGGCCGAAACTTGACCCCATGGTCACTGTTACTAGCTTTTTATTCCAGATTCATTTAATGAACTAAATTAACTGCGATCCAGGGCAAAATGGCAAGTTGGATCCAAAATTGGCTCAGAGGCAGAAAGCAAAGGGTGATGGTTGATGGGTGTTTTTGTGACTGGAAGGATGTTTCCAGTGGGGTTCTACAGGGCTCAGTACTAGGTCCCTTGCTTTTTGTGATATACATCAATGATCTAGACTTGAATATAGGGGGTATGATTAAGAAGTTTGCAGATGATACAAAAATATGCTTTGTGGTTGAAAATGAAGAAGAAAGCAGCGGACTGCAGGAAATTATCAATCAACTGGTCAGGTGGGTAGAACAATGACAAATGGAATTCAATCTGGATAAGTGTAAGGTAATGCATTTGGGGAGGGCTAACATAGAAACATAGAAAATAGGTGCAGGAGCAGGCCATTCAGCCCTTCGAGCCTGCACCACCATTCAATATGATCATGGCTGATCATGCAACCTCAGTACCCTACCCCTGCCTTCTCTCCATATCTCCTGATCCCTTTAGCCGTAAGAGCCACATCTAACTCCTTTTTGAATATGTCCAACGAACTGGACTCAACAACTTTCTGTGGCCGAAAATTCCACAGGTTCACAATTCTCTGGGTGAAAAAGTTTCTCCTTATCTTGGTCCTATATGGCTTACCCCTTATCTTTAGACTGTGGCCCCTGGTTCTGGACTTGCCCAATATCCGGAACATTTTTCCTGCATCTAACCTGTCCAGTCCCGTCAGAATTTTATAAGTTTCTATGAGGTCCCCTCTCATTCTTCTAAATTCCAGTGAGTATAAGCCTAGCCGATCCAGTCTTTCCTCATATGTCAGTCCTGCCATCCCGGGAATCAGTCTGGTGAACCTTCGCTGCACTCTCAATAGCAAGCACGCCCTTCCTCAGATTAGGAGACCAAAACTGCACACAATACTCAAGGTGTGGTCTCACCAAGGCCCTGTACAATTGCAGTAAGACCTCCCTGCTCCTATACTCAAATCCCCTAACTATGAAGGCCAGCATGCCAATTGCTTTCTTTACTACTTGCTGTACCTGTATGCCTACCTTCAATGACTGATATACCATGACACCCAGGTCTCGTTGCACCTCCCCTTTTACTAATCTGTCACCATCCAGATAATATTCTGCCTTCCTGTTTTGAGTATTGAGCAGTTTTGTTCTCCTAATCTGAGGAAGGGCGTGCTTGCTATTGAGAGTGCAGCGAGGGTTCACCAGACTGATTCCCGGGATGGCAGGACTGACATATGAGGAAAGACTGGATCGACTATCCACATTATACTGCATCTACCATGCATTTGCCCATTCACCTAACCTGTCCAAAGCCCCCTGCAGCCTCTTAGTATCCTCCTCGCAGCTTGATCTGCCACCCAGCTTAGTGTCATCTGCAAACTTGGAGATATTATATTTAATTCCTTCGTCTAAATCATTAATGTATATTTTAAATAGCTGGGGTCCCAACACTGAATAGCTGGGGTCCTGCGGCACCCTACTAGTCACTGCCTGCTATTCTGAAAAGGACCCATTTATTCCCACTCTTTGCTTCCTGTCTGTCAACCAGTTCTCTATCCACATCAATACATTACCCCCAATATCATGTGCCTTAATTTTGCACACTCATCTCTTGTGTGGGACCTTGTCAAAAGTCTTTTGAAAGTCCAAATAAACCACATCCACTGATTCTCCCTTATCTACTCTACTAGTTATATCCTCAAAAAATTCTAGAAGATTTGTCAAGCATGATTTCCCTTTCATAACCCTTTCATAAATCCATGCTGACTTGGACCGATCTTCAAATGCGCTGCTATTACATCTTTAATAATTGATTCCAGCATTTTCCCCACTACCGATGTCAGGCTAACCAGTCTATAATTGCCTGTTTTCTCTCTCCCTCCTTTTTTAAAAAGTGGTGTTACATTAGCTACCCTCCAATCCATAGGAACTGAACAAGAGTCCATGAAATGTTGGAAAATGACCACCAATGCATCTATTATTTCTAGGGCCACTTCCTTAAGTACTCTGGGATGCAGACTATCAGGCCCTGGGGATTTATCGGCCTTCGGTCCCTTCAATCTCCCTAACACCATTTCCTGACTAATAAGGATTTCCCTCAGTTCCCTCTTCTCGCTAGGCCCTCGTCCCCGAGTATTTTCGGGAGGTTATTCGTGTCTTCCTTAGTGAAGATAGAACCAAAGTATTTGTTCAATTGGTCTGCCATTTCCTTGTTCCCCATTGTGAATTCACCTGATTCCGACTGCAAGGGACCTACATTAATCTTCACTAATCTTTTTCTCTTCACATATTTCTAGAAGCTTTTGCAGTCAGTTTTTATGTTCCCTGCAAGCTTACTCTCATACTCTATGCTCCCCCTCCTAATTAAACCCTTAGTCCTCCTCTGCTGAATTGTAAATTTCTCCCAGTCCTCAGGTTTGCTGCTTTTTCTGGCAAATTTATTTGCCTCTTCCTTGGATTTAACACTTTCCCTAATTTCCCTTGTTAGCCACGATTGTGCCACCTTCCCTTTTTTATTCTTATGTCACACAGGGATGTAACAAGGAAAGGGAATACACATTAAATGGTCAGACACTGAGAAATGTAGAAGAACAAAGGGACCTGGGAGTGCATGTCCACAGATCCCTGAAGGTAGCAGGCCAAGAAGATAAGGTGGTTAAGAAGGCATATGGAATGCTTGCCTTTATTAGCCGAGGCATAGAATATAAGAGCAGGGGTGATATGCTTGAACTGTATAATACTCTGGTTAGGCCACAGCTGGAGTACTGTGTGCAGTTCTGGTCACCACATTACAGGAAGGACGTGATTGCACTGGAGAGGGTACCGAGGAGATTTACGAGGATGTTGGCGGGGAATGGAGAATCTAAGCTATGAGGACAGATTGGATAGGCTGGGTTTGCTTTCCTTGGAACAGAGGAGGCTGAGGGGAGACTTGATTGAGGTGTATAAAATTACGAGGAGCCTAGATATAATGGATAGAAAGGGTCTATTTCTCTTCGTAGAAGGTTTAGAAGGGATTTGACGGGAAATTTCTTCATGCAGAGGGTTGTGGGGTCTGGAACTCACTACTTGAAAGGGTGGTAGAGGCAGAAACCCTCACCGTATTTAGAAAGTACTTGGATGTGCACTAGAAGTGCCATGACCTGCAGGGTTACGGACCTAGAGCTGGAAAGTGGGATTAGACTGGATAGCTGCTTGTTGACCAGCACAGAAATGATGGGCCAAAATGGCCCCCTTCCATGCGGTAAACATCTATGATTCTATGAAATTATCCAGCTGCCGTGGTGGGATTTGATTTTATGTCTCCGGATCATTATGTTACTAGTCCAGTAACATAACCACTAAGCCACTGTAACGCTAAATGGCTCTGAATCTCATTTTGAGGCTGACATATGAATGCTCATCATAGCACAATGAGCAATATAAGAATGTATAATCAGTGATTCTATGGCCCAGAAATGCCGGTTGGCTGCTTCCCGCGGGCGATCGAGGGAAAAAAAAGACGTGCATTACCTGAAGCTGCTGCGCCCACGCGAGTTCCCGGTCCTGAGGCCTCCATTGACTGCGTGTCGCAGCGCGTGCACGTCGGGTCGTACGCAGGTCTGGAGCTGCAGTCACATGGCTCTGGGCAGCCAATCCAGGTAAAGTATATTCTCATTCATAATAATGGGAACTCCGTAAGTTGGAGTTCCCATTATTATGAATGAGAACCCCCCACCCCCCCAAACACCCAAAACAATAATAAAAATTAGAAAAAATACACCACTTATTTTTATTAATTTAAATGAAAGTTATTTACATATTAAAAAAATATAAATTTTTCCGATTTTCTAAAAAGTTTTTTTAATTATGATTTAAAATTAACTTACTGTAGTGGGGAGGGTTTTTAACAATAAAATGTGTTTTTATAATTTTATTTTAAAATATTTTTGTGTATTTTAAAACTCTTACGCCTGTAAAAGTAGGCTATGCTTTTATCATGGGTATGGGTAAATGCCGCAATCTTGCCTATGCAAATGTTCTCACTCCAGAGATGTGGAGGATCTGTCAAGCTCCAGTTTGACAGATCATAAAAGCCGGTTTTCAGCGCATGCACATTGTGCGCTAAAAAAACAGCTTTTGCGACGCTTTCCCGGGTCCGTACACACTCTGTACGGACCCGGGAGACCGGAATTTCTGGGCCAATATGTATCACACAACCATTAGCCTGGGTGAGGATAGAGGTATCTCCACATATCAACACATTTGCTTAAGTCACCATTACTCGTTGCATGCTAGGCAGGTTTACACCTGTCCACAAAGCTATAGCTAGGTATAATGGGTTTCTTAATGGACAATGCACGCAGGATGTGTAGTTGAGAGATATTATTTATGTTTTTTTTAATCATGCCCTTGTCCTTCCTAATGGCTAAGACCTAAACCAATTTGGTAATGTAGGAGCAGCCAATAAATAAACGTAATAACAGATTTTTGCATTGCTGCCACAGAAACAAAATGATTCAGCACTTCCTATATCGTGTACATATCCAGTGACATTAGACCCAACTTTTGAGTCAATTATCAAGCAACCAGCCTTCAATTTCAGGAACAATTAAGAACATTCAGGATACGATCTCTCAGAAGCAGAAGATCAATACAATGTTGTTTCACGAGGTTTCATTTGGAAAATTTGATATTATACTTCCGTGTTCTAAAAATAGACGGAAGCCTGAATTCCGTCTTCAACTCTGAAGAGGAGACTTGAAGGACACACTAGATGGCACAGTCATTATCTTTGTGAGCAGAAACGCCTGACTGCACACACCATCAGCAGCCTGAAACCGGAAGCATCCCAAGAGGAGGTGGGAACTGCTGATGCATTCAGGAGAGATCCAGTACGGTTATATTAACAGAGCAGCACATCATTTTATATGCTACAGGCCAGACTTTCTGAGCAGATTTTCTGTTACTGTAGTCGCACTGTAAAGAAGGTCACATCTCATTGTTTTTGCAATAATTGTATTTCACCATTTCTTTTTATTCTTTCGCAGGATGTGGGCATCACTAGCAAGGCCAGCATTTATTACCGATCCTTAATTGCCCATGAGTGGCTTGCTAGGCCATTTCAGGGTAGCCATATTGTTAAAGAAGTTTCAGTAGCTTAGTGGTGCATCGATTTTATATATATGTGTATGTGTGTGTGTGGGTGTGTGTAAGAGTAAGTTCATCAATCCTGCAGCTGCACCAGTTCTCCCTTCAAGGAAAGCTCCTCACTGGGAATGAGGGGGTTGGTGAATTTACCCTATGAAGTTTTTTGCATCAGTCACCTTTCAAAATGTGAAATCCCTTAACAAAAAGATAAAGAATGGCAGTCATTTCATGCCAAGATCAATTACTAGTTATTTGTTGTTGTCAAGGGCAGTTTTCAGGCAGGTGTCTGACCAGAGGTGGGGACGGTGCACAATTTTTGCTTGTTTCACGTCAGGAGTGCTGTCTTCCGCTGAAATTTCTGAAGACAACCTCATTATAATGTTTTGAGCTCACTTCAGGTATCAGAAATATCTCCAGTTGGGCGCTCACAGTGGGAGTTTGTAGTGTCAGCTGTGGCTCAGTGGGTAGCACTCTCGCCTCCGAGTCAGAAAGTTGTGGGTTCAAGTTCCACTCCAGGGACTTGAACACATAAATCTAGGCCAATAGTGCAGTACTGAGGGAGTACTGTTGGAGGTGCTGTCTTTTGGATGAGATGTTTAACCGAAATCCCGTCTGCTCTCTCAGGAGGACGTAAAAGATCCGATGGCACTATGTCGAAGAAGAGCAGGGGAGTTGTCCCCAGTGTCCTGGCCAATATTTATCCCACAATCAACAGCACTAAAACAGATTATCTGGTCATTATCACCTTGCTGTTTCTGGGATCTTTCTGTGCGCAATTTGGCTGCCGCATTTCCTACATTACAACAGTGACTACACTCCAAAAGGTACCTCATTGGCTATAAAGCTCTTTAAGAAGTCCAGTGGTTGTAAAAGGGGCTATATAAATGCAAGACTTTCTTTGCCATTTGGGGGGCGGGGAGATAGCATGCAGGTAAAGAAAGTCAAGGCCTGCTGCAAGCATCATCAGAATTATTCGTGCCACAGCAACCAATGTTCAGAGAACAACGAAGATCTGCCAAGTCTGCAGGGGGGCAGAGAGCTCCCAGATTGGCAAAGCATTCACTTACATACTGCAATGCTTCTGGTCGCAAACGAGCTACGTATTGATCGGAATCCTTTTCTGTTGACATGTTTTTCCATTACAGCTTTCTTACCACCGACGATAAGCTACTATGTCTATAGTTCCCTGGACTTGTTCTAGCTCCCTTTTTACAGATAGGAATCACATTAGCTGTCTACCAATCCTCTGGTACTATTCCCTTAACTTTTTGTAAAAATGCACGGATAAAATCCATCTGAACCAAGGATTTTATACTTTGTAAGTTTGATTGGTTTATCAATTATCTCCCTCTTTCTATCTTAAATCCTTCTCGAATTCTGATTGCACTAGATCTCCTTGGACTTTGCACTGTGAAGAAACGTGCACGTGAGTGAACTGCATCTGCGATAGTAATGGCTGACTGATGCTTGCAGGATGATCTCCAGTATCTGACCTGCAAAACTGAGTTTCCACATTCGTAAATGCCTCATCGTACAGCAATGTTGCTGGGTAAATATCTGTCTTTGCCTTCCCAGTACTATTTTCAGTGCTTAACTCACTGCTACTTACAGTTCACAGCTGATTAAGTGGATTATTGCTTATCCTGTTCATTGTCTGGCCTAGGGGTGGGTGATATCTTAGTGCACAGATCAAAAACAGAAAAATTGTGTGTAAATCAATAGGTTTTGTTGCTCACTAAAACTTGTAGTAACCCACAGTTAACCCTTAACCTAGCTCTATCTCTTTGTTCTTAATCATCCTCTAAGAGAGGAGCATTCAAATAAGCTTTAAATGGAATGGCAGCAAAAGGAAAGGTAAAGTACAGTTTTAAGAGATCACTTAGATGTCAGCCTTGGCTCAGTGGTAGCACTCTTGCCTCTGAGCCAAAAGGATATGGGTCCAGGTCCCATTCCAGAGAGTTGACTTGAGCCCATAATCTAAGCTGGAACTTTGGTGTGGTGCTGAGGGAATGAGTACTGCACTTTCGGAGATGATGTCTTTCAGATGAAATGTTAACCCGCATGCCCTTTCAGGTGGATGTAAAAGATCGCCCGGCACTATTTCGAAGAAGAGCGGGGGAGTTCTCCCCAGTGTCCTGGTCAAAATGTATCCCTCAACCAACAGATTATCTGGTCATTCGTGTTTGTGGGACCTCACTGTATGTAAATTGGCTGCCACATTTCCTACATTACAAAAGCGTCTACACTTCAAAAGTATGATTTGTGCTGTCCTACGGTCATGAAAGGCACTACATAAATGCAATTTCTTTCTATTTTATTTTTCTTTCTTTCTTACTTCCCAGCAGATGAGGTCAGCAGTACAGCCGCCCTAGCCGGCGTGAACATGACTGGTCAGTACTACCCATTTTAAATGGGTGAGAGCGCTGAGCGGAAACAGGCCAGCAGAACAGGACATGCGTGGGCAGCCTCATTATGAAGCTGAAGATGGTCCCTCAGTTTCCATTTGTGCTTAAGTGTTGTACTTCACTAATTCCTCCCATTTGAGGCTGGAGATTTGGAACAATCTCTTCTCAATGCTGCACCTGCATTAGTGGATAAATCCTAAGCACCAAGAAATATTAATTGAAATTTCCTGTGTGGCCCAAGAGCTCTACGGTATGCAACTAAATGACCCTTAAAAACAGAAAGATGGGATACTCCATGCTTTGATTATTATAGTTTTGCACTGTTACTACAAAAATATCTTGTCACCACAGGTGACTAAACAGGAATTTTTCTGACAAAAATATTTGCACAGTTTCCAATTCAGATGAAGTGTCTACATCCAAAACATTGACGTAGGAATTGCTTGATGATAAAGACCAAAGCCCATCTACTTCACCTTCTATCATCTTGGTAATCGCATGATACAATGATAATGGAGTCATTGACTAAACATGGCAATCAATCTCTATCATGTAGTCTACAACAGGTATCCAGACACGAGGTGAGGAAGACCCCAGTGGTGGAAGGTTTAGGAAACATAGGTCAGAAGTCACCTGTTCCTCCCAAGCATGCTACACTTACCATACATTATGTCTATTGAACTATCCTTTTCCTGATGCTGATGGACCAGCTGTGTATTTCCACCATTTTCTCTTTATTTTATACTTCCGGCATTCGCTGGTTTTTCCCTTTATATTCATGCGGCACACGGTTGGGCAACATTCCATAGGTACCTAAATTACCCTGGGATAGATTTAGCAAACTACCTTGATGGAAGGGAAGAAAATAACACAGTTCATTTGCTGGACAATGCAGTAGCAACCAGTTGATGAAGTATTATGGTCAATTCTGCACTTCTTTCAGTGGGCATCGGTGCTTTCAGGATGATCATCGTATGGCGTGCTTTGTTATTGTCTATATTATGAGGAGCATTATGAAATAGATTAAAATTCTGTATTAAATGTAATTTGTTACTTCATATATTATGTGCCAAACAAAGCAGTTGCTGGAGTGGCAGCAGGCCGCATTCTTTCAACACGAGGTCTGGAGGAGCACTCCTGCTCCTCCTGGCTCCACATTCAGGAAAGTATATGATAAAACTTATCTTTTATCGTATGTTTCTTATGTTTTAGGATGCGGCCCACCAGGCGGTCACTTTGCCGGTTAGGCTGTATGTAGGCCTAGTTTTCCCGGATCTCTGGCTCAATGGCTCTGCAAGTTCAAACTGGTTCAAACCGGCTCAAACTGGTTCTCCGGCTCAATCTGGCGGCTCAATCTAGTTCAAACCTGAAAACTGGTTCAAACTGGCTCACATCAGTTCAAACCGGCTCAAACTGGTTCTCACTAGCAATCGCTCTGCCAGCTGCCAGGGCAACCAAATCGGTGGGGGCCTCAAACAGGTTTGGCTCCTGATTTGCATATGCAAAGGTTCTAACCTATTTCAGGCATGGTTTGCTGCACACTGATTTTTTGGTCTTTACCAATATGGCAGGTGGCACACCTCAGGCTCATAAGGAGCATGCACTTTCTGCCCGCCATATTGGAGGCTTAGG
Source organism: Pristiophorus japonicus (assembly GCF_044704955.1). Taxonomy (NCBI): domain Eukaryota; kingdom Metazoa; phylum Chordata; class Chondrichthyes; family Pristiophoridae; genus Pristiophorus; species Pristiophorus japonicus. The sequence continues at coordinate 17,527,267 of NC_091994.1, forward strand.
AGCACCTGCAAAATGGATGCTGCTAGGTGAACATGTTTATGATTTTGTTATGCTTAGCCCACATATAGAAATCTTCTCAGTGTTAACACAGGATACGCTATTCATAGTGCTTCAAGGAATTACTTCATTGGGCTGTATAAAACAAAATTAAGAGAATATCCTGAAATACTTCACAGTTTGTATTGCAGTGTAGATATAGTGATTCACTGTAGGATAAATTCATTGCTCTTGTGTTCTCAGTGAGGAGGGTGCAAACTGAAGTGTTTTCGTTTTGTTTTAAGTTGGTAGCAGTCCAGTTAACTCTGTCAGAAGATAATATGGACACCAACTGTTCCAGTAGACTCTCACCGCACATTTGGACTTTGCTGGAATAGCCACAAACTTGACCAGGAGCTGGGTATTCTGGGCCCCAATTTTAAGACAGAGTTTCTTGTATGACCTTGTGGGAGTGGAGCATCTACCCACCTTTACAAAGCCATTGATGTAAGGGGAGCATGGATTCCCTCGATCGAGACTTTGATATGCCTTTGCCCTCAGTGAAGACTCAGCATAGTATCTGCGCAGGTATACCAGATCTCACCAGGCATACTTCACTGAAAATGATGGTAGTGGGCCATACGGTTAGGTCCAGGCTGGGGTGGGGGTCTGCACCCCTGAAGATTAGGGGAGTATTTTTTTTCTATTTAAAATGACAGCATTTGTAAGGGGCTATGGGAACAGCCAGATTGTTATTCTGGGGGTAACTCAGCACCTGGCCTCCCCCTGAACCAACCAGCTTCCATTACCATTTGCAGGATATTTAGCAGTTGTGATGGGATACTCTCCATTTGCCTGGATAGGTGCAGCTGCAACAGCACTCAAGAAGCTCAACACCATCCAGGATAAAGCAGTTCGCTTGATCGGCAGCTCATCCACCACCTTAAGCATCCATTCCCTCCACCACCGGCGCAACGTGGCTGCATCATGTACTATCGACAGGATGCACTGCAGCAACTCGCCAAAGCATCTTCAACAGCACCTCCCAAACCTGCGACCTCTACCACCTAGAAGCACAAGGTCTGCAGGCACACGGGAACAACGTCACTTCCATGTTCCCCTCTAAGTCACACACCATCCTGACTTGGACATATATCACTGTTCCTTCATCGTTACTAGATCAACAGCGCTATTGGGAGTACCTTCACTACAGGGACTGCAGGGGTTCAATACTGATCATCAGTTTCGATTTTCGTATTTAATTAGGTGAAGTGGATGCGTCATGCATTATTTACATTGTCCTCTGGACTGATGCAGAGTGAGACAGAAGATGGCGTTAAGTGTCCACCTCAACAAGTAACTCACTTGCCCCGGGCAATTTTGCAAGATGTATTTACTTGCTCTGATGTACATGTGATGTTGGCAGCTTTACTGTTGGAGCATCTGCTGGAAGATTAATATGTTCATTGTGCAACAAAAATGATGGGATGTTTTGCACTCGTCTGTTTACATCAACTTAATGTAAATTTCCTGATTGACCATTAGTTTAAATTCTATCAGAAAGATCAGCATTTTTTTATTTCTAAAATCAGAATCAGTTTTGAAACCTCGCAGGGCACATTCGGGAAAGAATAGGTTGCTTGTAGAGCTTGTTACACTATGCATCTCTGCAGTTCTTCCCACATTATGAGCACATAAATCTTCTAGTAGATACATTACCAACAAAACTGCCAATGTCATATGTACATATGCCAGGGCAAGGAAGTTCCTCTCGTGAGATTGCTTTGGGCGAGTTACTGTCTTGCTACGAGAATCTGAAGAACAAAGCAACTTAGCATCTTGCAAGTAATAGGAGTGTATACGTCCCTGCTCCTGCAATCCATCCACTCATCTTTTTCTACTTTCTTGGTGAACGTGTTTCTTCATGGTCTTTTGCAGCTCTTCCCTACTCCACTGACGAGCTCCTTGCTTATTCTAGAGGTGTATTTCATTCCTTCTAAGGATTCGTTTCTTTTAGTTAATGTTCAAGTAACATTTGTTTATGATGGAAAAGACAATCGGAGTTCAATCAATGCCCTAGTTGCCAATGGGTGACTAACTAGTAATGAGACTATCTCACTGCCATAGTAATGGGTATCTTAACCATTCGCAAATGCAATATTTCTCTAACTGAGCTGCAAGTTCACAAGTACAGATTTGAAAGGAGCCTTTGACCATGGTGAATCACGATGTATCATAAGAACTGCACTAATCTAATCTGCTCATTAAATTCTCGAGCCTGTTGGGTTTGTACCATAACACAGAGAATGCAAGGAAATCATAAATTGGACACCGATAAAAATATCCTTACTGAAGTGTACGTGCCATGGAACACATGCAGTAAGGAAGAGTCCAGCTAATATAGCTTGAACAAGGAGAAGCAGATTGCAAATTGCTCTTGTAGCTAAGGGATACAAATAATAAATACTTTAGATCTGTGTTCTTAATTACACACTTGAGTTCCTACTGTAAAAAAATTCCACCCAAGCTTGATCCTTGAAGCCACAAAAAGTATTTACAGGATTTCTTTCCACTGAGTTGCACAGACCAATTTATACCATTCATTTTAGTATTTGTCTTTACTGGAAGACTTTTCCAACAGTCATTCACTTCAATGAAGCCTTTTCCTTCTTCTTGTCAGTGTTAGCAATTACATATGTTCTTTCTCTCCTTTAAATGGTGCAAAAGAAAATTAAGCCAAGAGTTTCCACTATGGGCACAATCGACAATCTGGGTGCAAATTGCGCTCAAAATTGCACTCGTTTTCCAAGTGAATTCTTTGCTCAAGTTTCCGCTCAAACTCATTTACATGTCATTGAACGTAAAATCTTTCATGAACCAGCACAATCGGGCAGTGTTTTAGAATGTTTTTTTTTTAAATTGCACTCAAAAATATTCCTTGATATATCGACATGGGGCAGTTTTATTAATACAGCTGGAAATGGGATTATCACAAAAAGAAACATTTTAACCAGTGTCAACTCCATCACCTGTGAGTAACCCGATTTTAAATAATAGAAAATGACTTTTAAAAAACTGTACAGAACCATTTACTCGTTTAATTGGTGTACAGTCGTCAGTTCCTCAGTAAATTAAATATATTTTAATATTTAAAAGGTGCCTGCCTTGTGCCTAAATAAAACAGCTTAATCTTTGATGGCCCACAAACAGGCACAATGAGCGGAAACTCGCCATGGTGATTAATTCGATGTGGGGACGTGGCCAGTTTTGTGTGTGTGGGGGTGGGGGGGCTTCCAGCTGGACGTAATTTGTGATTGAAATTTCTTGATCTTTTGCCATCTTTTGCGCTGGTTTGGGGTGAATTGCGCTGAAAAAAGGGGCGGGGAGAGTATGAGTTATCTATAAAAGATGGGTTTCATGTGAAATGAGTGGGGCAGCCTTACCTCAGTTCCCAATAGGTATAAACAGAACAGAACAGAATTGGCAGTAATTTGGCAATCTCAGTTGGAGAGACCGTAGGGTGACGGATAAGGATATAGAAAAATGTCACACTAACTAAAGAACTTGAATTTACGAAACATCTTTCCCTTTCTCAGGATATCCCAATGTGCTTTACAGCTAATGAATTCATTTTTGAAGTGCAGTCGCTGTTTTTATGTAGGCAAACGTGACAGCCAATCGGCACAAAGTAAGATCCCTCAAATAGCAAATAAATGAATGACCGGATAATCTGTTTTTGGTGATTTTGGTTGAGACAGCAACGCTGACCAGGACATCAGGAGAAACTAGTGTCATGGGATCTTTATTCTAACTCGGGGGCACGACTACTACCAAATGATCCAGGCTGACACTTGTGCAGAGATGCTTTTCTGAAGCTGGCACGGAGACACATTGTTAGGGATTGGTTAGCATCTGCAAGAGAATGATAGGTTAGCATTTTGGTTAGAACCCTTAATCAGAATTTTTTCCCCTTCATTTTGTTTCCAATATATAAACACAAGAGCTTCCATTTATATAATCCGTTAAATGTCCCAAAGCAACAATAATAACTACAACTTGCACTTATATAGTGCCTTTAATATAGTAAAAGATCCCAAGGCTCTTCACAGGAGCATTATCAAATGAAATAGCATGTCATAGAGGCATAATCAAAAGATAAGTGAGGGACATACTGTTTTTCTAGTGTAGTGGAATCCTGGATCAGAACAGTGTGGCTGTTAACCAGACTTGCATGTAAAGAAAGGAAAAGAAAGACTTGGATTTATATAGCGCCTTTCACAACCACCGAATGCCTCAAAGCGCTTTACAGCCAGTGAAGTACTTTTGGAGTGTAGTCACTGTTGTAATGTAGGAAACGCGGCAGCCAAATTGCGCACAGCAAGCTCCCACAACCAGCAATGTGATAATGACCGGATAATCTGTTTTTTTTTGTTATATTGATTGAGGGATAAATATTGGCCAGGACACTGGTGATAACTCCCCTGCTCTTCTTTGAAATAGTGCCATGGGATCTTTTACAATCTCATCTGAAAGACGGCACCTCAGACAGTGCAGTGCTCCCTCAGCACTGCACTGGAGTGTCAGCCTAGATTATTTTATGCTCAAATCTCTGGAATGGGACTTGAATCCACATTCTTCTGACTCAGAGGTGATAGTGTTACCCATTGAGCTTCACAGGAGTGTTATCAAATTATTTGACACTGAGCCACATAAGCAGACATTAGGACAGGCTGATCAAAGGGGTAGGTTTTAAGGAGCATTATAAAGGTAGAGAGAGAGGTGGATCGACGGAGAGGGTTAGGTGGGGAATTGCAGAGCTTAGTGCCTCAAAAGGCAAGGCACAGCAAATCTTTAAAGCCATTTTTATGAATATATTTAACATATTAGTAATTAAAAACATTTACAATGTTTTGAAACACAGGCATTTGTAAGAGCCCAGAGTTAGAAATTAAAGCAAATAGAAGCTACACGCTCTGCTCTTATACCCTTGGTACATGCCAGCAACACATACTAATTTAAATGGACTGGAAAACCACGGGCTAGGAATGCTCAGGTTCACGGTATGTGCTGCTGGCACGCACTGAGCGCAGATGCAGAATTTTTACCCTTTCATGTCTCCAAAGTAGGGGTCAATTGGTGGTGTGGGAGGGAAGTTCATGATGGAATCATCATATATGTTATCACCATCATCATAGGCAGTCTCTCGGAATCGAGGAAGACTTGCTTCCACTCTTAACATGAGTCCTTAGATGGCTGTACAGTCCAATACGAGAACCACAGTCTCTGTCACAGGTGGGACAGACAGTCATTGAGGGTAAGGGAGGGTGGGACTGGTTTGCTACACGCTCTTTCCGCTGCCTGCGCTTGATTTCTGCATGCTCTCGACGACGAGACTCGAGGTGCTTAGCACCCTCCTGGATGCACTTCCTCCACTTAGGGTGGTTTTTGGCCAGGCCACATACTTCGCATACCAGACACGAGACTCCCAAAGCAAGCGCTCTACTCGGAACTCCTTCACGGCAAACGAGCCAAAGGTGGGCAGCGGAAACGTTACAAGGACACCCTCAAAGTCTCCCTAATAAAGTGCAACATCCTCACTGACACCTGGGAGTCATACATGTACTGTGGATAGGGTGTGGTGATGGGCTGATTGGTCTTTTCTCACTCTGGATTCTTTTATGTCCTTAAACCAATGTGGCTTTTAACTCTACATTTAAAAATATGCCAATTTTTCTTTGCTGAATCTTGTGCTCATCACGTTAAGAAATGTTCGTGCTGGGGAATGGAACATTTTTACATTTCAGACATTAAGTGCCAGGATCACATGCTTCCAGACTAGGTATAACATGATGGGACACAAAGTAAAGCTCCTTTGACTCTGTCCCAACCATGAGCCTCAGCCCAAACTTCAGAAGGGCTCTAATGTAACATTTTTCTATTTTCCATACCAGTGACCTACCTGAACGAGATTGCCAATAAATGCCAAATTAGTGGCAATTGCATGTCCTGGTTTATATTCATTAGGAGCTGGGTTGAGACAGCTCAAAATTATTTCACATAGAACTGTTGCAAGTGCAGGACTTCTGATAAATATGGCCGACTTAGCCCCTTTCGCTCATCAGAGGCTTGGAAGAGGCAACTTATTGAGCCATTATCTTGAGTATTGGTGGCCTAAGTCAGAATCAGTGAAAACCCTTTCCTGAGGGCATCTGTGCATTCTCACATCAGTCTAGTTCCTTGCTTTTATCGCCATTAAGAAAGGAGGAGTGGAACATATTATCAAATATGCAATTCATGGCGTTCTTTTGTAGTATTCATATCATTTGTAATAATCAATGGGCAATTTAACAATATGCATTCCAATTTTTAACTATCTTTATTTACTAATCAATCAGCAATAGAAGGGCTTCATAGATAAGCTCAGAATGCATCCATTTCTTTGAGGTGAAGTTAGAACACTCAAATTATATCAGATAAAAATATCGCTATGGGGCATCTTGATTCTCTGACCCTGACATGGGTGTAGTTGGTCAGTTTTAAAATTGACAGGGAGCATCTTAGTTATTTTAGCTCAGTCCCTGCCAGAGCACTTTGCAACGTATAGTCTTGCAAATTGGAGGTATCACTATGGTTTTATCTTTCAGGACAGTGTGGAGTTTTACTTGGAGCTGGTGTTCTTGGCCACCGCCTTTGTCCCTTCTGTCATGGCGTGCTTGGCTAACTCTCCGGGCAGCAGCAGATGCACGGCGGTCTGGATCTCCCGGGAGCTGATGGTGCGGCGCTTGTTGTAATGGGCCAGGCGGGAAGCCTCACCCGCGATGCGCTCAAAAATATCGTTCACAAACTTGGAGGAGATGCCGGTGTCGGGGTGAACCTGCTTCATCACTTTGTAGATGTAGATGGAGTAACTCTCCTCCCTCGACTTTCTGCGCTTCTTGCCGCCCTTCGGAGGCGCTTTAGTGATGGTTTTCTTGCCGCCTTTCTTGGTAACTGTTTTCTTGTCGTCAGCCTCGGTCCCATTCAGTCACTATGGTGAAGCTATCCATCCCCTGCTGGAAGCAAACTGCAAGCGTGCTGCTGTAATTGTTATAAAGAAGCAGTCAGCGTGGAAACTAAAGGCAGGCAACTTAGAAGCATAGCTTTTGAAGGCAAAGAAACACTGTCGTCGTGAATATGGAAGAAGAGGAAGAGCCATCCAGACCAGCCATGCACCATTTTCATCCTGATGATGCGATTCATCCACAGTCCAATGAAGCATTTCAATGCAAACTGCATAAATCTTAGGAAACTGAAATAGATTGCTCACATACTTTTAAACGTGCCTTAAAAAAAAAACATACTTTTCAAATCTTCATCAAGTTTTGCCAGTTGTAATTTTGCTTAATTTATAAATTGTCTGATTTAAAATATTTTTATTTTGCGTCTGGCATTGTGTCACTGGTGCGATTTCTCTGACAAACATGTCCATTGTTAGCTACCATTAGAAATCTCTTGTCAAACAAGCCTAAAGGATTACAGAAGGGATACTGTCTGCACATTAATAATTTTAGATGGTAAATATAGGATTAGTGGGTGACCTGGGCCTGCCATTGACATGATTAGGAATGTGTAGGATTATGGAATTAAAAATATGTCTGCAGTTTGACTTGATGTCAGTGCTTGCATGGCTGGATTTGAAAGGTCTGAGATACACTCGAATGCAAATGCTGCAGAGCTTGAATCAGTATCCAGCGTGAGCCAATTGGTATCAGTTCAGGTAAAAGAGCAAACACATGACATAAACATTTCTGATGCAAAGCAGCACTTAAGGTTCAAAGATGCAGTTTTCAGGTTGGACTCTATGAAGAAGCCTTTACTCTCGAAATATGGAAATTGTGCTGTGCCAATAACAGTTTGTCCTGTTTCACACCATCACCGGAGGTGACATCCTCCAGAGTGCTGCAACATCACTGGCCGTGTGGTGCCTGCGGCTATTAAAGCCCTCTTTTGTGCTGACTGCTCAGCCTCATAAACGTAGTCATCCATTTAATGACTTCACTCCAGCCAGTCCTAACTTCTGTTTGATCCTCTCTGGATGAAATCACCGTAATTGAAGCAATTAAGTCCGCTCCCTATGTTCTGAGAAAGTGTAACTGCAGAGGGGTTTCCACTTCCCCTTCTTTAAGAAATAAAAGTAATAAACTTACATTTGTTGGCCAGAGTTCAAAAGTTTAATTAGCAATCCCATTTATGAGTCAGAGCAGTTTGCAGGCTCCAGTCAATTAGCACCAGGCTTGTTAATGGTCAACCTTTGCTACTTGTCAGAATGTCCAGACAGGGTTTCTTGCTTTTTCAAAGAAAGTGGGTGAAACCCATATTTTGTGTTTAGTGATTAAAGCTGCAGTATCCTTCTTTGCTGATGTACGTAGACTGTATTTCAAAAATATCAAAAGGAAAAGTCTGCACTACATCCTCATTAACCTATAACAGCCTTGTCATAAAGTCATTGACAATCTCATTGACACTCTGCAATGGAGTGCAAACCTTTATACAGCTGACGCTTAATCTAGAGAAATCCCTTTGTCATTTCTGTTCTTGTTTACTTATCAATAATAAAGAGGAATTTATCATGTAAGTGTCACGTTTTAAATTTTGACAAATGTAACTGGGCTTATGAAGTACAAATTATTCTTATACAACCACTAGTGTTCTTCTCACAGCCACTGTTATTTCACATCAGAAAAAACAATGATAATACAACACATGAGAAAATTTCACTCACAATGCCTGTAATTCATTGCACTCACCACTTGCTGTGAGTGTTTAAGGGCACCGCACCACAAACTGAGTACTCCTTTGTGCACTGATATCACAAAAGCACAAGTTGACCAATTGCAGAACAGATGTTAAAGCCTCATCACTGTGAGAAGTTCAACATCTGTATTACTACCCAAATAATAAAAATAGTTCAGTAATAAAATATTTAAAACTTTAAAGGCTTTAATTTCCTCTGGTAGCGCGCTGGCTCGTGGAGAATTCCTTTGTGCACAATATAGGAAAAATGCCGTAAGAGTTGCCTTAAAATTGTCCTCAAAATAGAGTCAGTAGTCAGGCTGAATGCTGGGAAAAGAAAGGGCCAATGTTAATTAAACCATGAAGACTTATACAGACAAAACATTCCTTAAAAGAGATGCAGAACAAGCCATCAAGACCACAGGCTCGGAGATGGCTTGTTAAGGGGAACATAGAGATGTCCTGCCTTATCTGGATCGATGTGTGACCCTCTGTGAGCAAAGATCGGAGAAGTTAGGGAATAAATGAGCAGCCTGGCATGTCTAGGTGTGAATGTTTCATTACACTTGAGGTCTTTGGGGTACCAACATGGCTGTGGGGTGACTGACACCAAAAGGGCTGAACACTTCTAACACAATGTCACTCAAAGTGGTCAATAGAATTGAAGAGGTTTGTTTGGATATTAAGGATATATAAAATGGTATTTTATCTTCAGTCTTGAGTCTTTAGTTCATAGTTTAATTTTAGATCTTTGTAGTAGAAGGTGTAGGAGTTCTTTGTCTGGAGTATGTAGAAGTGCATCTCCCAGAGAGAAACGTTACAGTAGTTAAGATTGTACTAACCAGATGTCGGGAGACACAAGTGTGTCACTTAGATCTATGAGTTTCCCCGAGACCAAGGGAGGCACTGCACCACAAACTGAGTAGTCCTTTGTGCACTGATATCACAAAAGCACAAGTTGACCAATATTTAGCTCGTCCAGATTCAACCAGCGCAGAAGCTGACTTTAACTAACAGCAGAGGATCCAGAAAGAATGGCAAGCAGTGACACAGAGGGAGGTTTATCACTCTGATATCAAAGAAGGCTATCACCATCTTCCCAGAGGAAAGCAGGCAACCAGCTCATCCACGTCAGCTCATATGCACAAGGTTATATAAATTCTACAAACATTGCTAACTACAAGCATGTAGACTTTAATATATGCATTAGACTGGCTATCCAATTCTGATAAATTATTAGCTACCTAAGGAGTTGAGTACTAAATTGATTTCACCAATTTAATATTGATCTCAAACTTGCTATTGAGGGAGTGCAGCGAAGGTTCACCAGACTGATTCCCGGGATGGCAGGACTGACCTATGAAGAAAGGCTGGATCGACTAGGCTTATATTCATTGGAATTTAGAAGAATGAGAGGGGATCTCATCGAAACATGTAAAATTCTGATGAGATTGGACAGGTTAGATGCAGGAAGAGTGTTCCCGATGTTGGGAAAGTCCAGAACCAGGGATAAGCCATTTAGGACCGAGATGAGGAGAAACTTCTTCACTCAGAGAATTGTGAACCTGTGAAATTCTCTACCACAGAAAGTTGTTGAGGCCAGTTTGTTAGATATATTCAAAAGGGAGCTCGATGTGGCCCTTACGGCTAAAAGGATCAAGGGGTATGGAGAGAAAGCAGGAATGGGGTACTGAAGTTGCATGATCAGCCATGATCATATTGAATGGTGGTGCAGGCTCGAAGGGCCGAATGGCCTACTCCTAAACCTATTTTCTGTTTCTATGTTTCAAACATTAATCGCAATTGTAAATGTATAATCAGCAAGCGGTTAATGCTGAACTACATTTGTAAACTCTCATATTTATTTTGTCAATTAATCCAATCTACTTAATATTTACATTTAAGTGCTACAAACGACTATTTTATGGTTAATAAACAATTATTAGATCATTACTTGATTGTCTGACTTCTTTGATAATTGGAAAGAAGGGGTTAATTCATTCGTTCAGTAGCTTGTGTAGATTCTACAACAATTTAAATAAAGTTGTTAACCCATTTATTTAATTATTGAACTATTACTACAGGTTTGGGCAGGGAATTCCAGAGCTTAGCGCCTTGGCAGCTGAAGGCACGGCCACCAATGGTGGAGCGATTAAAATCGGGGATGCTCAAATGGCCAGAATTGGATGAGTGCAGACATCTCGGCGGGATTTGAAATCAAGGAGAATTTATTTTTAATTGAGGCCTTGCTTAACCGGGAGCCAATGTAGGGCAGTGAGCAGAGGGGTGATGGGTGAACGGAAACTGGCAGTTCCAGGTAGATTCCTGTATCCTTGGGCTGATCGCTTCATTTAGTTTCAGTTTAAGCATTATGCCCCCACCCCGTTTTGGAAAAAGGCAACAGAAAAATGTAATATTTTGTATTTTTATGGTCAATTGACATCCATTTTCTATGGTTCAGTGATTTTAGTGACTTCAACAGAAACAATGGGGTCTTTGCAGCATTAAGCACAGTTGACTAAACTTGCTATCCCATCACTTTACACAGTGTTATCTATTGGCATGGGCAGAATCCACACAATGGAAGGCAGGCTGTAGGCCTGTTTAATCATTTAACAGTCATAGAACTTTTATCACATGCTTTGATTTTTACTTCAGGTGTGTAATGGGGCAAAGTATATGGGTGTGAGGAGGAAAAGGCAGGCATCAGCAGAAATATTTCTCGGTTGCCATCAACAGCTTCACACCTACGAGCTTCACCTTTGTTTGGTGAGTATGTGTGCTTTAAAGGAGAACTTATTAATGAGTTCAGGCAATTGGACCGGATTTGCACAGCACTGGGGAAAAGTTTGAAAATTAAAAGGACAGCACCTTCGGGATAAATTGCTCGGCAAATCTTTCTCCAAACACAAAAGATAACAGGAACATAAGAAAGTCCACGCATTTTAACAGATGGAAAATCATGTGGGCTACACATCAGATGGATTGATCTCTCTGATGCTATGTAGAAACTGTGGGGGAGAAATTCCAAAGCGCCCGGTTCCTGTCATGCAAAACTCTACCCGGGGGTGGAGGTGCCAGATCATCAACTTTGTCCCAATATTTGTATAACCTTCATTCCCCTTTCTCAACAGGCACTGATCCAGTTTCCTTTTAAAATATCCATTGACCTTGAATCAAATGCCTTCTCTGGAACATTGTTTCCCATGTCCATTATACTCTGGAAACCTTGCTCGACTCATATGAATTTTTTATTTTTTTTATTTATTCGTTCATGGGATGTGGGCGTCGCTGGCAAGGCCAGCATTTATTGCCCATCCCTAATTGCCCTTGAGATGGTGAGCCACCTTCTTGAACTGCTGCAGTCCTTGTGGTGAAGGTATCTCCACAGTGCTGACTTTGTTGTAGTGGTGTGATACAACTGAGTGGTTTGCTAGGCCATTTCAGAGGACTGTTAAGAGTCAACCACATTGCTGTGGGTCTGGAGTCACATATAGGCCAGACCAGGTAAGGATGGCAGATTTCCTTCCCAGAAGGACATTAGTGAACCAGATGGGTTTTTACGACAATCCGATAGTTTCATGGTCACCGTTACTTTTTGCACTTATGCGACTTAAATCTTGCCAAAGCACACCTTCTGGTCAATGGCAGGTGACATTGCCATGTTGAAAATGATGCACAGTTCCACTGGCTCTTCGTCTCCGAGCCAAAAGAAAAAGCCTTACCAAATAATTTTTTGTGGACATAATGTCCCTCTAATTCTTACATTACAATAGTGACTATACTTCAAAAGTACTTTATTGGCTGTAAAGTATTTTGAGACATCCTGAGCTTGTGAAGGACACTAAATAAATATGTCTTTTTTCTAATTGCTGGAGGAAAATCAGATCTTTTAACTATTTGCTCACAAAAAACTGTTACTTTAAGTTTGTCCAGTGGACAAGAATTCTGAAAAGGAGTGAAGCAAAAGTAGTAGTGGTGTATGAAAACTACAACAGGTCATGAAGGAAAACAGGAAGGCACCATGATGGATGTAAAATGGGGGGGCCAGGTTAGGTATAGCAGGGTATTAACATTTTACATACCAGTCTACATAACCAACTTTTTTTGTTAAGAATTGACTTGTGAGCACCATGTACAATTTTGTCTGCATGCAAGTTAGCTACTTTAACTTTAGAAAAAGCTTGTGCCAATTTGTAATGTTCTTTTTAATTATATCAGATTCCAGAACAAACCCACTGCAGTCAAAGCCACTTAAATACGCATCTGGTGCAACCCTATTCTGAGCAAAATCTATACACAATCAAACGTTTGGCAAGTCACATGGGTCGAAATTGTCTCTTCTTGCGACACCCATTAACACCTTTGTGGGGTGCTAATGGGGTGCAAAAAACAGTTTTTGCTGGCGGGGTGGGAGGGGGGTGTGCGGGGGAGGGCACTACCAACCCCCGCGAAATTGTGCGGGAGTTAGCGGAGATGCTGCCATGGTAGTGCTGTGCTCCACTGGTACCACACCAGGCCGCCGCATTCAGGGCGCTTTGGAATTTCTCCCCCACAGTTTCTACATAGCATTGGAATGGTGTAACTTTTTACACGTAGTTCTGCACAGAAGAAACCTTCAGTTAGCTGAAATCTGTTACACATAAAGTAACTCAACAGCAACTTGCACTTTTATGTTGTCTTTAACATAGCAAAACATCCCAACTCCTTCATTAACGATGGAGGGGGTCAGATACCAAGTAAAAGTAGGGAGATGAATTGATGTAGGACCAAAGGCGGAGGTTGATTTTGAGGAAGCCTTTGAAGATAGGAGAGTTGTACCAAGGTACAGGGATTAGGAAAGGAAATGAAGAGGTCAAGGGCATGGTGATTGAAGGCTCTGCCACCAGTACTGCAGCGGTGGGAGGGATGATACACAGCTGAAACAGGAGCGCTCTTGGACTGGCTGTGTATTGGGCCGCAGCAAAATGGAGGTGGGAGGGAATGGAATGAGAACTGGGTGGTAAGTACAGCACCATGACTTTTGAGCCACTGCTGTCCCTTTCCCAGCTTAAAATCGCCAACCTCGATTTCTTTCAACTTCATCCTTCGCTAGTTCAATACCATTCATGGAGCACATGGGTTATTCATTCTTCCTTCTGTCGTGTAGTACGGTAGCATAGTGGTTATTTTACTGAACTAGTAATCCAGAGGCCTGGACTCATGATCCAGAGACATGAGTTCAAAATCCCACCACGGCAGCTGAGGAATTTAAATTCAGTTAATTAAATAAATCTGGAATTTGAAAATAAAACTAGTGTCATGAAACTATCAGATTGTTGTAAAAACCCATCTGGTTCACTAAGGTTCTTTAGGGAATGAAATCTGCCGTCCTTACCTGGTCTGGCCTATATGTGACTCCAGACCCACAGCAATGTGGTTGAATCTTAACTGCCCTCTGAAATGGCCTAGCAAGCCACTCAGTTGTACAAAACCACTACAAAGAAGTCTACGAAGAATCACCTCATGGGCAATTAGGGATGGTCAATAAACACTGGCCTTGCCAGCGCGCCCACTTCCCATGAACGAATAAAAAAAAAACTTTACACTTGTCTGCATTAAATTTAATCTGCGATCATTTCACCCACTACCATAATTCCTGAGTAGGAATTACTACTGCCACTGTTCTCATCTGAATGTTTAACACAAGTTCTTATTGGCACTGGTTTAATGCTAAGTGTTTGTATAAGAACAGCGCCGATTATAATTCCACCTTTACGCCAATAAAACAAACACATTAAAGTGTGGGAAGAGTGGATAATGTGAAGGAAAATAAGACCTGATTGCATTGCTAAGCATTGCCTGAGATAAATTGTCAATTCTTGTTGGCAAGCAGTTGATAAAAGTAATGGAATCCTTTACACAGACAGCATTTTATGAACATGGTGGAAGAACTTGAACCCTTGATGTAAAAGAGTGGGATTAGATTTGAGTCGAAAGTAGCGCTTTCTTTTTCATACAGAAAGTAAACAATAATTTTACAGCTTTATCTGGGGAAAATGCGGCTGTTACTTTTTTTCTTGCTCGGTTAAATATATTACAGAAGCTTTTGCGATAGATTTTTAACTTGCATTGCGGATTGACCAGATTTTAATTTCCATTGAGGTCAAGTCGGGTGTCTTTTATGATGGACGATCCATGAAGATTTAACTTACATGGGATAAAATCGATCTAAAACATAATTGCCTATTGTAATGTATTTGCTTCATGCATTCTTTGTTAAAGAATTCATAGCAAAACATTGCTTTTAAGAACTAGTTGGTTTATTAACAAAAGTTTAACAATCACACAAGGCATTACCAGTTCATCCACTAGGTTCACAACTGCATACCACATCATGGATGACCTAGACCCAACTGACTGGGGTTTTATTGAGTCTTGTGAACATCACACGACTGGCTAAGTCACTCACAATGCAACAGCTCTACAAACCTGTTAGCATCCTTGAGCTGTTGCATTGTGAGTGGCTTAGCCAGTCACATGCTGTTCACAAGACTCAATAAAACCCCAGTCGGTTGAGTCTAGGTCATCCACCAGTGTTCTCCAGTCAAAACTTCAAGAACCTAACATCTTGTATTCAACACAGGATACTTTGAGCTGTAACATATCTGTGGTACGTAACAGGGGTCTGTTTTTTCTAGATCAGAGACAATGTACAATAATAATATTATTCATCGGTATCAAATAAAACTGATTCTTTTTTTGAGCCGTCGGAAATCTGTGATAGAATGACCTAACCACAGCAAAGTATCCAAGGTCTCATTAAATTTAACTAGTTGTCCACAACACAGCATGTATCTAAAATAAGTCAGTTATGTTTGAAGCTTAAACAATGCTAAACATGAGTAATAGAAAATGAGACGCTTCCTTAGACATGTATCTGACAGTTGTAACGTGAGACATTTCTAGAATTCAGGTGTTTATGAAGTCCAAACTTGAATTTAATGGAATCAGATGCACAGGTCTTGCAAAAGACCACCAAGCATCCGTAACTTATCCTTCACCCACACACACGCACAGACTAGACTAACAAAGATTGATTGCCATCCCATCTAACCAGCAAGTCGACTCGATTAGCTCCCACTGTTTCTGTAGGTCAAGACACAGTTGCCCAGAAGCCATGACAGTGGCACACTAAACATGATGTGACACTTTTGCCCCTCGGCCAAACATGGTATTAAAAAGATTAGATTAGGACCAATTTAGGTGATTTGGGACTAAAATATGATTGGCCTTATCCCTATAGACTTGATGACCTGGTCACCATTTCACCTCTAAGTCGGTGTGGAAATGAATCATCATTACAGGCAAGGAAATATAAACAGCTTTTAAGTTGCAGTTTTGCCTGATGATGCGTTCCAGCAAATGACAAAACTTCAGTTTAAACCAGGAATGATCAAACATGGTTGTAAAGCCAAACACATCTGCAGTGCATTTTTATCCCACATTGCTCTTCGACGCAGCTTACAATGGAAATAACCAAAACAAACTTCCCAAGCAAGATAGAGCCATCACTTATTTGTTTAATGTTCAAAGTAACAAAACAGAAGTAAAATATTAAGAATTAAAAGCAAAAGAGAAACAGATTGGTTCAATCATCTCCTTTCTGAGATCATTCAATATTTGTTCTTGTTTTTACATTTTCAAAAGTATCATTTTTCTGAGCTACTCTGCTACTAAACTAGTGTTCCCTGAGAGTGTTCAGAATCCTGAGTTTTACCGTCTCCTTCAGTAGTTCTGTTACTGGTTAGAGACTTACACGCATGTCTGCCTCTTTTAAAGGACTGTATTTTATCCTTGATATTTAATAATATTGAGTCTACACAGAGAGTTACTCCATAGTTTTGAAGCAAAGATTAGGTGAGAAGCTTCCATTATTGCTGGTATCCTGTAACCAAATCCATACTCGTATTATGCTTCAAACATGAACCAATTCTAGGCCGCAAAGAAAAGGAAGAATGGCTTACATTTATATAGCGCCTTTCATGACCACAGTGCATTCCAAAGTGCTTTAAAGTCAACAAAATACTTTTGCAGTGTAGCCACTGTTGTATTGTAAGAAACACAACAGCCAATTTTAGCACAGCAAGATCCCACAGCAGCAATGCGATAATGACAATATAATCTGTTTTAGTGATGTTGGTTGAGGGATAAATGTTGGCAAGGACAACGGGGAGAACGCTCCCGTTCTTCGAAACAGTGTTGCGGGATCTTTTACATCCACTTGAGAGGTTGGAACCGAGCCTCGGTTTAATATCTCATCTGAAAGGCGGCGTCTCTGACAGTGCAGCACTCCCTCAGCACTGCACTGGAGTGTCAGCCTAGATTTTGTGTAAACAGTTTAGAAGTGTTTATACTGAGCTGATCTTTACCTGATTGCATTCACTAACTCTTGTGTTGCCAAACCTGTACTTCCCCTACAAACTGTCGTGGGTTTGCAATGTGAGGTAAATTGGAAGTACACAGAATGAACTCCAGCATTTGTGACCGAACAAACTCCAAACAGATGCGAGCCAGAACAGAGTGATATCTTTAAATGCATTTGCGACAACGTTTTTGATGCAACTCATGATTCCTGGCATTAATAACAATCCTTTGGGGCCCGAAATTGGTCGCTGCATAAAGTCTGCCCATTTCTCGGCGGTATGCCGGTGGTGCGTCGCTTCAAAACGTCGGCATACCGCCGAGACAGAAGAGGACAAAATTGATCCATTTTTTTTCGGCGTTATGTTAGCAGTGTGCCAGCAGTCTGCAGCGGACGGTATGTAACACAGTAGTCGATCCAGACCGGCTTTCTCTTCGATGGACAGTATGGCACTGAACTGCACATGCGAGATTTTTTTCCCCATTTTTTTTCACAGAGCGCTTTACCCGCGATTTCGGGGGTCAGGGGTCACCCGAGCATGCGCAGTAAGTTGAAGAGGAGGGAGAGAAAGTGAGAAGGAGCAGCAAACTAGTCAACGGGCAGTAAATGAGTTACATTGCAGAGTTTAAAAATAATCCTAAGAACTTATAATTCTACAGTTTGAATAAAACATATTTTACAAAGCAAAAATCATAACAACATTAAATATTATGGAAATGTTAAAAAAAAAGTCTAAGCGCAGGAACATCGAAAAGGGCGGGATGTTGAGGGCGCCCGCCTTCGACGAGATGGAGTTACCCGCCCTTCTCGAGAATATCACAGAGAGGTACTCCGAGCTAACGAAGGGTGGTCGTGGAAAGCCCCCCCCCCTCCAAAGGAGTATGACAGGATATGGGACGAGATCGTGGAGGCTGTGACCTCCACAAGTACCATGGTACGCACTGGGGAAAGAACATAAGAAATAGGAGCAGGAGTAGGCCATTTGGCCCCTTGAGCCTGCTCCGCCATTCAATAAGATCATGGCTGATCTGATCTTGGCCTCAACTCCACTTCCCTGCCCACTCCCCATAACCCTTGACTCCCTTATCATTCAAAAATCTGTTGTATCTCCACCTTAAATATATTCAATGACCCAGCCTCCACAGCTCTCTGGGATAGAGAATTCCAAAGATACACGACCCTCTGAGAGAAGAAATTCCTCCTCATGTCCACTTGATTTTGACAGTTGTGTTCTTGGGTAGCAAGAGTAAGTAATGATTTTATTTATTTATGAACCCCCCATGTGCCATGTAACATGTAAATGTAGGTTCAGTGTCACGTGGATGATATTATTTATCCCAAGGTTACGATGATGTATCTGTGCTTTCAGGCAATGAGAAGAGAATCAATGCAGTGTTTTTTTAGTGTGTGTGTGTGTGTGTATGTGTGTGTGTGTGTGTGACCCTGTGTGTCTGCGATGTTAAATGGATTGAAGATTTTTACTTTCATTTACTTTACTTTCTGCAGAAGAAGGCATCTGCAATAGCAGCCGATCAGCGGTGTACGGGGGGAGGACCCACAACCCAAGAGCCTCTGACTGACATCGAGATCCGTGCCCTGTCTCTGGTCAGGGATAGCAACCGTGCCACCACTGGCGTTGGAGCTGACCCACTCATACAGGATGGTAAGTTGAATACAAACCCCGGTCTGTGTTGTGGTCCTGTCCTGTCATGTCATGTAATGTAACTGTAACTATAATGTTGGCCTGATGTAATGTAGTAGAAACATAGAAACATAGAAAGTAGGTGCAGGAGTAGGCCATTTGGCCCTTCGAGCCTGCACCACCATTCAATATGATCATGGCTGATCATGCAACTTCAGTATCCCATCCCTGCTTTCTCTCCATCCCCCTTGATCCCTTTAGCCGTTTATCGTCAAATAGTGTTCCAGATTAACCTTTTCTGTGCAGGTTTTCTTCAAGAGTTTTTATGGCACCAACACCAGCTGTGTGCTGTTCTCTGCACTGACTGCCTCCAGGTCCTGATTGCCTCTTTGTGTTTGTGGACACAGTACTTGAGGTGCAGTCTGACTAGTGCACTGTCCAACCAAGAGAAACCCAACAGGCAACAAGTCCTCACTGATGGGCATCAAAAGTTCAAAGTTATTGGCATGTACAACTGGAATATCTGGGAGCCCCAGCTCAGGAACACAACAGCTCACAAAATTCTTGATGTGAAACAAGCCCACAGCAGAATGTGCCACGACATTCCGATAATATTTATAATTCTAATATAGAAAGCAGCTGACAACTCGTGATACTTTGTTTAAAACTCAGCTTCTGGACATTGGCTGCGATTACTCGATGGCTGGGTAAAGTCTGAACACTTTACCAAGCTCATTATAGAAGTAAACAGCTCAGTAAGAAGGGGTCCAACAGGAGAGACACACATGCTCTGTACTTGTCAACGACTAATGCCCGCTCTCAATGTAAGTTTATTGCACTGTAATGTTGGCCTCATTGATGTACTGCAATGTTGGGGGCATGTAACACAATGCATATGTATATGTATATGTATATATGTATTGTCTGTCTGCGATATATAATGCAGCACTGCAGCAGTGGTGGACATTTAAGTAAAACTGCGTTAAGTCAATGTACTATGTACTCGTGTAACCTTGACCCCTCCCCTGGTGCCAATCATTTTCAAATGTTTTGTCCTTCCGGACTCGGACGATTCAGACCACACCAACACAGAGAGACCCACTGCCTCCACCTCTAGTGTCACCCAGCCCTCTCCCGACTTCACCACTGGCAGAGATGAAGAAGACGAAGAGGAAAAGGAAAAGCCACTGATCCTGGAGCCAGTGGAGGTGGAGGTAGGGGGGAAGATGGAGGAGGATACACCAGCTCCATGTGGGACAGCTGGAACATCCTCCACCACCGAGTCTATATTCAGGGGATTCCCCCATGGCTCCTCTGATTCTGCGGGACCTAGTGGTGCACAGCAAAGCACCCCCAGTGTTGCTGCGCCTTTGCCGCAGCGACGGAGGTTGGTGCAGGAAAGGTCGGTTGCTGTAGGCGTGTACCAGGACATGGTGCGTCTGTCACAGGTCAGCGTCGACATAGGTCGAGAGCTGCTCAAGGCCATGGCTATGATAGCCGCAAACATCGCGGCTCTATCAGAATGACAGTTGGAGGATATGTCGCATATGATCACCCTGGTGGAGCGAACTGCTGACTCCGTCGATGCCATGCGGCAATCGACGGGATCGGGATTTAGCGGGAATCCCCCCCCGTGTCATTGTGGTCAGGGGAGCTGACATCATCTTCCAGCCCTGAAGCCGTGCCTTCCACATCATGAGCTTCTCCTGAGACCCCATTCATTGCGCCTGCAATGTCTGACCCCCAACGACAACAACAGCACTCGGGGTGCACTGCTGCACGCTGGCTTGGTACCACCACAGGGAGGTCCGGGCTCAGGGGCAGTGGGAAAGAGAAGGGTGGGAGTAAGAAAGGGAGGAATAGTCCCAAGGGTGGTGTAGCACGAGGTCGAAGTCGTGGTCGTGGTCGAGGACAGTAAAGGGTCTTTTGTTGTACTTGTTCATTGAATAATTGAAGTTTGATTTTTAAAAGTTTATTAAAGTTGTTAAAGTTTTGATAAAGTTGTTATTAAAGTTGTTAAAGTTGTTATAGTTGTTTTATAGCTATAAATTTTACAAAGTTTTAAAATTGCTGTATATTTTTGAAATTTTTACATAAACGTTTGAATTGAATTTAAGCACTCTTGTATGGTGTCAAATGTTTGGGGTAACAGTCATCAGGGTCCCAAAACACAGCTCTCCACATTCAAGCAAAGTGTTCATTTATAAACCTTCTCACATCTGGTTCCTCCATTAGACAGGTAGTCAGCAATACAGGCTGAGATAGTACAGGCCCTGTTCTTTTTAAATCTTCACAATATTTTTCAATGAAAAAAAATAATTAAAATGCCTTCTATCTTAATAAGTTACTCAGTACCAATAAAAATCCCTTTTCCACATTAAATTGCATTGTAAAGTCACTGTTCACCTCAGAAATACAGAGGTGCTGCTTTAGCTGACAGTTCCCAATTTCCAAAATGGCGGCTCCGAGCACTCTGCCCATTCCCGCCCACTTAACATCGAATAAAACCGCCTTTTCCAGGATGGTATGCAGTTCCGGTGGTATGCGATGAAAATCGGACTTTTTGGCCAGTATGCAGGCGGTCCTGCACGGCGGACAGTGTGCATACCGCTTGGTGGTATGTCAATGATGAATATTCCGCCGAGCGCTATGTCGGCGGTATGCAGGTGTTTTTTCACTAAAATTGTATTTTTGGGCGGTACGCGGGCGGTAATGGGCAGTATGTCGATGAATTTCGGGTCTTAGGTGTTATGAGCTTTTTTTAAAAAAAAAGTTTGTTAAAACTTTGTTCCAAATAGAATCATGCAATTGCAGTTGACTGTTTTGTTAATCGTGAAGAAAACAGATTTATAAAGATGCCATTCAATGATTATCCTAACTATTCAATTCTGAAATCATTTAAAGAAATTTCAAGAAAAAGTAAGTGCTGAAGGATTTAACGATAAATACTAAAGGTTTTTCAGAATCTTGCCTCAGGTCCATAAAAGTAGTGTAAACCAGGCAGGAAATGCATTTTATGTGTTCTATACTTCGTTCTCCTTGTCAAAGCACTCCTATTGCTTCCGTAAAAGGGGAATTATAGTCTGCTTGGAGTCAAAACTTTATGGTCAGTGTGCGGTAGATGAAAAGCTGGAATAGGAATCCAATCATGTAAACATTGTTTGCAAATGGTTGTATGTTCAATAGGTATTGAGGAACCATTTCAAAAATAGGCGCTAGAATATTTATGTTAGCAAAATTTTTTAAAACAGTTTATCTCAATGGCGAGCTAATGATAAATGACAAACATTGGGACTGCCACCTTGCCCAAATATAGCACAACCTATTGTCCTTCAGCAAGTCCTAGAAATATCATGAATTTAAATAAAGTAAGGATTTAATAGGACGAATTACGATGGGAAAACGTCAAGACAAAAATCAGTTTCTCTTCACGTAACAGAAATATTCACTCACCAGGTATTCAGTTAATAAAATTCTTTGTTTATCTTTGAAAAACCCTGTTTGTTTCATCTCTGATCCATTAGTATGTTAATTACCTCTCTAAAGATTTAAAAATGAATTCCTTCTGGTTAGGGGTCACTGTGTTATAGTAAAGTAAAGAGGAATTACCTGTCTTCTTATAGTGCCCATCTTTCCGCACGTCTGCTAAAATTATTGAACTTTGACTTGTAGGTGACAGAAATGGACAATAATTCCCGAAGACAGGTTTGAATGATGACACCGTAACACGTTTACAAAAGGATCCAGGAATCTTGACCAGTTTATGTGCAGGTTCTCAAAAGTTTTTTTTTGTTTTTCTTTTCGTGGCTCATCCTATGTTTTCAATTAGCACCTTACGTTAATTGGATCCGTTCCCTCAGGGTACTGCTGGTGTCTCACTTTCTCCCATCATTGGTGATATATTTGAGGCATGACATTTATGACTTGAGTCCAGGGCTGTTAGAAAAAGCCATTTACTCTGGGTCACTGCAAAGGCTAGCCACAGTAGCTGAACGCACACATTTGTTTGAAGTGGCTATTATCAGTAACACCATTTTTCGACTTCAATCCAATCATTATGCGGTCACAGGCATTGGGGCCGGACAAACAGAATTTTTCAATCTTTTGCATATTCTACCAAAATTTATAAACCTCACTTCCTGTCTTATTCTGCTATTTTCTTTCTCCTTATCAGATCTGATCAACAACTGAGAAGGCCAAGAACTACAAAAAGCTGGAAATTAAAAACATCATAATTACAATTGTTTCTACATAATGGCCTTACTGTTATTGGCTAGACTCTTCTCAGACAGATTAAAAACAACCCAATGGTTGATATGCACATTTATTAACGGTTGATTATATGCACTTATAAAAGTACCTTGCACCCTGTCCTCTCACAAGCACAAATGATCCATAAATACCCTCAATGTAAGTGAGCTGTGTCGGTCTCCCTTGTGCGAGATTGGATTTTGGTCTCGCCACAGCACCTACAGCGATTAACATTCTGTTCGTTCTATCAGCGTTTTGGGCTGGACTTTAAAGTAATCTGAAATTCTGTATACAGCAAGGAGATTAGAGTTTGGATTTTTCTCTGGGATCCTGCTGGGTGGTATCACAGTGGAAACAGTCAGAAATGTGAGCATGAAACATTGCATGTAAAGTGCCCCAGCCCATTTTACTCCTCGTCACTACTGCTCCCCAAGACCTTCCACTTGATGGAAGGTGATAGTAAGCCTTGTGTAGTAGTGGTAATGGCCTCAAAGTTTCTTGATGAAGGGCAAGGTGGCTGGCTATTAGTCCCAGTGTTTGTCATTTATCATTGGCCAATTGATTTCTGCCTTCTGCTTTTCCGGGCTCTTTTGCCCTTTTCAATTGGCGGCCACCTCTTTTGGTGCTGTCCTGTTGCAACACCACCAGGAATGTCCTGCCTTGCAGAGGTGGGCTCCCTCTTGGTGGATCCCGCAACCTAGTAAAATGGGTCAGGTTTGAGGCAGGGACAGAGAGGCGGGCAGAATCCCTGTTCCATCGTTAACCCACAACAATGAGGAAAATCCAGTGCCCCCCCCCCCCCAATGCCCCCCCGAGTCTTGTTTAAAAGAAACAAATCCTACTTTTTCCTCCTTCTCTCCTGAAGGTGCTGGCTCATGTTGTGGTGCAGTTCTGTATGGATCAGGCAGTCTTCAATATCAGAGCCAACAGCCTAGTCTTCATGTGTGAGCCTAGACAGTGAGTGTTAACAGACAATTTTACCATAGAAAGAAAAAAAAGAAACACTTGCATTTATATAGCGCCTTTCATGACCACCAGACGTCTTACAGCCAATGAAGTCCTTTTGGAGTGTAGTCACTGTTGTACTGTGGGAAACGCGGCATCTAATTTGCGCACAAGCAAGCTCCCACAAACAGCAATGTGATAATGATCAGATACTGGGGCTAACATTCCGGTCGCAGGCTTCCTTCAGACAAACGCCTCCCACCGGAAAAGTTTTTGCGAAAGTACCTGGTGGTCCCGGAGGCCCCTTCGATTCTGGTCGCAGTCCTTCTTTTGACGCGTAGCGTGCGGGAACAGGACTTCCCCGTACGCACGGAAAAGCTGGAGTCACGTGGGCCTGGACCACCAATCACTCGGCAGTATTCTCATTGATAATAATGGGAACTCCGTTTCTCCGATTTCCCATTATTATCAATGAGAATAAATACCTCAGACAAGAAACACAACATAATAAATAAAACACCTCAAATATTTAAAATTCATTGAAATTAAAGTTAATGTTTTAGAGAAAAAAACATTTTTTGACTTTTTAAAAAATGTGTTTTAACACGGTTTGAAATAAATTTACTTTAATGGACAGGGTTTTAAATGTAATTTTTATATATTTTAAAACTTTTACACTTGTAAAAGTAAGCTATGCGCCTGCTTTTACGAGGTGTAAGAGTTTGAAGGACATTCGCTGGGCATGAGTTGGGCAAACAGTCCAATCTCTCCCGCGCGAATGCCCTTCTCCTGGGGATGCGGAGGATCTGTCAAGAGAAACCATGACAGATCGGAAAAGCCGGTTTGCGGCGCATGCGTGTTGCGCCCTGAAAACTGGCTTTTGCGAGGCCTCGCCGGGTCCGTGCGCACTTCGTCCGAACCCGGTGAGGCCGACATTTTCCCCCCAATCTGTTTTTTGTTATGTTGATTGAGGGATAAATATTGGCCAGGATAACAGGGATAACTCCCCTGCTCTTCTTCGAAATAATGCCATGGTATCTTTTACGTCCACTTGAGAGAGCAGACGGAGCCTCAGTTTAATGTCTCATCCGAAAGATGGCACCTCCAGCGGTGCAGCTCTCCATGCATTACTGCATTGGAGTGTCAGCCTAGATTTTGGTGGGGGGGCTCAAGTCCCTGGAATGGGACTTGAACCCACAAACTTCTGACTCAGAGGCAAAAGTGCTACCCACTGAGCCGTAGCTGACACAGAGGGCATCAGAGGTAGCCAGATCCTATCCTTACCTGACATCTATACGTGCACTTTCCAGCTAGCGTCATTACACATTGGTCAAGAGCAGATGCCAAGGGTGATTTCCCCACACTGGAGCCTAGTGAAATTGAAGGATCAAGTGATATTTCACCTGCTTGCCACCCGGTTTCTATTTTTACCTGTGTGCAATATTATTCAAAGCTTGATCAGCAAATAATGATAAAAAATCTTGTATTGAAAAGAGCAGATAGTAAATTAAAAGGCAACAAGAAACTTTTAAGATAAACATAGAGAACCTCATTTTATGACATTTATTCTTTTCTTCAAGTCAATGTTCCAAAATCTGCAAGGCAGCAGCTGGGTGTAGATATCCTTGTGAGACTTCAAAGAAGTGATACCTTTACGCAATACTTAAGTTAATGGTGAGACAATGAATACCAGCTTGCTAGCACTCTCAAAACTGGGTCATCCCATTGCTGATTCAAGCCCTACACTCGGACTTGAGCATGTAATATAGCTGCACTCCAGTGCAGTATGAAGGAGTGCTGCACTGTTGGAGGTGCCGTCTTTCAGATGAAGCGTTAAACCGAGGCCCTGTGTGCTATTTCAGGTGGACGTAAAAGATCCTATGGCACTATTTCGAAGAAGAGCAGGGGGAGTTATCCCGATATTTATCCCTCAATTAACATCACTAAAAATCAGATCATTGGGTCATTATCGCATTGCTTTTTGTGGGAGCTTGCTGTGTGCAAATTGGCTACTACATTTCCTACAACAGTGCCTACACTTCAAAAGTACTTCATCGACTGTAAAATGCTTTGCGACATCCTGAGGTCATGAAAGGCACTATATAAACGCAAATCTTTCTTTTCTATAGGATGGCACCGTTAAGAGTGAGAATAACAAAAGAGATTTATTAGGTTGCTACCAGAACTGAGAGTTCATAACTATCATAAAAGATTGAACAGGTTGGGGTTCTGTTCTCTAAAGAAGAGGGTAAAGAAGAAGAAGGCTGAGGGCTGACCTGATAAATTTAGAGAAGATGTTTCCACTTGTGGGGGTATCCAAAACTAGGCAGTCCCCCGGAGTCGAGGATGACTTGCTTCCACACTAAGATGAGTTCTAAGGTGACTGATGAGACCAATGCAGGATCTACAGTCTCTGTTACAGGTGGGGGAAGGTGGTGGTTGAAGGGACGGGTAGATGGGGTGCTTGGTTTGTCCCGCGTGTTCCCGGCGAAGAGACTCAATGTTTTCGGCGCCTTCCCAGATGCTTCTCCTCCACTTTGAGTGGTCTTGGGCCAGGGATTCCCAAGAGTCGGTGAAGATGTTACATTTTTTCAAGGAGGCTTTGAGGGTGTCTTTGAAGCGGTCATAAAGATAAGATAGTCACTAATAAGGAACTCAGGAGAAACTTCTTTACCCAGAGAGTGGTGAGAATGTGGAACTCGCTACCACAGGGAATGGTTGAGATGAATAGCATAGACCATTTAAGGGGAAGCTAGATAAAACATGAGGAAGAAAGGAATAGAAGATTATGTTGATAGGGTTAGATGAATTAGGTTTAGAGGAGACTTGTGTGGAGCATTAACACTGGGTTAGATGAATTAGGTTTAGAGGAGACTTGTGTGGAGCATTAACACTGGCATGGACCAGTTGGGCCAAATGGCCTGTTTCTGTGCTGTACATTCTATGTAATTCTATGTAATCTGTGCTCTTGTTGAAAGTAGCAATCAATTTAAGCAAAAAATGATCAAGTGAGAGTGCACATCCAGCATACAATCGGAGATCCCCTCCATGGTTTATAGTGCAGCATTATTAACCAATTTCCTCGGATCCAGACCTCTGGTGAAGCCCACTTCTTCCCAAGGTACAATTCCAGGGCCTTTGTAAGGTACAGTGAACAAAGTGGTCATTCTTCTCGTGCAAGTCTTGGCAGTAAGTGTTGTCAGGTGATTCGACTGCAGTGGGATGGGGGAGTGGGGTGGGGGGGTGGGGGAGGGGGAGCAGGATGAGCATCACAGCCAAGCTGACTGCTGTTCCCGGCCAAGGTCCATTCGTGCAGACTGAGCGGGGTGATGATCAGAAGCATGAATTTTCTCCTCCTTAATCCAGGGGTGTTGAGGTCAATTGCAACGCCTCTTTCTGTGTCTGGTGTTTGCCCAAGCATGGAATACATTTAGTTTGTGCTGGTGAGGATTGGCCGATGTGAGTACAAGCCATGCATACAAGAATGTTACTAACCACCCTGCTCAGCTCGTTCAACTTTCACCTCCAGTTTGAAGGGCAAATTGACCTGTGTGTCTCTGACCATCAAATATACTGTAGGCTAATGTTCTTTACTGGCCTTACTTGCTTTGGCGTGCGAACGATGTGGCCTGCCCAGCAGAGCTGATCAAGTGTAGTCAGTGCTTCAATGCTGGTGATGTTGGCCTGGTCGAGGTTGGTGCATCTGTCCTCCCAGGGGATTTGTAGGATCTTGCGGAGTCATCGTTGGTGGTATTTATCCAGCGACTTGAGGTGTCTACTGTTCATGGTCCATATCTCTGAGCCATACAGGAGGGTGGGTATTACTATATCCCTGTAGACCATGAGCTTGGTGGTGGATTTGAGGGCAAGGTCTTCAAACACACTTTTCCTCAGGTGAACCCATTGTAAATGTCAACAATTGTAATTACGTGCTGTTCGGAGGGCAGTGTCATTTATTTGAAATTTTGTACATCAACAACATTGGTTTAAATTTGCTTGGATCAAGCTTCCCATTTGGATGTTCGGACTTGCCTTTGAAGGGCGATGGACTGGAGCAAGCATCAATCAGCGTTGTACAGAGCAATCCTTCACTTAAACTATTCATCACTTGTACCAGCTTGGTATCAATCACGGACTTGTCTTATGACACACGAGTACACAAAAGGCATCTTCACCTTGGCTGTGCTGGCGCACTGGAGGAGCTTTGGGATGTCCAATGGTCATGAAAGGTGCTGTATAAATGCAAGTCTTTCTTTCTTCTTTCTCTGGGCTCCTCAGCTTCACACAGCTCATCTAGGATCCTGTAGTCTGTATTGGTTTGGTGCCGAATTAGGTCCTTAGATCAAAGCAGTCAGTTTCTATGTTGCCCAACTCATTCGAAACAAAAAGTGGATAAATATCTGATTGGGAATGGAATAATTGAAAGTTGCAAAGGCAAATATAGATTGAGATGATCAAAAACCAATGGGATACATGGATTCATCTACTGCCACTGGGGAGAAGCGGGTGGGGAAGCGGCTGACAAAAATGAAGTTGGTACATTTATTTAACTACATTCACAAGACATGTGTACTGGGCAAGCCATCAGGGCCAGTGATGATGCTCTTGAGAATGTAGCCTCACCTATGAGAGTAGACTACAAATAGGCAAAATAAGAGAGGCAGATAAGACCCAAACTGCTAACAGGGACATTATCTATGGAGGGCGGCCAACAGTGTTTGTGGAAATGTGGAGATTAACGATATTCCGAATTTGCTTGAATATCTTCAAGGATCAGGAAGCATATATGTACACATTAGCCATAGGAGATTAAATAGACTCCTTGATAGGAACTGTAATGTATTTGCTTCATGGATTCTTTGCTTAAGAATTCATAGCAGCGCATTGCTATTAAGAACTAGTTGGTTTATTAACAAAGGTTTAACAATCATACTACAGGCTCACATTCGGCTCATCCATTAGGCTCACAACTGCATACCTCATCATGGATGACCTAGACTCAACTGACTGGAGTTTTATTGAGTCTTGTGAACATCACGCGACTGGCTAAGCCACTCACAATGCAACGGCTCCACAAACCTGTGAGCATTCATTACAGGTACATTCCGCTGTGGAAGGCACAGGCTTGATGGACTGAATGGCTTAATTTAACTTCATTCTTCTCTCCTACCCACATGTCCCTTTAACTTCTGCAATATTGGATCCGATAATAACTGTGAGGCGGGAAGGGAGCAGGGGTGGTGGGGGCAGGTTTAGCAGCTGGTAATGTACAGAAGTACAGGTTTCCTAGAGGTCCTGCTGAATTTAATGGCAGGAGCGGATTTAAATTTTTTTCTCTGTTTCCCAGCAGCAAAGATGAAGAGGCTGGGGCGTGGGCATCGGGAGAGCCTCAAACATTGGGAGTGATCGAACATCGGGAGAGTATCGAACATCGGAGAGGGTCGGATATAGGGAGGGGAGCGGAAAATCGCGGGGGTCCAATGGCAGGGTGGTTCACAGGTAAGCTTGGTGGGCCGGAGAGAAAGCACTCCTACTTCTCCTGGCCCACAAGTAATACTGGAAAGGTACTTACCTGTTGTGGCCGTTCCCACCTCCCTTCAGCTATCGGGAAACCTGGACAGCCAGTGTAAAATTTAAATTGGAGCTAAAGTGTGAGGCAGGCAGCCTCATTACAATATTGAAATTTGGGACCCTCCTCGGGAGAGCAAGTTAGTCACCTGCCCCCCAAACCACCTCCGTTAAAACTGGAAGTGGACGTGTTGTAGTTGGGTTTCTGATCTTTTATTTTTAGTCCCACACTCCGATCCGCTTCCCCCCGCCCCCGCATGTCCTCATGGGTTAAAATTTAAATTATCCTCATTATTCGAACATGTTGCTATTGTGTCCTACTTTTAATTTACTCCTATTAGCTGTGATACACATGAAATAGGAGCAGGAGTAAGCCATTCGGCCCCTTGAGCCTGCTCCGTCATTTAATAAGATCTTCCACCCTCTTCTCTCTCTCTCTCTCTCTTCCCCCCCTCTCTCTCTCTCCCCCTCTCTTCTACCTCAACTCCACTTGCCGGCACTATCCCCATATCCCTTGATTCTCTTAATATCCAATAATCTATCGATCTCTGTCTAGAATATGCTCAATGACTGAGCTTCCACAGCCCTCTGGGGGAGAGAATTCCAAAGATCCTCCCCCCCCCTCCCACCCTTTGAGTGAAGAAATGTCTCCTTATCTCAGTCCTGAATGGCTGACCCCTTATTCTGTGACTGTGACCCCTGGTTCTAGACTCCCCAGCTGGAGGAAACATCCTCCCTGCATCTACCCTGTAAGAATTTTGTATGTTACCTTTCTTAATGCTAATGATTCTCATTTAACACTACTCCGTCTCAGTACCTTCTTATTAAACTGCTAATTCTGATTTTAATTTTCCCATCTGAGCTCACCATTGATTTCATGACTGTAATGTTTAACATGCAAGCGCACAGGCCCACTTGTTTCTGTATAGGGCGAGTACTCGTTGAGCTTCCAAGTGATTAGGGGCTTTCAGAGGTGCTCTCTTTCCCCACCGAAAATGTTCCCACATGCAAATATAATTCTGCCCTCTTACCCTCCTGTGGCTTTCAATTGGGGCATGTGCCAGGATGTGTATTATAATCCTACTTTACACTTAGCCGAATCTCACACCACCGAGGAGGTAAATTTTATTCATTTCTTTTTTTTAAGGAAAAAGAAGCCAGGAAGAATGGCCCTGCTTGTGTCCACCCTTCCTATTCACAATTATAAAATGGCCACCAAGGCTGTGCGATCACACCAAATAATCAGCACAAACCAATTTGAATACCCATTTTTCCACACGGAATAAAAAAGAATAATCGATTCAAATCACGGGCACAAAGTCGGCTGGCTTTATGTTTGACTTTGCACCTGCTTTTGCACCTGCCACCGCTTTGGGAACAAACCGGGACCCAATACATTTGGGAAAACAATGAGCGAACATCTAAAAAGGTTAGTGAATAGAAACAACTTGGTACGCTTTTGTCATACTCCTTTTAAAATTCGCTCCGTCCCCCGAGCTCGTTCTCCAGCAGCGTTTGCTCACTACTTTACCTGTAAGAACCCTTAAACCACACAACTCCACCCCCCCCCCCCCACCCCCCCGCCCCACAAGAGAACTTGAATTTGAGTTCCAGCAGGGAGTCATTCTATAGCGTTGAAATCCAATTCCTGTTTTATTATGTTGTCAATGCACTATGGAAATTCTTTCAGGCATGTTAACATGATAGCAGACAGTTGAAGTGAAATAAAAAAAAGTGTGGGCCTGTGAAAGGCGAGGGGAGGAAGATCAAACTGTTTTCTCAGGTTACTGGCCCAGGTCAAAAGTACAAACCAAGGTCTGAGCTTTGCCAACTAACTCTATTTATCCAAAGCAGAACGTCCGAACCGGGGCTTGAGAAAGGACACTTGACCCTTTCCTGAATACAGCATTTGTGTACAGATAATCCTGCAAGTAAAGACATAAATGAGAAGATTAGCCGTATTCTGTTTCATTTATACATACAGAATACAATGGCAAGAGTAAAACATTTCAAAGTTAAAAGTTGTAAGGGATTTTGTTTTAAAAAAAACTTGACTCGTTCTCTTTGATTTAGCATTGTTTATGGAAATGGTGGAGCAGAAAGGAATATATTTTTATTCATCTGTGTTCAACTCTACTGCCGGAAAAATTATGAGATTAGATAAGTTGTTGTCATGGATACGACAATGGGAAGACAGGACTAAGATGCAGCACTGTCAGATCCAACTGGGAATTAGAATTCCTCCAATTTTCCCTATAAATCTGAGTTAATAGCAAACTAATGCTGTTGCCCTCTGCATTGCATACTTAGCTGCCCTCAACTTAAGGCAAGGGCTACCGCCCACATTGGTTTCCTCCTGGATCTACACTCCCTCTAGCTGTGTCTGAGCCGCACTCCCTCATCACGCACGAACGACTCTTGTGCAAGCGCGTGCTGAGCGCTGCTGGGATACATATTTAAACTGACAGGCTTCTCTCTGCATGACACTGGCATTCAGAGAATCAGCAATGCAAGAGGAGTTGTGAGCCATGAGACACAGCAGCAACTCCCTCTGTTCATGGACAGCCACGTAAAGATGCAGAGCAACCCTGCCCGACTCTCAAATCTTCACCAACCCACGTGATCCACCAGCCAGAATAGCATTTCCTAGACAGTAGCAGCCACCATGAGACCATACCTTACAACTATTTTAAGTTGAAACAATAAATCAAGTGTCCCCTTATTAAAGAGGCGCTAAAACCGACAAATTAAACAATGAACATTTTACAATAATCGTTCAAATTAAAATCTGGTTGCCGGGGTGATGATGCACTCCAGTCACTCCGATGCCCACATCTCGCGGAAGGCCGCGAGTGTGCTCCATCTCCAGGGACACCCTGGCTCGAACGTAACCGCAGAAGAGAGGCAGGCAGTCGGGCTGAACGACCCCCTCGACCGCCCGATTAATGGCCACCTTGGCCATGCCCAGGAGCAGTCCTGCAAGGAGGCCTTCCGACCTGCCCGCTCCCCTCCCCACAGGATGCCCAAAGATCAGGAGCGTGGGACTGAAGTGCAACTATTTTAGTTGAACCACCATACCTTACAGCCCCGGGGCTGCATGTGAAGTTGCAAACCAACCAAGTGAGAAGTCATTCATGCATCACGCATACCAGGAGTCAGGACTACAAGCTGCACTGCATGGTTGAAGTCTGCAGGTCCAAATCAAATATCAGATTGGGAATGCATTGAACCCTCAACATTATCTTTGGGGAAGCAGTTATTAAAAGGCCGATTTTAAACCCGAGCAGCCTGGTGGGAAACTAGACAGTTAGGCAGTTAAAATGGTCCATGCGACTTACCCGCAAAGATCTCGCTGGCTGGGGTCTTAACCCGAGCTGGAAAGCAGCAGGATTCTTCTTTAAATATGCAGATCAGGTTCTGATGACACCATTGGGACCTAGCTGCAATTTTTACCGGGGGCCTGCGCCAAGCCAACCTGGCGGCAAGGAGATAGGGCCGGGACCAAAGAGGCCCAGGAAGGTGTGAATTTTATTCTTATTTAGTTTCGTTGTGGGCCACGATTGCTTTCTAGCCCTTGTCTCCAGTAGCCAACTTGTGACCTAGTGGCCTGGTTGGAATAAAGGCAGCACAGAGGACTGGCACATGATGAATGAGTCATGAGTGCTGCCAGGGAACTGGGCACAGGTCTGCATGATGTGCTGCCGGTGGTCACAAGACAGCTGGACGTTGATGGAGTGGAATCGCTTTCTATTGACAAAGATACCACGATGATGATGAGAAGTATTATATCTGTACTGTACCTATGAATGACTCCACGAAGGCAATGTGTTGTACTCAAACTGTAGTGACCTTGGTCCTTTATTCCAAACTCCAGAGTGAGGCAGCCGCATGGTGGCTCCCCTTTTATACAGCCCCTGCCATCAGGGCAGGAAACCCCGGTCTCCATCAGTTGCACCCTCTAGTGGTGCCAGCATGTATATACACAGCGCAAACCTTATTGATAGTACATCAGGTAAACAAGTCTCTATCTTATGCAACTATACAGTGACTACACAGGGAGTATATCTATAGTCTGCATATATAACAGGAAGCATGCAAGGAAATGCGAGTGCAGTCTACGGCACCTTGGACTCAGGAGAAGCCTGCAATGCGCGCAAAGCCGAGTGCCCTGATCTCGTTTTTCTCCATGGGGAGCGAGGTGTTGGTATTTCTCCTGGACTAGAAAGGCTCGGTGACTTCCTGATACAATGGTGGACTGCAAACTGGGAGATGTCGCTGATGTCACCTGCTGCAACTTGAAAGGAGCTTGTGGTATAATAGTTAAGGGCCACAGTGACCTTGATTCCTGTAATGTATTTGCTTCATGGGTTCTTTGCTGAAGAATTCATAGCAACACGTTGCTATTAAGAACTAGTTGGTTTATTAGCAAAACGTTTAACAATCACACTACATATTACCAGTTCATCCACTCATCACTCATAAGCTGTCCCTCGAACGAGGATGACTTGCTTCCACATGAGTTCACAGATGTTTTAATGAAGGATCCGATATTCCAGTCCTGAACTCCAGTCTAAAGAATGGCAGATGTCTGTGCATGGATTTTTTTAATGGGTGGGCTCACAACCACCTGTCTCATTGTGGATCCCCTGAACCAAACTGGCTGGGGTTTTATTGAGTCTTGTGAACATCAAGTGACTGGCTAAGCCACTCCCAACTCAACAGATCTACAAACCTGTGCGCATAGTCACAGGTGCATACATTACAATACCCACAGGCAATGTTGTCCATGCCCTGGAGAAGGCTCAAGTTGTGGCTGCAACAGCTGACATAGTTCAGTGACAGTGTGAAGCGAAGGCACTTGAGAAAATGCACCTCCAAGAGGTTCATTTGGACAAGTGCTCTCTAAAGGCCCGCTGTGGGTATGGCCTCCTATGCAGAAGCCTCCTCCTTCCTCGCTTGCGAACGGCTCCTGCTCTCTGCTGTCTTCCCTGCTCCTCCTGATGCTCCTCCAGCCCCAATGGTAGCCCTACCAGACCACCCTGACTGCAGTGCAACTCTTTCGAATGCAGCCAAAAACAGCGCAGCATCAACAAAAATCTTCTTCTCTTCAACTGAAGTTGGAAAAGTTAGGGCTATTCTCCTTGGAACAGGGAAGGTTAAAAGGTGACTTAATAGAGATTTTCAAGAAGATGAGAGGTTTTGATAGAGTAGATAGAGAAAAACTATTCCCTCTGGCGAGCGGGTCAATAACCAGAGGTCATGGATTTTGAAATCATTGGCAAAAGATCTGGAGGGGAGATGAAGAGAATTTTTTTCACTCGGAGAGTTAAGGGATCTCGAACGCTCTACCTGAAAAGGTGGCAGAAGCTGATTCCATAAATATTTTTAAAAGCGAGTTGGACAGGTACCTGAGGATGAGGAACTTACAGAAGGACAAAAAGAGGGGGCGGAACTAAGCATGATTGCTCCTTTAAAGAGCCAGCACAGACATGACGGGCCGAATGGCCTCCTTCTGTGCTGTAAGTTTCTCCGATTCTATGATCAGTCAGAATTAAGTTTTCTCAATCAGATAAAAGGCCAAAAACTGCCCAGATGTCAACAATAGTCTCAAATAACAAACCAGCAGCTAATGGATATGTATTCGATGAGCTCTTTAAATAGCGCTGCTGAAGAATCTTTGCTGCCTGTTCGCACCACGAGTTGCTGGGAGAATTTATCACATGGCGGGTCAGGCACTGGACAGCCCAATATTACAAAAGGGTCCCACGACAAGCATGGACCCCTTATTTAAATGTTTGAATCAGCGATTTAAATAGTTCTGCCGTGTGCCCTGGACTCACAAAGAGGAGCTCGATCCAATGTGGCAGGCGACGCACTTCCGCAACGTAATGAGCACCCGCCATATTGGGTGCTGAGACGACCATTTTGCACCTGAAAAACGGGCACGGTGCCATCAAATTTCAAGGCCCGAGTGTCAGCAAAATTTTAGGCTGCAGAGCCCAATCCTATCCCCACACGCACGGGGCATCTTCCAGGTGAAGTCACTAGACAGCAATCCTAAATGTTTTCTTTTATTTAAAAATAATGGGGCAAATGCCTGTTTGTCTCAGTGTTCAACAACTTGCTCCTGAAATTGTGGGAACCTGCAACTTTAAAATGGGTTTCGTTAATGGGTCATTAATGGCAGAACATTTGACATTCTCCCACCTTTCATTAAAAGAACTTACCCCTCCTGCTCAGGAAAAGAACCCTGACTGATCGTTTCCCCCTGTCTTTCTCAGGGGCACTGACTCCAATTATAAGGCTGCAACTGCTGCCCAAGTGGAAGTCGGTTAGCTCAACACCGGCACGGGCTTGACGGACCAAATGGCCTCCTTCTGTGCTGTAACTGTTCTATGATTCTAGGAACACAGTCTGGAGGTTACACCCGATACCTTCCTGTCCTGTATGGCTTTGTTGCACACTAGGGAGTGAACTTACTAACTAAACCATCCCCGGAACATGTTGTTTCGCAATTTGTATATCTCCAAAAATAGCAACGCCCCTTTGGAAGATAACTGAAGATACTACCATCAAAATGGCTTGCATTTTGAAAGCTGTGTTGCGCTGTAATTACGTTAATCAATGCGTAACTATGAAAAATATGTCTTTACAAACTCAGTCTGTTTGTTATGTTTAAAATTTACCTCAGGAATCAATATCAGCAATGCACAGCTCGTGTGCAGACACCACTGAATGCATTTTGTCCCTGGGTTCCTGGAGTCTGTAACTAGGCAGGAAGCTCAGAGCAAAGAGCAGAGGTCAGTGATAACAATACACGCAGTGCATTACTGATATTGATCCCTGCAGGCAGGCATCTTTAGCACAGCTTGAGGTTAGAAAGAAATGTTATTTATTTTTTTTACAGGTCAATTTTTTAATCTCACACTTGTAAATACAAGATTTTTTGGGAGGGGGGCGTAGGGAGGGGAGGGACTGGGGTGGTAGGTGGGGGTGGTGGTACCGCTTTGCCAAAAGTCTTGTCACCTTTCATGTTTAAGGAACTGCAACCAAAACAGCTGATTAATGCTCTTATATATCTTTCAAAGTGCGGATGAAATAGCAACACCTGTTTTTAACTCTCAAGAAAAATAGAATATAGATGGGGAATAAATCAGCACACTGGTGGATGAATTGCAATGTCATAATGTGTAGTGACATCAGAACTATGTTCATAAAGATTTGCTGTGGTCAGTATTTCTCGAGAAACTGTAACCCCAATGACACTATGCATCATGATCAGAACAAGCAATTATCAATAATATACTGGAATGATCTGTAAATATCAAAAAGTATGCCTTCCAAACAATGCAGAGCTAATTGTCTGTTATGTTAAATATAAATGTTCACACAGGTGCAATATTTGGTCCTCCTCTTAGTTTGGGAGTTAACACAGGTTATGCATTTAACCCACGCTATGTTAGTCCTGGGAACACTTGTCAGCTTGGCTCAGTGGTAGCACTCTCACCTATGAGTTAGAAGGTTGTGGTTGCAAGCCCCCACTACAGAACCGGAATGCATAATCAGTGCAGTACTGAGGGAGTGCTGCATTGCCAGGGCTGCTATCTTTTGGATGGGACATTAAACTGAGGCCCAATCTACTTATTGAGTGGATGCAATAGATCCCATGCTACCTTTTTGAAAAAGAGAGAATTCTCCCAATGTCCTGGCCAACATTCATCTATCTACCAACATCACCAAATCAGATTAACCGATCATTTATCTCATTGCGGCTTCTGGGACTTGCTGTGTACAA
This sequence comes from Pristiophorus japonicus, assembly GCF_044704955.1. Lineage (NCBI taxonomy): Eukaryota > Metazoa > Chordata > Chondrichthyes > Pristiophoridae > Pristiophorus > Pristiophorus japonicus. The sequence continues at coordinate 17,564,620 of NC_091994.1, forward strand.
ATTGGCTGCTGCATTTGCCTGTATATGAGCAGTGACTACACTTCAAAAAAAAAATCCATTGGCTGTGAAGCGCCTTAGAACATGTCAAGGATGCAAAAGGTGCTATATCAATTCAAATCGTACTAGATTACCATTGAAAGCAAAATTGGAAGTATGCACCATTCCCACCACTATCACTCCGTGATCACAAAAATAAAAGACATGAAAAAATGAAATTAAATTGACAGACATTTTTAAAATAAAAAGAAACACTCATAAAAAATGAGAGTAAATTAAATTTAAAATAGAGCAAATAAATTTTACAATGGGAATACAAACATAATTAAAGCCATACCTGTTTGACTGTTTACCTTTAACTGCAAGATTAGATAGATAGAAAGTTTTCTCCAAATAGGACTATTTTAGTTACCAAAGATTTTGTCTAGATATCTGAAGGTTTAATTCCCTCCATGTTATGTCTTCAGATGCTCTAATAATGACTCCACGAGACAATGTGTTGTGCTTGAACTGTAGTGACCTTAGTCCATTTAATGCAACTCCAGAGTAAGGATCACACATGGTAGCCTGCCTTTTATACTAGGCCTGGCACACCTGTACAGGTAACCTACAAGTCTCCCACTGCAGTGCCCTCTGGTGGCACACCTTTTAATAGTTCAAGCAGTAACCATGTAAGATACATGTCATCACTCTCCCCCAAGTCTTTCATGCAAATCGTCTTTGCATTGACTGTGATCTGGGCTTAGCTCTATCTAATTGACCCTTGGAGGGTCGTTTCCATCTTGGGTGAGTAGGTGGTGTTTCGTTGGCAGTAGAGTTGCTGGTGGTTTCTGTTTGTGCGTCCATGACCACTCCATTCTCTCCCCCCACCTCCCCCCCCACCCCCCAACATACAGATTGTGCCGTTGGCTCAGTACATTCATATACATTCAAGTCCAAAAAAAAAATTGCATTTACCGTATTGCATTCATGGTACCATGATGAGGTAAGTACATTTGAATGGTGAGGTACATACTTGGAATATACTTGGAGTCAGTACTGGGGTCAGCACCAGTGCGTGAGGACAAACTAGTGCCAGAATTGCTGGATGGTATCCAGATAGTCTGGTGGCGGTGTGGCGCCCAGTGCTGGCAGTGGGAACCTGGTTGGCTCAAGTTGCCTGCTCTCGGGGCTTTTGCCGTTGTTTCTAGCATCGGGCAGGTTCACAGATGCCTATGACCTCCTGGTCCTCTCTTTGCACCCCAGGTCGCTGCTGCTCCCTGAGGAGCAGTCGTCTAGCAGTGCACAGGGAACTGCTGATTCGCTTGCCTGGGCATTATTTGGTTTGGGATCCTGGCTGGTCCCAGTCCCATTTGGGAGAATTGTTGCGGGTGACCCTTCATTCCCGGGTGTAGCCTTGGTGGCGATAGGGTCTGGGGGCTGCGCCTTAGCGCAGTTTGCTCTTTCAGGCTCGTGGCAGTTGGTGCCATCGGGTGCCTGAGAGGTGGGGCTGATCGGGGGCAGGGTATCGATACTGTTGCCGTTGCCCTCCTGAGATCGCTTGCTCTGCAGCTTGTATATGTTAGCTGCTTGTGGCCACACTCCGTGTTGCATAACTCTGGTCCCAGGGACGCAAGCTACAGCATTGGGTAGCTTGCTGGACCTGTGTGCTCCCAATCGGTGTTTGCGATTAAGATGCTGCTTCAATGAACAGGTGGATGACTTCATTAAAATGGTGCAGATGAGAAATTGAAAATAATGCATTGACCTGTGCACTGAAAATAGTGCACTGGAAATAATTAAAACCCATTGATGGGGATTGTTTGCAAACATTACTCTTAGTATAATAAAAACTGAAGTGTCAAATGTGCTGCTGACATGAATTAAAAATGTAAGCAGCAAAGCAGTGACACAGGAAAATGGATGTTCTCACTTATTTTCACAGAGCGTGCCACATCTTCATTAGGCAGAGAGCTAGACTAGTTAACCCACTCGATCCTTAGGTGTCCACGAGCGATCAACTTGTCAAATCCGACAGAATCCCTCATTTTCAGAAGGTGCACTTTAGAACAAACTTTCAAACATAGCCAGTTGAAATTGATCCAGGTGACGATTAGGGGCAGTGAGAATTATTGGACCTCTCCCATTACAAGATTTGTCGACTTTCTCTTTCAAAGGTCGCAAGAATTTATAAAAGGAAAGTATTTTAATTACAGGGGTCCAAAGGGTGACAAATTGGTACAGGTGAGGTGTTGTACTGTGTACATTATATCGCTGCTGTTTAGACTATAAGTGGCAAGCATTAGCTTCAAAATCCTACATCAGTCAGTAGTTTTTTTCAAAAGTCCAGTCTACAAGGAAAATCTCAGGAACCTTTCCCATCTGCTGAAGTGTTGATGTTATCAGCTGATAGTTTTCACTCCTTGAATAAAAGTTTGTAAGATAGCCCTGACTTATATGGGACAATTTATACATCAAAGACCACACAACAGTTGATTGACAATGCTAAGTATTACAAAAATTTAAAAGCAAGCAGTGCACTCCTGCACGAGAAGCTTTTTAATATCTTAACTACTTTGACAAAGCATTCTAGGTTGGTCAAGCTTTTGTCTTTTATTGTATCTCTATTTTGATGAGCGCTGGAGATAATGGCGCTTGAAAATCTTGAGATGTCTGTGATGAATCTTTGATCACAACTTATTTTTTCTGTGCAACTATTTCAGTCCTTTTGAAGATAGTTTCTCAATTGCCCGTAACCCAGGGCACAAAGAAAATTTTTAAATGTTGCACGCTTACCCAAAGGATGCTACAAAGTTGCACTTGAGTGGAACATAGGGGCTTTTGAGAGCATATTGTCCTTTAAAAATCGGATTTCTGATCAAGAAGGTATTAAAATTCTCTGTTCAATGTGATGGAGCGCCAGAAGATTTGAGGCTAGATGAGTCAGTACTGCTGTTAAAATGAGCAAAGAGGAATTTGGTGCATACAAGACTGAGCATTCATACGCCTATGATGATGACAATGATCAACATTAATTTCTATTTAACTGTTTAGAAGTTCCTGCTCTGTTACAATATTAATATTTTGTTCAAAAAAAATTACTTTTATTTCAAGAATATTGTTAAGTCAGAAATAATGGGGTCAAGTTTCGGCCTGAGTTGCTCCTATTTTTTTGGAGCAACGAGTTTAAAATGGAGCACCTTAGAAATTGCAATTCTCGGCATTTAGTTTGCTCCAGTCCTAGTGAGTTAGAACAGTTTCATTTTAGATCAGATTTTTTTTTCCAAAGGGGGCGTGTCCAGCCACTTACGCCTGTTTTGCAAGTTTAGGCAGTAAAAACTTACTCCAAACTAACTTAGAATGGAGTAAGTGTAGATTTTTGTACGCTCAGAAAAACCTTGCCTGCACTTACAAATCAGGCATAGGTTACAAATCAGGCATAGGGAAAGGTGGTTGGGGGCGGCGGGGGGGGGGGGGGGGTTGTGTGGGGAGGGGGAGAAAGGAAGTAATTAAATTTTACACGCATTCAACAGTCTCACTTATACAAATAAAGAGCCATCCTGAATAATAAATGATAAATAAAGCAAATAAAAAACACATTGAATTTTCCTTCCTGTCTGAAACAGCAGCAGTAGCCTTCGAGCTGCGAAGATTCAGGTTGTTCGGCCAGGAGAAAGGCACGGCGTCAGGTCACCCACAGTGACGGCAGCAGCAGCCTTCGATCTTTAAAAATGGCCGAGTGCCAATGTTTCTGTCTCAATGGGCATGCGTGCACGCTCCAGCGCGTATGCGCAGGGCTGCTGGCACGACATCTTCTGCTCTGAGCGAGCCCCGCCCCCCTGCAGTCTCAAAATCGGCGCGACGCTTTGGCCCTGCCCCCCCCCCCCCCCGCTGATCTCTGCACGCCGCGCCGAGCTGCAAGGAAGCTGCTGCGAGGCCGAGAATTCCTCCGTGAGTTTTTGACGCTCTTTTGAGCGCGCAAAACAGGCGTGGGTGTCGGGGCTGCACCGTTCTAGGCGCGCCCCGAAACTTGAGCCCGTTTTCTGGTTCTGAGAATTTCACTGACATTCAGGGGGCGAAATTGCCCTGCGCCCCAATTGGGGGCGGAAACCTGCTGGGGGCAGGACTTCCTGCACCTGGCACAGAAATCCCACCCCGGCCGCTGAATTGGGCTTACCCGCCCTCAAACAAAGTGGAGCACAATCTCGCGCGCTCCACTTCCTTTAGGGGCGGATCCCGGGGCGATGTTCGGATGAGTTGTGCAGCTGACCCGCTTCAACGCTCCTCCCCTTCACTTAAAGGCAACTTCCTGGGAGCCGGTTGCAAAAAGTGTCATGCGCCCCATTAGCACCCCCCCGGAGGCACTAACGGGCCGCTGACGAAGGGGCAATTTCGCTTCCTCAATGTTCCCTTAAAGCTGCACGATCTCCAGGGATCCCACGCAGCCAGATTACCGGCTTTTCAATGCAAAAAAACCACGCATGCGCAGTATTTTGAATGGCCTGCACAGCCCTTTAAAGGGGCCACATGGAGGCAAAAAAAATTACAGGGAACTTTGCTGATACCCTGTATTTGAACAATTTTATCTACCGTAAAATATATCGCAGCTCATTTTCTAATGGGAGGTGTTGGTAAATCCCAAGAAAGGTAGTGCTAGAAAGTTACATTGCAGTAAGACCATATATTTGTGGGAAGAAATGACCATTTTCCAGAAGCAATTTCAACTGTTAGCTACAGGTTATCCTGTCCATCCTGGTTGCATCAAATTCACTGAGTTTGTACAGGTGCAGCGTCGAGAATCCGGAGTTCCGGAATCCGCAATGTTCTGGAATCTGGACTCCGGACCGATCAGTGGCAGTATCGTCTGGAATCCAGAATGTTTTGGAATCCGGACCCGACGACCCTGCTGACCTCAGGGCCCCGCCATTGCTTGACCTAGGGCCTCACCTCGCCGTCGCGCACTTGGCCCCACTCGCCTCACCGCTGCTGCCCTTACCTCAGGGCCTCCTTGGCGGGGTCCGCCCGACACCATCCTCCTCGGCAGGGCCAGACGGCCCGAACACTTCCTCGGTGGGAATTCCCCCACTGCCCCCCTTTCTGACATTCTGAAATCTGGAAATACCTGAACCTAGGCTTGGGTGTTTCTGGATTCGTGATGTCAGAAAGCAAATTGAAAGTCCAGAAAATGAGAGGGGATCTCATAGAAACATATAAAATTCTGACGGACAGGTTAGATGCAGGAAGAATGTTCCCGATGTTGGGGAAATCCAAAACCAGGGGTCATAGTCTAAGGATAAAGAGTAAGCCCTTTAGGACCGAGATGAAGAGAAATTTCTTCACTCAGAGAGTTGTGAGTATGTGGAATTCTCTACCATAGAAAGTTGTTGAGGCCAGTTCATTAGCTATATTCAAAAGGGAGTTAGATGTGGCCCTTACGGCTAAAGGGATCAAGGGAGAAAGCAGGAATGGGATACTGAGGTTGCATCATCAACCATGATCATATTGAATGGTGGTGCAGGCTCGAAGGGCCAAATGGCCTACTCCTGCACCTATTTTCTATTTTCTATGTAAAAGCCCGGAATCTGGAGCAGCCTCGGTCCCGAGGGTTCCGTATTTTGGTGTTGTACCTGTATGTTCATTCAACTTGCTTCAAAAATACAGTACATTCATCTAAGAAGTCCTCTATGACTGCATTTCTCCAGCTCCTGATATTTTGCAGTAGCAAGCCATCAAATATTAAATATTCAACTGGCAGAACCTTATGAAATAATGCACAATTTTAAGCCTTTCTCAAATATTAGATTAGACACCAATTCTTAACCTATATTTCTCCATCAGATACTGACATGCTGTGCACTGCCAGCATTTTCTGATTTTATTCCGCTGAATTAAGATGATATGATACAGACATGTAATTATACAAATTGGACCATTTTTCAAAGCAAAAAAAAAATTGGGCTTAATTTTAATCCTCCCCACCTGGTGTAAACTGGGCAGGTGGGCAATTAAAAACAAACAGCTTACATACCCGCAAAGATACCGACCTTCTCTGATTTTAACCTGCAGGGTTTTGAAAGCAGGTGAGGCGTCCGCCTAAAGCAGGTGGGAGCCTTCTAAGTTTTGGCGATCGGGGTCCGCCAATATTTACGCCAATAAGATCTCCATGCAATTTTAACCAGGGTTTGAGCGGTGAAGCTGCAGTAGAAGTCGCTGAGCGGTCCTTGGCCACCTGATCTTTGCCTGACATCAGCCGGTCTGCACCCTCCTCATGCCCGTTCTGGGAGGAATGTGACCGACGCCCTTTGACACAGTGTCAGCTGTGGCTCAATGGGTCGCACACTCGCTTCTAAGTCAGAAGTTTGTGGGTTCAAGTCCCACACCAGGAACTTGAACATATAAATCTGGACTGAAACTCTGAGGAAGTGCTGCTCTGTCGGAGGTGCTGTCTTTCGGATGAGATGTTAACCTGAGGCCCCATCTATTCTCTCAGGTGGAGGTAAAAGATCCCATGGCACTATTTCGAAGAAGTGAAGGTGTCCTGGTCAATATTTATCCCTCAATCAACATAACAGAAAACAGATTATCTGGTCATTATCACATTACTGTTTGTGGGAGTTTGCTGTGCGCAAGTTGACTGCTGCGTTTCCCACATTACAACAGTGACTACACATCAAAAGTATTTCATTGACTTGTAAGCGCTTAGAGACATCTGGTGGTCGTGAAAGGCGCTATATACATGCAAGTCTTTCTTTAAATCAGGCCCAGGAGTTAAAATACCACGGGCCTGAAAATGAGGCCAGCGAGTTAATTTGCACTCGCCCTCACTCCCACGCAAAATAGAACCCACTTTGGATTAAAATTAACCCTACTGGTTCTGTCATGCTTGCCATTACTGGATCAGATAGAAAGATAGAAAATAGGTGCAGGAGTAGACCATTCGGCCCTTCGAGCCTGCACCACCATTCAATAAGATCATGGCTGATCATTCCCTCAGTACCCCTTTCCTGCTTTCTCTCCATACCCCTTGATCCCTTTAGCCGTAAGGGCCATATCTAACTCCCTCTTGAATATATTCAATGAACTGGCATCAACAACTCTCTGCGGCAGGGAATTCCACAGGTTAACAACTCTCTGTGTGAAGAAGTTTCTCCTCATCTCAGTCCTAAATGGCCTACCCCTTATCCTAAGACTATGTCCCCTGGTTCTGGACTTCCCCAACATCAGGAACATTCTACCCGCATCTAACCTGTTCCGTCCCATCAGAATCTTACATGTTTCTATGAGATCCCCTCTCATCCTTCTAAACTCCAATGTATAAAGGCCCAGTTGATCCAGTCTCTCCTCATATGTCAGTCCTGCCATCCTGGGAATCAGTCTGGTGAACCTTCACTGCACTCCCTCAATAGCAAGAACGTCCTTCCTCAGATTAAGAGACCAAAACTGAACACAATATTCCAGGTGAGGCCTCACCAAGGCCCAGTACAACTGTAGTAAGACCTCCCTGCTCCTATACTCAAATCCCCTAGCTATGAAGAACAACATACCATTTGCCTTCTTCAGCGCCTGCTATATCTGTATGCCAACTTTCAATGACTGATGAACCGTGACACCCAGATCTCATTGCACCTCCCCTTTTCCTAATCTGCCGCCATTCAGATAATATTCTGTCTTTGCGTTTTTGCCCCCAAAGTGGATAACCTCACATTTATCCATATTATACTGCATCTGCCATTCATTTGCCCACTCACCTAACCTGTCCAAGTCACCCTGCAGCCTCCTAGCGTACCCCTCACAGCTCACACCACCATCCAGTTTAGTGTTATCTGCAAACTTGGAGATATTACACTCAATTCCTTCATCCAAATCATTGATGTATATTGTAAAGAACTGGGGTCCCAGCACTGAGCCCTGTGGCACTCCACTAGTCACTGCCTGCCATTCTGAAAAGGACCCATTTATCCCGACTCTCTGCTTCCTGTCTGCCAACCAGTTCTCTATCCACGTCAGAATATTACCCCCAAAACAATGTGCTTTGATTTTGCACACCAATCTCTTGTGTGGGACCTTGTCAAAAGCCTTTTGAAAGTCAAAATACACCACGTCCACTGGTTCTTCCTTGTCCACTCTACCAGTTACATCCTCAAAAAATTCTAGAAGATTTGTCAAGCATGATTTCCCTTTCGTAAATCCATGCTGACTTGGACCGATCCTGTCACTACTTTCCAAATGCGCTGCTATTTCATTCTTAATAATTGATTCCAACATTTTCCCCACTACTGATGTCAGGCTAACTGGTCTATAATTATCCGTTTTCTCTCTCCCTCCCTTTTTAAAAAGTGGTGTTACATTAGCTACCCACCAGTCCATAGGAACTGATCCAGAGTCGATAGATTGTTGGAAAATGATCACCAATGCATCCACTATTTCCAGGGCCACTTCCTTAAGTACTCTGGGCTGCAGACTATCAGGCCCCGGGGATTTATCGGCCTTCAATCCCATCAATTTCCCGAACACAATTTCCCGCCTAATAATGATATCCTTCAATTCCTCCTTCTCACTAGACCCTCGGTCCCCTAGTACTTCCGAAAGGTTATTTGTGTCTTCCTTCGTGATGACAGAACCAAAGTATTTATTCAATTGGTCTGCCATTTCTTGTTTCCCCATTATAAATTCACCTGAATTCACCTGCAAGAGACCTACGTTTGTCTTCACTAATCTTTTTCTCTTCACATACCTATAGAAGCTTTTGCAGTCAGTTTTTATGTTCCTGGCAAGCTTCTTCTCGTACTCTTTTTTCCCCCTCTTAATTAAACCCTTTGTCCTCCTCTGCTGAATTGTAAATTTCTCCCAGTCCTCAGGTTTGTTGCTTTTTCTGGCCAATTTATATGCCTCTTCCTTGGATTTAACACTATCCTGAATTTCCCTTGTTAGCCACGGTTGAGCCACCTTTCCCTTTTTATTTTTACTCCAGACAGGGATGTACAATTGCTAAAGTTCATCCATGTGATCTTTAAATGTTTGCCATTGCCTATCCACCGTCAACTCTTTAAGTTTCATTTGCCAGTCTATTCTAGCCAATTCACGCCTCAAACCATCAAAGTTCAGCATTGCTACCAGTTTGGTTAGTCCAATCTATATGTATTAAAGTCACCCAGGATAACTGCTGTACCTTTATTGCATGCATCCCTAATTTCTTGTTTGATGCTGTCCCCAACCTTACTGCTATTATTTGGTGGTCTGTACACAACTCCCACTAGCGTTTTCTGCCCCTTGGTATTCCGCAGCTCCACCCATACTGATTCCACATTATCCAAGCTAATGTCCTTTCTTACTATTGCATTAATTTCCTCTTTAACCAGCAATGCCACACTGCCTCCTTTTCCTTTCTGTCTATCCTTCCTAAATGTTGAATACTCCTGGATGTTGAGTTCCCAGCCTTGGTCACCCTGGAGCCATGTCTCCGTGATGCCAATTACATCATACCCGTTAACTGCTATCTGCGCAGTTAATTCGTCCACCTTATTACGAATACTCTTCGCATTGAGGCACAGAGCCTTCAGGCTTGGCTTTCTGACACACTTTGCCCCTTTAGAATTTTGGTGTAATGTGGCCCTTTTTGCTTTTTGCCTCAGGTTTCTCTGCCCTCCACTTTTACTTTTCTTCTTTCTATCTTTTGCTTCTGCCCCCATCCTACTTCCCTCTGTCTCCCTGCATAGGTTCCTATCCCCCTGCCATATTAGTTTAACTCCTTCCCAACAGCACTAGCAAACACAGCACTAGGACATTGGTTCCGGTCCTGCCCAGGTGCAGACCGTCCGGTTTGTACTGGTCCCACCTCCCCCAGAACCGGTTCTAATGTCCCAGGAATTTGAATCCCTCCCTTGTGCACCACTTCTCAAGCCACGTATTCATCTGAGCTATCCTGCGATTCCTACTCTGACTAGCACGTGGCACTGGTAGCAATCCTGAGATTACTACTTTTGAGGTCATACTTTTTAATTTAGCCCCTAGCTCCCTAAATTTGTCTCGTAGGACCTCATCCCATTTTTTACCTATATCGTTGGTACCTATGTGCACCACGACAACTGGCTGTTCACCCTCCCTTTTCAGAATGCCCTGCCCCGCTCCGAGACATCCTTGACCCTTGCGCCAGGGAGGCAACATACCATCCTGGAGTCTCGGTTGCAGCCGCAGAAACGTCTATCTATTCCTCTTACAATTGAATCCCCTATCACTATAGCTCTACCACTCTTTTTCCTGACCTCCTGTGCAGCAGAGCCACCCACAGTGCCATGAACTTGGCTGCTGCTGCCCTCCCCTGATGAGTCATCCCCCTCAACCTAAAGCGATATATCTGTTTTTCAGGGGGATGACCGCAGGGGACCCCTGCACTACCTTCCTTGCACTGCTACTCCTGTTGGTCATCCATTCCCTATCTGGCTGTGTACCCTTTACCTGCGGTAAGACCAACTCATTAAACGTGCTATTCACGTCATTCACATCATTGTGGATGCTCCAGAGTGATTCCACCCGCAGCTCCAGTGCCGCAATGCGGTCCGTCAAGAGCTACAGGTGGATGCACTTCCCGCACATGTAGTCGTCAAGGACACCGGAAGCGTCCCTGACTCCCCACATAGTACAGGAGGAGCATAACACATGTCCTAGCTGTCCTGCCATGACTTAACCCTTAGATAAACTTCAATTGTCAACAACAATACTAAAGGTGACGTCACAGCCAAGGGGGTAAGTGATTGGCTGGTGATTGGTAAGTAGAAAAGAAAAAGAAAAACTACTTACCAATCACCAGCCAATCACTTACCCCCTTGGCTGTGACGTCACCTTTCGATTTCTTTCTACTTCTTTTTTGCCTCCCTGCTGCAGCTGTACTGGCTGGGCCTTTATAGGCCTCATCCACACTGCTGCTCCGCCTCTCGAACTGCCGCCAATCCCCGGACTCCCACTGGGCCTTTATAGGCCTCATCCACACTGCTGCTCCGCCTCTCGAACTGCCGCCCATCCCCGGACTCCCGCTCGGCCTTTATAGGCCTCATCCACACTGCTGCTCCGCCTCTTGAACTGCCCCCATCCCCGGACTCCCGCTCGGCCTTTATAGGCCTCATCCACACTGCTGCTCCGCCTCTCGAACTGCCGCCGATCCCCGGATTCCCGCTCGGCCTTTATAGGCCTCACCCACGCTGCTGCTCCGCCTCTCGAACTGCCGTCGATCCCCGGACTCCCGCTCGGCCTTTATAGGCCTCACCCACGCTGCTGCGCTGCCTCTCGAACTGCTGTCGATCCCCGGACTCCCGCTGGGCCTTTATAGACGTCACCAACGCTGCTGCTCCGCCTCTTGAACTGCTGCCGATCCCTGGACTCCCGCTGGGCCTTTATAGGCCTCACCCACGCTGCTGCTCCAGTTATTAATTATTGCTCACAGACCTCCAGTAACATTGCTCACCTCAGGTGGGAGGATTTGATATTTTCTATAATGACAGAAGTGTTATATCACATAAAGCACAATATATTTTCCTGCTTTTAAGATGGAGATGTGTTTAAAGTGGCCCATCCCTTTCAGTCCACTAATCTAATTGCTATAAGAATATCCAGCCTCACGTCAATAAGGGTTCAGTTGTTTGGCAAAGGAAATTTGCAGATTGGAAGGTGCTTGTAAATTACTGGCTCCAGGTCAGATTAAACATGAGAAAGACTGCCTTATTTGATTGCTTTGAAGCAAGATGTCTCAAATATAATAGATACTCGTAAAACTCTTGTCTGGATAGATTGGTCTACTATTCATTGGGAGTATTGTGGTTACCAAGCGAACGTTTGTTGGTTATTTAATTTTCTCTCGTTGTTAAGCTCACAGAGGAAGTGAGCAGATGATGTTAAACAATTCATTTCAATTGCAAAAATTAGTGGAAAGTAATATAAAACTGCGTGGGCTGTTGGGACTAACAGCATTTGGGACTGTTTTCTGATGGTAACTCACACATTTACTGCTGACTGGTAACACTGCATATTCCCACTCACTCCAACTTACCATTGTCAATAAGCCAGGACATTCAGCTACCAGGTAGCAGTAATAATCAGAGTCAAGTAAATATGTCGAGGAACCAACCAGGGAGCTGGCCATCCTAGACTGGGTGATGTGTAATGAGAAAGGGCTAATTAGCAATCTTGTTGTGCGAGGCCCCTTGGGGAAGAGTGGCCATAACATGGTAGAATTCTGTATTAAGATGGAGAGTGACACAGTTAATTCAGATGCTTGACAAATCTTCTGGAATTTTTTGAAGATGTAACTAGCAGAGTGGACAAGGGAGAACCAGTGGATGTGGTGTATTTGGACTTTCAAAAGGCTTTTGACAAGGTCCCACACAAGAGGTTGGTGTGCAAAATCAAAGCACATGGTATTGGGGGTAATATACTGAGTGGATAGAGAACTGGTTGGCAGACAGGAAGCAGAGAGTCGGGATAAACGGGTCCTTTTCAGAATGGCGGGCAGTGACTAGTGGAGTGCCGCAGGGCTCAGTGCTGGGACCCCAGTTCTTTAAAATATACATCAATGATTTGGATGAAGGAATTGAGTGTAATATCTCCAAGTTTGCAGATGACACTAAACTGGGTGGCGGTGTGAGCTGTGAGGGGGAGGCTAGGAGGCTGCAGGGTGATTTGGACAGGTTAGGTGAGTGGGCAAATGCATGGCAGATGCAGTATAATGTGGATAAATGTGAAGTTATCCACTTTGGGGGCAAAAACGCGAAGACAGAATATTATCTGAATGGCGGCAGATTAGGAAAAGGGGAGGTGCAACAAGACCTGGGTGTCATGGTTCATCAGTCATTAAAAGTTGGCATACAGATACAGCAGGCAGTGAAGAAGGCAAATGGTATGTTGGCCTTCATAGCTAGAGGAGTTGAGTATAAGAGCAGGGAGGTCTTACTGCAGTTGTACTGGGCCTTGGTGAGGCCTCACCTGGAATATTGTGTTCAGTTTTGGTCTCCTAATCTGAGGAAGGACGTTCTTGCTACTGAGGGAGTGCAGCGAAGGTTCACCAGACTGATTCCCGGGATGGCAGGACTGACATATGAGGAGAGACTGGATCAACTGGGCCTTTATACATTGGAGTTTAGAAGGATGAGAGGGGATCTCATAGAAACATATAAGATTCTGACGGGACGGGACAGGTTAGATGCGGATAGAATGTTCCCAATGTTGGGGAAGTCCAGAACCAGGGGACACAGTCTTCGGATAAGGGGTAGGCCATTTAGGACTGTGATGGGGAGAAACTTCTTCACTCAGAGAGTTGTTAATCTGTGGAATTCCCTGCCGCAGAGAGTTGTTGATGCCAGTTCATTGGATATATTCAAGAGGGAGTTAGATATGGCCCTTACGGCTCAGGGGATCAAGGAGTATGGAGAGAAAGCAGGAAAGGGGCACTGAGGGAATGATAAGCCATGATCTTATTGAATGGTAGTGCAGGCTCGAAGGGCCGAATTGCCTACTCCTGTACCTATTTTCTATGTTTCTATGTTTTCTATGTTTCTATGTTTGACATAGCTAAAACTAGATCTCTACCCTATCAGCTATCACATGTTAATAACTGCCAATATAGTGGATAGGAAAATGGCATCTGCATCTAAAAGAAAGTCTAAATTTTCTAACTATGTATTGTTCTGAAAAAGACTGTGATAAGGAGGTTGAAGTTTTGGAACCCAATGAATCCCCAATACCTACTTAAACACATAATGGGCTAGACTTTCCAGTTACATTGATATCACCCATTTTAAAAACCGCTAATTTTGCCTTTTTAATTTGGGCGATAGCCATAGTGATGTGAAATGGGCGATAGCGATTTATTCCGTCGTGCAAGATTGGCGTCCATAGCAACGGTCATTCTGTGCATGTGTGTTTTTTTTTTAGGTGATTAACTTTTCCCGTGATTCATGAGGTTGGGGATCATCTGCGCATGCTCAGACGACTGAAAGAGAGAGCGAGAGAGACAGAAAGTATTTCAGTCAAGGCACAAGCAGGAGAGAATTTAAAAAAAAAAATAGTAGATAGTATAATGGAGATGGATTATGTGGAGTTGGGAGTGAGTGATGTTGGTGAGGTGGTGGAGGTGGGTGAGGGGAGTGATTTGGCGGAGATGGATGGGAGAAGGAGAGCTAAAAGATTCTCCGATGAAGTGAATGCTGACCTGGTCCATGAGGTGGAAACTCGGTGGGCCCAAATAACCCGGGGTGGCCGTGGGAACCCCTCCCCCCTTCAATATATACCAAAGAATCTGGGCGGAGATCGCCGAGGTTGTTTCATCAGTGGACCACGATGTCCGAGAGCCAAACCAGTGCCGCAACTGCTGCAATGACCTGGTTAGGTCTGGAAGAGAAGGTATTAAATTATTAAATTTATAATTGTAATAATGCAATGACTCATTAACTAAAATGTAAATCTACCGGATTGTAATTAAGCTGGTAATCTTGGTGTCATGCGTTAATTCCTAACCACGATCTTATTAAATTTATTCTCCGACTGTAGATATAACCATGCATTCAATTGCATATTAGCATATAACGTTAACAATGAAACGCCTAGGCGATGAGTAATTATGGATTATCTGTGTGTTCGATGTGTTTTGTAATAGTATCGAGTAATATCTGTAATATCTGAATGTTCCGGAATCTGGACTCCGGACCGATCGGTGGCAGGGTCATCCGGAATCTGTAAAATGTTCCGCAATCTGGACCTGACGACCCTGACAATCTCAGTGCCTTGCCGCTGCCTGACCTCGGGGCCTCCTTGCCGGCTCGCTCGAGCACCTCCTTGGTGGCCCCCGTCCGAACACCTCCTTGATGGGGCCCGCCCACCTGAACACCTCCTCGACGGGGCCCGCCCACCCGAACACCTCCTCGGCGGGGTCCGCCCACCCGAACACCTCCTCGGCGGGGCCCGCCCACCCAAACACCTCCTCGGTGGGGCCCGCTGACAACCTCCTTGGCAGGGCCAGCCCGCCTGACAACAAACTCGCTGGGGACCACCAATCCGACGACATGGTGTAAGAATTCGGCAAAAATATTTTTTGGACTTTTTGGACATTGCTACTGTATTCACTGGATATTCACTGTACAGCAGAAGAGCTGGCTGGGGCAGGTTCAAACTTGTTTAACTTGAATACACATCAACTGGGCGGGAATGAGAATGGCTGAAAGCAGGAACATCATGCTGCCTGTTTTCATGGAATGGGAAGCAATCAGTGAGACATTAAGTAAAGTGGTCGGGGTTTCAGGCTATCGAAAGACAAAGGAAAGGGATTCGACCACAGACTCATTGGAGCCACACATCGACTACAGCCCAGTTGACAAAGGAACAAGCCACAGACTTGAGTTTGCTTTTCAGTTGGATAGCCTCAAGGGAAAGGACAGTTAGATTTGTGGTGCGAAGAGGATGCATTTTTGCAAGTATAAGAGGCAGTTTTTGGCTGCCATTTCTCTCTCTCTCTCCTCTCTACGCCTGCTTACAATGCACAAGGACTAAGCACTCCATCTGGGACAGTGAGAAGAAACACCAGAGAGCTTTGCTACTTCGACTGGGAAGCAGACCTTTAGAGTGGACTTGAAGACCCAGAAGATACGTCTCATCGGGAGAAGCAGTGAGTAAGCCAGAGGGGTAATTGGTGAGCATTTATTCCAGCCCATGCATCTTTAAGACCACCACATAGTGTGAAAGGGTGTTGTGTGTCCCAACCAAGCCTTAGGGGTTTTAGTGGGGAGGTTTTTGCAAGGATCATAAGCATACGCACATTCTGTTGGACAGACCCAGTGGTGCATTTTTGAATCGAGCAGGGCTGGTTTAGACGTGCATACTTCCCGTTAGGGGCCTGTTTAGATAGGCCAGACTGTGTGTAGTACTGTATTTGTTTGTATTACACTACCAGGGTGTGTTTTTACTGGGTGCAGGTGTATTTTAACTTGAATAAAAGCAGTGTGATGGTGGAGACCGAAATGATCTGTCTATGACTGTATATTACTGTTCACGACTATAATTCCGGTGTCTAGAACTATTGTAAAAGAGGTGATTCGAAATCACCAGGGGCAAAACCACTTACAGAATCTGGTGACCATGGGAAGGACTCCAGTATGAGTGAACAGACAGTCATGGAAGATCTCAAGGTCAAGAGATTGACAATGGAGGATAGGATTTTCTCGTACGTATTTGGTAAAGTTAATGTAACACAGCAGTGTGTGTTAGACCTGTTGCGGGCTGAGAGTCCAATGGACAGAGCTGCAGAGTGGACAGGGGGTAAGGAGCACAAAAAGGCAAAAGAAAAGGCCATTTGGCTCCTGTGTTTGCAGAAGCAAGTCCAGTTGCTCAGGGAGTAGGTTGGTAAGCTTAAGGCAGAGCTCCAAGAGTCAGAGCAGCAGTCAGCAGCAAGGGCCATAGTGGGGAACAGATTAGTGGATGAGCTATGCGAGGAGAGGCCGGAAAGGCGTACTCAGGAGGAAACCTCCCGTAACACCGGAGAGTACCTGCAATGCCAGGTCACCGAGGCCAAGCTCAACGAGAAGGCTGTACGGGAGGAGAACGCCCGCTTAACGGGTAAAGTTGACGGGCTGGAGGGGCAACTGAGAGATATTAAGACAGCTTACAGGGTAGCTAGCAGTAGGGGGTTTGAGAGTGGGAATCACCGGCCCTGCCAAGAAAAAATCCGAAGCTTGACTCAAACTCTTGCCAAAGCCAAAGGCATGGTTTCCTTGATGGCCCCGGGGGAAGCTTGGGTGGACTGGGAAGAGGAAGGAGAAGATAGCGAGGATTGGAGGCAGGATAGGGACACCCGACCACTGCTTGAAGTGCCAAAGGGACCGATGTGGCCCGTACGGCTGCAGAAGTTCGGCCCGCCTGCAAACGGTGCGGGTCAGGGCGCGCTGCAAAGCGATTTTGTGGTTCCATTCACCACCCCACAGCTGCAGAATATGATCTCGGGGATGCCCAAGTTAAAGAAAGAAGGGGACTCCTCAGTTCACTTCACCAAGGTGGACCAGGTTGGGGGGAATTAATGGGTGTAGTGAGGCCGAGGCTCACAAGCTGTTGCTGTTTTCCCTGGATGGGACACTGTATCAGGCCTTGTTTGCTGAGACCAAATGGGGACAGGGGACCACGGCCAGCTTAAAGGAGGAAATCCTGAGAGCCATGGGTCACACCTAGGGTAGTCTATTCTCTGAAGTAGAGAGGACACAGCAACTGGCAGGGGAAGCACCTCAGGCATTCGCAGACAGGCTCTGGCCCATCTACGAAATGGCCATGGGTGGGTTGCTCGATTGAGCACAGTTACAGGGGGGGAGGGGGGGGGGGCCGAGAAACCATTGGCTCAGGACCCTCATGGCAAACAGTTTGCCACGAATGAGAGTAAAAGCGGAAGCCTGGTTTGACTCCGAGGACCTCGCGAATACGGAGGCCGGAGTGCTCTGTCACATGAGCCTGGCCTTAAAAAGCGGCTCAGCGAAGGAGATCAAACCAAGTAAGGGCAGGGTACACGAAGTAAAGGCCAGTGAGGCTAATAAAAAGGAATGGCGTCAGGAAGGGGATAGCGCAGGGAAGGCTAGGACGTGTTTCAGGTGTGGGAAGACGGGGCACTGGAGGAGAGACTGCCCGGCCCCGAGGAGGGGGCAAGGCAAAAGGGATCCTCCAGTGCCTGAGACAAAACCTGTCGAGGTGAAGGGACGGACCGCTGAACAATTTGATGTTCTGGTGGCCGTCCTTTGGACAGTTTTTGTGCCAGGGCAGGGAAGGGTAGACGCTGCCGTGAGCAGGGAAATCCCGACCGCTCCGGTAATCCCACCAACCTGACTAGCACGCACCCAGCCTGAGCACCTGTGTTCACTCATGTACGATGAGTGGAGTAGACCATGTGTGAGGATGGGGGTGGAGAAGGTAGAGGGGAAGTACTTGGTGGACACCAGGACTTTGAGCACAGTGATCTATGTGAGTAACCTGACTGATTCATCCTGGTCCAGCAAGGTTCCATTCAGTCTCGTGGGGTTCACCAGGAATGAGCAGGTAGGGGCCATGTCCAGGCCATTAGCCATAGATTTAGGATCCCTCCACATCAGGTGAGAATGCATCCTAATAAAGTGGGAACAGCCAGGGTCAGGAGTCGTAGGGGCCAACTTTATGTTAGCCCACAGGATTATAGTGTATTTGAGGAATCACTGCCTTTGGGGAGCAGTGGGTTCTGATAAGGAGAAAGACAAGGTAGTGATCCCAAGGAAAGGGAATGGAAAAGGCAACATGTGTACCATGAAACCAAAGGGAGTTACGACCTAGAGCAATTGGTCAGTACTATAAGGCTTTCGTTGTATTTCTTCTTGGCTTCTGTCTGGGGGTTACGCAGCCAGCTGGCAAGGCCATATCCTTTATCCCCCAGCATCCGACCATGACCTTGTGGCTGATTCTTAAACAGGTCAGAAACAGTACTCGCACGCAAGATGAGCGCATCCTGGATGCTCCCTGGAAAATTTTCATTTACAGCCATGATTATTTGCTTGCAACAACAAGCTGCATGTTCAGGGAGTGGAATCCCTTTCGGTTCCAACACACCTCTGCATTCTGAAACGGTGCTCACAAGTCGATGTGCATACAGTCTATTGCTCTCTGCACCTTGGGGAAGTTTGCTGTTCTTGAGAACACCAAAGCTCTCTCACTCTGTGTCTCCCTGGTCATAGGGAAGTTTATAAAGTCCATCCTGCGAGCATAAAGGGCTTCAGTCACCTGTCAAATGCAGCAATGTGTGGCGTGCTGGGAGATACCGCAAATGTTGCCAGCTGAGGCCTGAAAGGAGCCCGATGCATAGAAGGAAAGTGCCGCAGTAACCTTTACCTCAACAGGCAGTCCTGATGGTGCTGGTGGGCTGCAGATCTCCCTTAATTAGCTGACATATCTCACTGATGACCTCCTTTCAGAAGCGCAGCCTCCTAAGGCACTTGTTATCGGACAAGTCCAGGTATGATTGCTTATACCTGTAAATGCGTTGGGTGTAAGTCTCCTCCTCCTCAGCAGTCTGCCACCTCTTTAATTGGGCACATAATGCTCTTCAAGGAACCTTCTCCCATCTCTATTCTGCAGCGTGTGAGTAGTCTTCAATACTGGCTGAGAAATTACAGGCCCCATCAGTATAAATGCCCTAATATGTCTTCAAAATTATTAAATTGTCCTCTACAAACTCAAAAGTCACCACAATGTAATTAGACGGTTGTCAAGATTTTAAAACACCCTTAAAATCACTCATGAATTACTTCAATGCTCCCATCAACTTGAAGCAGCCTTTTATTAAACTTCCTCCGATTTACAAAATGGTGTCCATACCGCTGGGTTAAGGTCATGTGAGTGCAGCTTTTCTTGAGCGTCTTTTTGGACTGGAGATCATTTGGGCGGTATATGGGCGAAATGCCTAAAGTAACGCTTGGCGATAATCTGGCCGGTATTTGGGCATTAGTTTCCATTAAAAACAGTTTTCTGGGCAGTGCACGAGTGATGACGTCAGATTTTATTAAAAAAATACCGGCGGACGTTTCAGCGAATTCCCGGTGATGCCAAAAGTTCCGCCGGCGATAATTGGGTGTTAGTTTCCATTTATCATCAAATATGGGCGGTAAACTCAATCTCAGCGGTTAAATGGGCAGTAAATGGGTGGATATATGCCATAAGTCTTGCCATTTGGACACTGAGCATTAGGCTTGGGAGGAAGCTGAATAATCTCTGGAAATAAAAACTTACTATGTGTCACATAGTGGTGACATTAAGGCCTGCAGAGAAATACTTGAAGGTATTCCCTACCTTAATGCATTAAAGGCAGAAAGTGTCACTGATCATATCACCATCTCCATGCCTCAAGTTGTGCATCGCCATTTTGATTTGACTCTCTCGTCCAATGCCACAGGTGAATCCAAAGAGTCACAATAAGGACGTGTTAAGCACTTAGTGCAAACAAATGCAAGGAACTCCCTGGGGATTAAATGCACAAATGTATACAATGGGGCTGAATTCGCGGTCGGAGGCTTCCGACCAGCAAAAAATCTACGAACTTATCTTCTGCCTCGGGATCCATGGAGACTTGCACTCCTGGGCCTCTGCGCGTAGGCCTGCGTAGAGGCCCACGTATCGTAGGGGCGCATACCTTTCGTAAGCGCCCCTGGGATCTCGTGGGCTGACCCAACCAATCAAAGAAGGGAATCCCCATGCTTTTACCAGGTATAAGAATTTCATGGGCATTCACTGAGCAGAAGGAGGGCAAATAGCCCAACTCCCCGCCCATGGAGACCCTTTTCCCGGGGATGCGTTCAACCTGTCAAGAGAATTCTTGACAGATTGCAAGTTCCGGGTTTTAGCACATGCGCAGCCCATGCCTAAACCCTGGCATTCCTGTAACGGCCTCAAATACAGTCCAATACATCATGCTTACATTGAAATTTTGATTGTACGTCTAATATTGTGCATTTCATTCATTGAGCAGTAATGAGTAAGTGAAAAGATCTTGTGGTCCATGTGGAATAGAAACAAGTGTTTGTAAAATGATTAGTAGATGTCAACTTGTTTCTCTTCCCACTGCAATTATATTGATGGTAACAATATTTAATAAATAAGACAATAAGGGTCACAGGGCATATGAGACTGAACTTACACTTTTCTTCCTGATGGTAACTTGGCAATAATATGGCTGAAGGTGTATCCCACATCAAGTTGCTAAGAAAGATTCTTCCACAGAATTGGTGCCAAATCAGCTTCTTATCAGCCTGTCTTGCCAGTGCTGGCTCACCACCTCTTCTCCTTAATAGTCAGCATATAGATCTGCTCCTCACTGATGTTCATGTGGACTTTCTTTTGAATGGTGAGATTATGTAGCAGGACATATTTCAAACCACCCTCGGAGTGATCAAGACACTTCTGGGTAATGTTCAAACAAATTATTGCATGGTTAAGAAATAGGCCATGTTGCTTTGGGTACCTGCTTGTTCAGTTGGCGTTGCGGGTGATGGAAAGGGACCATAAGCCGTTTAAACTAGATACCCCACGAGTCAGCCTTGTAGTCAGTTATCCTATTCAAATAAACTACCTAAACAAGACTGTCTAAGGATGAAGGAATCAAGTTGATTTGCGGTATTTGGCAGTCAGAAGCATTAGCAACCCCGCTTTTACATTGAGGAAATAGAAGATCTTATAATTGATACATGCCAGCAGACTGAATGGTGGCACAGACAGCCCCACCCAGAGTAGACAGGCTACCTCACCCAGCATTCTGGTAATGCCATCAATAGCATAGCAACTTTGAGTGTAGCCAGATACCTTGATAAAAAATAAATGTAGCCACCAGCCTTCTGAAGTAATGCATTAATCACAAACTGGATTCTGGATGGGGTTTGTGCCTTGACTAATGGAATTTTGATTTCTTTCTGATGCTGGAAAGACCATGTAGCTATAAAACTAAAGATTAACAATTGCTGTGACTTTAAAAGCCACCAGGAGACCAGTTGGAATATTTCCGTGCCTGGAACTAGCATTTCACACAGCCTACTACACTGCTAAAGCCAAGACTTTTTTGGCCTGTATAAAGTTTCACACTAATATTACCTTCAACTTGTATGTCCTTATATTTCATCCTATTCTTTTTTGGGCAGCACATTGAATACACAAATTATTTTGAATAATCTGTAGCACTGTAACAACCTTGGTGATATTTAACCTAACAGTAGCTTGTAATGTTGGGATTATAATAACAACAACTTTATAAGGCTTATAAAAGATCCCAAATGACTTATTAAAGAGTGAACTTGGCTCATTCAGTAATGGTCTTACTTCTGAGTTAGAAGGTTGTTGATTAAAGCCTGACTCCAGAACCTGAGCATATAATCCATTTGACCATTTGATTATTTATTCACTTGTTGCTTGTGGTTCCTTAAACAGAATTGGGCTAGAAATTGGTTCAGGTCCAAATTTGGTTGTGAACCCAGCGACGGCAAAGACTTCCCTGCTGAAACTGATGTGAAAATGGTCCATTCGAAATTGGTCCTCATGTCATCAGAACGTAACCAGCGTATTGGGGGGAGTGGATAGGTCACAAAGAAGGTCTGCGGTAAATCGGGGGGAAGAGGAGGTTGGGGGAGGGGTTAGCGACGACCGGCAGCAGCACACAGTTTCAACGTAGAGCCAAGAGGCGCATCCCCCAGCTCCATTTCAGTGTCAGCTGTGGCTCAGTAGGTCTCTGGTACACTTGTCTCTGGGTCAGAAGGTTGTGGGTTCAAGTCCCACTCCAGGGTTTGAGTGCAAAAAATCAAAGCTGACAATCCAATGCAGTGCTGAGGGAGCGCTGCACTGTCAGAGCTGTTGTCTTTCAGATGAGATGTTAAACCAAGGCCCCCGTCTGCTCTCTCAGGTGGACATAAAAGATCCCATGAGACTAATTCGAAGAAGAGCAGAGGAGTTATCCCTGGTGTCCTGGCCACTATTTATCTCTCAATCAGCATAGCAAAAACAGATTATCTGGTCATTATCACATTGCTGTTTGTTGGAGCTTGCTGCTTGCAAAATGGCTGCTGCGATTCCCACATGACAACAATGACTATATTCCAAAAGTACTTAGTTGGTTGCAAAGCGCTTTGAGATGTCTGATGGTCATGAAAGGTGCTATATAAATCCAAGTCTTTCTTTTTCGTCAAGTGAAACCCTTGAAGGACCACTGGTTTTGCCCGAGAAAAGAGGCCGCAGCATTCACGATGCATTCTGTGGTCAGCCGTGATCCAATTTCCCCAAAGAGACATGAAACAAGTATTAGGCCGTCTGTTTGCACTGGTAATGGGCCCAACGCTAAATTCAAATGGGTTCCCTGGACGACTACGGAGTGCCCTAATCAACATGACATGCGGCACTCTCCCTGCACGGATTGAACGTGCGCACACAACATGCCATATTGGATCCTTCGGTGCACAATTTTTGCCCGAAAAACAGACACCGTGATCCAATCTCTCATCATCATAGGCAGTTCCTCGGAATCAAGGAAGACTTGCTTCCACTCTTAGCATGAGTCCTTAGGTGGCTGTACAGTCCAATTCAAGAACCACAGACCCTGTCACAGGTGGGGCAGATAGTCATTGAGGGAAGGGGTGGGCGGGACTGGTTTGCTGCACGCTCTTTCCGCTGTCTGCGCTTGATTTCTGCATGCTCTCGGCGACGAGACTCGAGGTGCTCAGCGCCTTCCCGGATGCACTTCCTTCACTTAGGGAGATATTTGGCCAGGGTCTCCCAGGTGTCAGTGGGGATGTTGCACTTTATCAGGGAAGCTTTGAAAATGTCTAGGCCATTACTAGCCATTCATCTGATTGCTGTTTGGGGGGCCTTGCTGTGCACAGATTGGCTGTCACATTTGCCTACAGAACAACAGTGACTGTACCTCAAAACTAATGCAGTGATTGTGAAGTGTTTTAGGATATCGTGAGGATAGGATATGACACTATATAAATGTAGGTTCTTTCGTTAAGTTAATTGGGGATGCACCCCCAATAATTGGATAAATTGTTCTTTTTAGTTCACTAAAGACAATTATTGCAATGTTAATGCTCTACATTAAAGCACCACCAACAGACCTTCTTCATACTGAGTGGGTCTGATTATCCCTCCAGATTAGTGTGCAATGTCCCAATGATCACCTACTTGCTGGAGATTGAAACTGAGCCAGGAATTCAGCAAGGATTTTAGCCCTAGCTACTTCTGCTGCCAAATACAAAACCGAGCTCAACCTGTTATAAGTCAATATATAAACTAAAGCATGCAAGCCATCAATAGGCATGCACATTCAACAAAGCCAAGGTAACAAATCTCGTAAGAAATCCCAGATTCACTACATTCCTACATTCACTTCTTCGGATTGCTGAGGGAACTATGAAGTGATGTGATGTGTGCATGCCTTTCACAGAGTAATATATGTCAATGCCTAGCTATAGAATGGTCACCAGCCACCATAAATGACCAAGATCTAGTATAAGGGAGCGATTTAATGCTTCATTACTATTTATATAGTTAACACTATTTTATTTGCATTTCGCTGGTACTCAGTATTTCAGTTAATCTATCACCTACCCCTGTATTTGCAACAGTCCAGCACCTTTCAATGCACGTATTCCAATGCTAGTCCAGCAATTACCAGATTTATTGAAGTCAATTTCACAACTTCACATGGTGGGATATAAACTCACAACGTCTGGATTAGTAGGGAATGGTAGCATAGTGGTTATGTTACTGGACTAGTAATTCAGAGGTCTAGACCCACGATCCAGAAATATGCGTTTAAATCCCACTACAGCAGCTGGGGAATTTAAATGTAAATAAATCTGGAATTAAAAGCTAGTAATAGTGACTGTGAAACTATCAGATTGTCGTAAAAACCCATTTGGTTCACTAATGTCCTTCAGGGAAGGAAATCTGATGTCCTTACCTGGTCTGGTCTATATGTAACTTGGTTGACTCTTAACTGCTCTCTGAAATGACCAAGCAAGCCACTAAGTTGTACGTTGCAGCTCACCACCATCTTCTCAAGGGCCATTAGGGATGGGGAATAAATGCTGGCCTTGCCAGCCGCACATCCCATGAACAATTTTTTTTTAAAGTTGATTACCATAACCTCCCCTAATTAATCAGTCTGTTACTAGAGTAATTTTAGCCTATTTTTGTGTACATTTTGATAATGCCCATCCTATGAAGATGTCCTAAATTTTGTTTGAAAGTGCAGTGTCCAGTCCAAACATAGATGCAATCAAATATTGTCAGCAGTTGATGATTCTGCTAATCCATTTACACTTCTTCCAAACCTATTTTCCTTTCTTCACTTGTCCCATTACCATCTCCTTTTGCCTTGCACAGCCATACCCTTTGTCATTCAATCTCTCCTACCTATCACAGACATTCCCTTTTGTCCTTTCCTCCCCTCCACCCTGCCTCTGCACTTGCTTAAAACCTGCTACGTCTCAAACTTTACCTCTATTTCTCTCTCCACAGATGCAGCCCGACCTGCTGAGTGTTTCCAGCATTTTCTCTTATAATTTCAGGTCTCCAGCATCCGCAGTGTTTTGCTTTTGCAATCAAAAATGATTTGAGTCATTTGGCAAACAAAATGTTATGGTTTTAATATAATATACAAAACAATGCGTAGTGACTGTGTTATAGTTCAACAATAAAGTTATTTTCTGTCTCACTGGTTCTTCTCATCATGTGGAACGCCATACCTGAGGATTTTCTTCCTGAGGCTCCATGCCTTCTTCCTGTCACATGACAGCGTACAATCACAGTGGCTCATTGTAAACAATGCATCACTCCATCATCATCATAGGCAGTCCCTCGGAATCGAGGAAGACTTGCTTCCACTCCTGAAGTGAGTTCTTTGGTGGATGAACAGTCCAATATGAGAGCCACAGGTTCTGTCACAGGTGGGACAGATAGTCGTTGAGGGAAGGGGTGGGTGGGACTGGTTTGCCGCACGCTCTTTCCGCTGTCTGCGCTTGTTTTCTGCAAGCTCTCAGCGTTGAGACTCGAGGTGCTCAGCGCCCTCTCGGATGCACTTCCTCCACTTAGGGCGGTCTTGGGCCAGGGACTCCCAGGTGTCAGTGGGCATCACTCCGCAGCCACAGCAGACATTACAGCATCATAACCATTCACTGGCAGCAAAAGTAACCTAATCAAATGATATTACTGCAAATATGTTATGAGCCACAGACTGTAGGACAGTATCAAGTTCAGATGATGTTCACAAACTGTTCAGGTTTCATATTTGCCAAAGACATCTGAACCCCTTGACGACATAACAACCTTGTAACAAACTCCAACATGACTTGTCATTCTATATGTAATGATAATAAAGCATTTCCCCCAAGAATACCGCCTGTACTTTTCCCAGATGTAATGTAACACTTCAGCTGAATAGATGACTGCAGCAAGCTCTGGGGAGGCATTTGATTTATAAATAGAGAGAATGCCTAATGACTGTATAAAACTGGAGATGGAATAAAGCAGAATGAAACTACCAATTAAAGCTGTTTTTAATAAGAAAAACATTTGCAATAATTGATGCATATGTGAAATGTCACATTGTTTGAGTTTAAAGCAATGACAGTCCACACACTTAATAATGCAGCTTTTCTCAATGTTGCTCCTGAAGAACAAGTTGACTTGTCAAATTAACTACAAACTACAATGTAAGTGATAGGTAATCTACTAACACAAGGCGAACTAAAGCTTTTTCAATCTCTTGCAAACTCTGCAGGGGATTCCTTGTTTATTGAGTATAACATTTTGAGTAGAATTTTACAAACTGAATGAGGCCATTTAGCCCATTACACCTGTCGCATTCCTGCTGTCCTTTCCCTATACCCTTAAAAAAAAATCAAATATCTATCCACTGGAATGTATACTTGAAAAGGAGAAGTTTGCAGGACTACGGGGAAAGAGCAGGGGAGTGGAACTAACTGGATAACACTTTCAAGGTGCCGGCACAGACATAAGAACATAAGAATATAAGAAATAGGAACAGGAGTAGGCCATACGGCCCCTCGAGCCTGCTCCGCCATTTAATAAGATCATGGCTGATCTGATCATGGACTCAGCTCCACTTCCCCGCCCGCTCCCCATAACCCTTATTGTTTCAGAAACTGTCTATTTCTGTCTTAAATTTATTCAAAGTCCCAGCTTCCACAGCTCTGAGGCAGCAAATTCCACAGATGCTGCACAGCAGGGCAGGAAAAAGAGTGGGAGAGCGATAGTGATAGGGGATTCAATTGTAAGGGGAATAGATAGGCGTTTCTGCGGCCGCAACCGAGACTCCAGGATGGTATGTTGCCTCCCTGGTGCAAGGGTCAAGGATGTCTCGGAGCGGGAGCAGGACATTCTGAAAAGGGAGGGTGAACAGCCAGTTGTCGTGGTACACATTGGTATCAACGATGTAGGTAAAAAAAGGGACGAGGTCCTGCGAGATGAATTTAAGGAGCTAGGAGCTAAATTAAAACATAGGACCTCAAAAGTAGTAATCTCAGGATTGCTACCATTGCCACGTGCTAGTCAGAGTAGGAATTGCAGGATAGCTCAGATGAATACGTGGCTTGAGCAGTGGTGCAACAGGGAGGGATTCAAATTCCTGGGGCATTGGAACCGGTTCTGGGGGAGGTGGGACCAGTACAAACCGGACTGTCCTAGGGGGAGTGTTTGCTAGTGCTGTTGGGGAGGAGTTAAACTAATGTGACAGGGGGATGGGAACCAATGCAGGGAGACAGAGGGAAACAAAAAGGAGACAAAAGCAAAAGACAGAAAGGAGATGAGTAAAAGTGGAGGGCAGAGAAACCCAAGGCAAAAAACAAAATGGGCCACTGAGTGTAAAGGGGCTGCAGGAGGGGTCAAAACTAAAAATCATGGATTAAAAACTAGTATTAAAACACTCGACCTAAACGCACGCAGCATTCGAAATAAAGTAAATGAGTTGACGGCACAAATCATTACAAATGAGTATGATTTGGTGGCCATTACAGAAACGTGGTTGCAGGGTGGCCAAGACTGGGAATTAAACATACAGGGGTATCTGACGATTCGGAAAGATAGACAAGAAGGGAAAGGAGGTGGGGTAGCTCTGTTAATAAAGGATGATATCAGGGCAGTTGTGAGAGATGATATTGGCTCTAATGAACAAAATGTTGAATCATTGTGGGTGGAGATTAGAGATAGTAAGGGGAAAAAGTCACTGGTGGGCGTAGTTTATAGGCCCCCAAATAATAACTTCACGGTGGGGCGGGCAATAATCAAGGAAATAATGGAGGCATGTGAAAAAGGAACGGCAGTAATCATGGGGGATTTTAACCTACATATCGATTGGTCAACTCAAATCGCACGGGGTAGCCTGGAGGAGGAATTCATAGAATGCATACGGGATTGTTTCTTAGAACAGTATGTTACAGAACCTACAAGGGAGCAAGCTATCTTAGATCTGGTCCTGTGTAATGAGACAGGAATAATAAACGATCTCCTAGTAAAAGATCCTCTCAGAATGAGTGATCACAGTATGGTTGAATTTGTAATACAGATTGAGGGTGAGGAAGTAGTGTCTCAAACGAGCGTACTATGCTTAAACAAAGGGGACTACAGTGGGTTGAGGACAGAGTTGGCTAAAGTAGACTGGAAACACAGACTAAACGGTGGCACAATTGAGGAACAGTGGAGGACTTTTAAGGAGCTCTTTCATAGAGCTCAACAAAAATATATTCCAGTGAAAAAGAAGGGCGGTAAGAGAAGGGATAACCGGCCGTGGATAACCAAGGAAATTAAGGAGAGTATCAAATTAAAAACCAATGCGTATAAGGTGGCCAAGGTTAGTGGGAAAATAGAAGATTGGGAAAATTTTAAATGACAGCAAAGAATGACTAAGAAAGCAATAAAGAAAGGAAAGATAGATTATGAAGGTAAACTTGCGCAAAACATAAAAACGGATAGTAAAAGCTTTTACAGATATATAAAATGGAAAAGAGTGACTAAAGTAAATGTTGGTCCCTTAGAAGATGAGAAGGGGGATTTAATAATGGGAAATGTGGAAATAGCTGAGACCTTAAACAATTATTTTGCTTCGGTCTTCACAGTGGAAGACACAAAAACCATGCCAGAAATTGCTGGTCACAGGAATGTGGGAAGGGAGGACCTTGAGACAATCACTATCAATAGGGGGGTAGTGCTGGACAGGCTAATGGGACTCAAGGTAGACAAGTCCCCTGGTCCTGATGAAATGCATCCCAGGGTATTAAAAGAGATGGCGGAAGTTATAGCAGATGCATTCGTTATAATCTACCAAATTCTCTGGACTCTGTGGAGGTACCAGCGGATTGGAAAGCAGCTAATGTAACGCCTCTGTTTAAAAAAGGGGGCAGACAAAAGACAGGTAACTATAGGCCGGTTAGTTTAACATCTGTAGTGGGGAAAATGCTTGAAACTATCATTAAGGAAGAAATAGCGGGACATCTAGATAGGAATAGTGCAATCAAGCAGACGCAGCATGGATTCATGAAGGGGAAATCATGTTTAACTAATTTACTGGAATTCTTTGAGGATATAACGAGCATGGTGGATAGAGGTGTACCGATGGATGTGGTATATTTAGATTTTCAAAAGGCATTCGATAAGGTGCCACACAAAAGGTTACTGCAGAAGATAAAGGTACGCGGGGTCAGTGGAAATGTATTAGCATAGATAGAGAATTGGCTGGCTAACAGAAAGCAGAGAGTTGGGATAAATGGGTCCTTTTCGGGTTGGAAATCGGTGGTTAGTGGTGTGCCACAGGGATCGGTGCTGGGACCACAACTGTTTACAATATACATAGATGACCTGGAAGAGGGGACAGAGTGTAGTGTAACAAAATTTGCAGACGGCACAAAGATTAGTGGGAAAGCGGGTTGTGTAGAGGACACAGAGAGGCTGCAAAGAGATTTAGATAGGTTAAGCGAATGGGCTAAGGTTTGGCAGATGGAATACAATGTCGGAAAGTGTGAGGTCATCCACCGTGGGAAAAAAAACAAAAAAAGGGAATACTATTTGAATAGGGAGAAATTACAACATGCTGCGGTGCAGAGGGACCTGGGGGTCCTTGTGCATGAATCCCAAAAAGTTAGTTTGCAGGTGCAGCAGGTAATCAGGAAGGTGAATGGAATGCTGGCCTTCATTGCGAGAGGGATGGAGTACAAAAGCGGGAAGGTCCTTCTGCAACTGTATAGGGTATTGGTGAGGCCGCACCTGGAGTGCTGCGTGCAGTTTTGGTCGCCTTACTTAAGGAAGGATATACTGGCTTTAGAGGGGGTACAGAGCCGATTCACTACGGTTGATTCCGGAGATTAGTGGGTTACCTTATGATGATAGATTGAGTAGACTGAGTCTTTACTCGTTGGAGTTCAGAAGGATGAGGGGTGATCTTGTAGAAACATTTAAAATAATGAAAGGGATAGACAAGATAGAGGCAGAGAGATTATTTCCACTGGTCGGGGAGACTAGAACTAGGGGGCACAGCCTCAAAATACGGGGGAGCCAATTTAAAACCGAGTTGAGAAGGAATTTCTTCTCCCAGAGGGTTGTGAATCTGTGGAATTCTCTGCCCAAGGAAGCAGTTGAGGCTAGCTCATTGAATGTATTCAAGTCACAGATAGATAGATTTTTAACTAATAAGGGAATGAAGGGTTATGGGGAACAGGCGGGTAAGTGGAGCTGAGTCCACGGCCAGATCAGTCATGATCTTGTTGAATGGCGGAGCAGGCTCGAGGGGCTAGATGGCCTACTCCTGTTCCTAATTCTTATGTTGTTATGTTCTGCAACCCTCTGAGAGAAGAAATTTCTCCTCATCTCTGTTTTAATTGGGCGGCCCCTTATTCTAAGATCGTGCCCTCGAGTTCTAGTCTCCCCCATCAGTGGAAACATCCTCTCTGCATCCACCTGGTCAAGCCCCCTCATAATCTTATACGTTTCGATAAGACCACCTCTCACTCTTCTGAATTCCAGTGAGTAGAGGCCCAACCTACTCAACTTTTCCTCATAAGTCAACGCCCTCATTCCCGGAATCAGCCTGGTGAACCTTCTCAGAACTGCTTTCAAAGCAAATATATCCTTTTGTAAATTTGGAAACCAAAATTGCAACTGCATGATGGACTGAATTCCCTCATTCACTGCTCTATGATTCTATGGGGCCAAAATGTCCCCTTTTTATAGCCGCATTAGAACCTCCTGGGGGAAGCTAATGGGGAGCAATGCCGTTGTCCACCGGGGGAGGGGGGCGTTAGCGCCTACAGGGAAATTGCCTTGGAAGTTTGGGGGGGGGGGGCCCGGCAGCGGCGCGCCCTGCAATTAGCGCAACGGGTCGGTGTGCAATCGGCAATGACGTCATCGCCGTGCGCACCAACCCCTCATCGCCCCGCAGCGACCCCTTTGCATCCTGTGGGGGAAATTGCCCCATGGACCGCAAGGGTGGCGCGGACGGATGTCAACACCAGCTTCGCGGGTCACGAAGCTAGCAAACATCCGCTGTTGGGGAGCCCCTTAGAGGGGAGGCCTTTCGCGCCCCACGCCGCCATTTTTATTTGGTCGGCCGACTCTTGTGTCGGCCCGACAATGACGGCCCTCGCTTCGACTGGGCCGCCATCATGCAGCCCAACACTCCGTTTTGGCCCGGCCGACCATGTCCCTGGTAGCCCAGTGGTGGCCACCAAAGGGCCTGCAGAGCGTGCAGCGGCCCTCCCCTTTAATTGATAGGGAGGGGAGGGGCGTTGTAGCGTGTCAGCACTATTTGGAGCATCTGTGTAGCGCTGGCCTGTTCCGTGTAGCGCTGGACTCAACGCTACGCTGTCGCCCCGGGAGCGCCCCTCAAAGGAAGCGGAGCGCCGGGGACAGGGCCTCGCTTTCGTGTCGGGGTGCACGGCCCAATTCCGTGTTGGAGGTGGGACTTCTGGTCCTGGCACTGGAAGTTCCGGCCCTTGAAGGTTACCGCCCCCAATCGGGTCAAAGGGCAACCCTGTGCATAAAAAAATCTCCGAACCTCTTCCATAATTCTTTTGGTAACAATCTTAAATTTATACCCTCGAATTACCAATTCACGGACCAATGGAAATCATTTTTCCCAACTTACTTTTTCAGTGCCTATCATAACTTTGAGCATCTTTATTGGATTTTTTAACCATTATTGTTCTAATGAAAAGAGTTCCAGTTTCTCGTCTCTGCTCGTCTCTGGTATCATCTTTGTGAATCTGTTCTGCATCTTCTCCATAGCTTTGGCATCTTTCCTAAAATGAGGTGCCCAAAACTGGACATAATATTCTAACTGTGGCCTACCCAACTGATTTGTAAAGGTTTAGCTTTCAAGAAGAATTTTCTAAAACAATATGTTGCAGAATTTTGATACTGAATGTGGGTATCCTGGAATGCACGAAGATTTAAGTACTAGACATTATGGGAATTATTTAATTTACCCCCACCCACCCATGTGATTAGACACTTTTCCAGTATGTACAAACATAAATCCATTTCCATATCAATTCTGCCAACCTGCTGGATGGCATCATTTTAGGTTCATTTTATTTTCTCGGGTTCAGACCATTTGCCCATCAATTGAAACAGGAGCAACAAAATAGTTCAAAGGAGTGGATGGTGAAGCTACTGGGTTTTAGATTTTGTCCATTGCACAATTTTCGGATGAGGCAATGAAGGAAAATTCCAAGGGGCGCATAGGCTTGGTTGTATCTTAGACTCAAGTGTGCACAAGTTCCATAAAAATCTGTATACACTACAAACAAAACATGATCGAGCAAAGACTACAAGGTGAAATCACATAGTGCAGTGTTAGTTATGTCTTGAAATCTTTCCTAAAGTAAGCACCCAAAACTGGACATGAATAAAATTACTTCCTGTGCTATTTTACAAAGGGCACTTCAATTAATAACTTCATCAAAATAATGGTCAGAAGAACTATGCACGAATATGTTAAAGTGAATATTGTTCAGTGCAATTTCAATCCACAAGTATCTAAATGCTGAAATGTCAGACCTGGAACACAGGGCAGTGAAATGTTAGAAGCTCATATCTACTGCACAGAATGTGTAGACCATAGGGCTGATTTTGCAGCGCTCAGTGCCACCAGTGGAGCCTTGCATTGTGCGTGCACAGGTCATACAATCGGGCTCACAAAGTCACAGCAGCTGTATTTTGGGAGGGAGGGGAAAGAGGCCAGGCTACAGGCATATGCAAGCATCAGTAAACTGGTACAGTTATTCAAATCAGACCCCACACCAAATTCTGAGATTTCAGGCAAAGCTCCACCCACAGCCGGCACCTTTCCATTTAAAATAGGCACATTAAAAGTCCTAGAACCTGGGCATCTTAAAGGGAGATTGCAGATTGAGTAACTGGGGGGAAAAAAAATTATTTTGACTTTGCAAATATATTTTGTTGCACTTTTCTCCGTGCATTTTTGTTTTGTTGTGTTGTCTGTCATTTTTCACTTTTAAGTTCCCCATACCTTTCTTCATTATTTATCAGAACTGCTGCCATTTAATATCCAGGGTTCTATTTTGGTATACTTTAAACATCATTGAATCTCTTTCTAAAATCACGGCAGGCCCTTTTATAAGAACATAAGAACATAAGAATTAGGAACAGGAGTTGGCCATCTAGCCCCTCGAGCCTGCTCTGCCATTCAACAAGATCATGGCTGATCTGGCCATGGACTCAGCTCCACTTACCCGCCCGCTCCCCATAACCCTTAATTCCCTTATTGGTTAAAAATCTATCTATCTGTGACTTGAATACATTCAATGAGCTAGCCTCAACTGCTTCCTTGGGCAGAGAATTCCACAGATTCACAACCCTCTGGGAGAAGAAATTCCCTCTCAACTCGGTTTTAAATTGGCTCCCCCGTATTTTGAGGCTGTGCCCCCTAGTTCTAGTCTCCCCGACCAGTGGAAACAACCTCTCTGCCTCTATCTTGTCTATCCCTTTCATAATTTTAAATGTTTCTATAAGATCACCCCTCATCCTTCTGAACTCCAACGAGTAAAGATCCAGTCTACTCAATCTATCATCATAAGGTAACTCCCTCATCTCCGGAATCAGCCTAGTGAATCATCTCTGTACCCCCTCCAAAGCTAGTATATCCTTCCTTAAGAAAGGTGACCAAAACTGCATGCAGTACTCCAGGTGCAGCCTCACCAATACCCTGTACAGTTGCAGCAGGACCTCCCTGCTTTTGTACTCCATCCCTCTCGCAATGAAGGCCAACATTCCATTCACCTTCCTGATTACCTGCTGCACCTGCAAACTAACTTTTTGGGATTCATGCACAAGAACCCCCAGGTCCCTCTGCACCACAGCATGTTGTAATTTCTCCCCATTCAAATAATATTCCCTTTTACTGTGTTTTTTTCCAAGGTGGATGACCTCACACTTTCCAACATTGTATTCCATCTGCCAAACCTTAGCCCATTCGCTTAACCTATCTAAATCTCTTTGCAGCCTCTCTGTGTCCTCTACACAACCCGCTTTCCCACTCATCTTTGTGTCATCTGCAAATTTTGGTACACTACACTCTGTCCCCTCTTCCAGGTCATCTATGTATATTGTAAACAGGTATGGTCCCAGCACCGATCCCTGTGGCACACCACTAACCCACCGATTTCCAACCCGAAAAGGACCCATTTATCCCGACTCTCTGCTTTCTGTTAGCCAGCCAATTCTCTATCCATGCTAATACATTTCCTCTGACTCCGCGTATCTTTATCTTCTGCAGTAACCTTTTGTGTGGCACCTTATCGAAGGCCTTTTGGAAAGCTAAGTACACCACATCCATCGGTACACCTTCCTTAAGAAAGGTGACCAAAACTGCACGCAGTACTCCAGGTGCGGCCTCACCAATACCCTGTACAGTTGCAGCAGGACCTCGCAGCTTTTGTACTCCATCCCTCTCGCAATGATCGTTATATCCTCAAAGAATTCCAGTAAATTAGTTAAACATGATTTCCCCTTCATGAATCCATGCGTCTGCTTGATTGCACTATTCCTATCTAGATGTCCTGTATAATGTTTGTATAAACATTTTAAAATCTCTTTTAGGACATCAATACTGCTATGTTAATATATATATTTAATTTGTTCTTGGCTTCTGCGTGACTCTGGCATGACTACATTTATTGCCCATCCCTAATTGTCCTGAGAAGGAAGTAGTGAACTTTCTCTTTGAACCACTGCAGTTCTTGAGGCAATGGTACTGAAATTATCTATCTAGGAACATAGCAACGATCAAAACTGGTCCTTCCTGGTTTTATGGCCTTGTTGCTTTCCAGATACCCGCACTGAGCCATAGGGCAGCACTACATGGTGTATAAATTGTAGGCAGATATCTTTGAGCACACTAATCAGGTTGCAAGATCCTAGTCAATCACATAGCAACCAAATGGAATATTTAAGTCACTATCTGTAAACAAGGGAGGCAGAATGTGGTCAGAGATAAGTTGCAAGAGGAAAGTAACACAAGGAATCCATTTTATCTACCAGTAAGTGGGCTCATCAAAGATGTTTGATGTGTTTAAAGATAACTTATGACATGAGTGCTACAAATGAATCACTGCCTAAAATCCTGCAAACACAAAACTTCTCATCATGGGCACTTGGCTCATACTACAAGTGTTAATACCAAGAACTGAACCCGTTTGTCTATTACAAATTAATAAATGTCTCAATGCAGGTTAAAGTAGTATATTGTAAACTAGCCACTCATTTTGTTTTTAATTACTACTTCTGTTCATCTTACTTCTCAGTAAATGTAATTTGTATTTTTAAGCTGGTTGACGTACTGTCAGTCAGAGACAGCGGCAATGTATGGCCAAATCCCCAAATTATTTCCAGAGCACAGCTTAAAAGTACAAAAGGTCCATTGCCAGCCCTGCAGGCTGCTATTCCACATCATTTCACACACAAGAACATAAGAAATAGGAGCAGGAGTAGGCCATTTGGCCCCTTGAGCCTGCTCCGCCATTTAATAAGATCATGGCTGATCTGATCATGGGCTCAGCTCCACTTCCCTGCCTGCTCCCCATAACCCTTGACTTCCTTTTTGTTCAGAAATCTGTCTATCTCCACCTTAAATATATTCACTGAGCCAGCTTTCACAGCTCTCTGGGGTGGAGAATTCCAAAGATTTACGACCCTCGAGAGAAGAAATTCCTCCTCATCTCAGTTCTAAATGGGTGACCCCTTATTCCTAAATTATGCCCCCTTGTTCTAGATTCCCCCACGAGTGGAAACATCATCTCTGCATTTACCTTGTCGAGCTGCCTCAGTATCTTATATGGTTCCACACAAGAGATTAATGTGCAAAGTTAAAGCACATGGGATTGGGGGTAGTGTGCTGACATGGATTGAGAACTGGTTGTCAGACAGGAAGCAAAGAGTAGGAGTAAATGGGGACTTTTCAGAATGGCAGGCAGTGACTAGTGGGGTACCGCAAGGTTCTGTGCTGGGGCCCCAGCTGTTTACACTGTATATTAATGATTTAGACGAGGGGATTAAATGTAGTGTCTCCAAATTTGCGGATGACACTAAGTTGAGTGGCAGTGTGAGCTGCGAGGAGGATGCTATGAGGCTGCAGAGCGACTTGGATAGGTTAGGTGAGTGGGCAAATGCATGGCAGATGAAGTATAATGTGGATAAATGTAAGGTTATCCACTTTGGTGGTAAAAACAGAGAGACAGACTATTATCTGAATGGTAACAGATTAGGAAAAGGGGAGGTGCAACGAGACCTGGGTGTCATGGTACATCAGTCATTGAAGGTTGGCATGCAGGTACAGCAGGCGGTTAAGAAAGCAAATGGCATGTTGGCCTTCATAGCGAGGGGATTTGAGTACAACGGCAGGGAGGTGTTGCTACAATTGTACAGGGCCTTGGTGAGGCCACACCTGGAGTATTGTGTACAGTTTTGGTCTCCTAACCTGAGGAAGGACATTCTTGCTATTGAGGGAGTGCAGCGAAGGTTCACCAGACTGATTCCCGGGATGGCGGGACTGACCTATCAAGAAAGACTGGATCAACTGGGCTTGTATTCACTGGAGTTCAGAAGAATGAGAGGGGACCTCATAGAAACGTTTAAAATTCTGACGGGGTTAGACAGGTTAGATGCAGGAAGAATGTTCCCAATGTTGGGGAAGTCCAGAACCAGGGGACACAGTCTAAGGATAAGGGGTAAGCCATTTAGGACCGAGATGAGGAGGAATTTCTTCACCCAGAGAGTGGTGAACCTATGGAATTCTCTACCACAGAAAGTTGTTGAGGCCAATTCACTAAATATATTCAAAAAGGAGTTAGATGAAGTCCTTACTACTAGGGGAATCAAGGGGTATGGTGAGAAAGCAGGAATGGGGTACTGAAGTTGCATGTTCAGCCATGAACTCATTGAATGGCGGTGCAGGCTAGAAGGGCCGAATGGCCTACTCCTGCACCTATTTTCTATGTTTCTATGTTTCTATGTTCAATAAGATCAGATGCTTTAGTTCACAGATGAGGGCTTGCCTGTGGAAGTGAACTTTTGCATTGCAAACTAGAAAAAATTCTCTGGAGTGAACTTGAACAAGAATATAGCGATCCAGGGGCCTCGTTGCTGGCCAAAGCTTGCAGCTCACGGCATGATTAGTTTTGATTTTTCTAGTTGTTTCCCGGCATACTGGCCACAGGAACTTCCCTACCTGAGTAAATGACAGGAGCCAGCACCTCAGAAAACACAGAACACGCAATAACAACACCCACAGACATGTGTGGCATTAATTCTGCTGTGTCAGGCATTGTCACAGATAGAACTAGTCTGTCTCGTGAAGCAGGCGGACCTGCACTTTCACTCATAAAAAGAAAGACTGGCATTTATATAGCGCCTTTCACGACCAATGGACATCTCAAAGCGCTTTAGAGCCAATGAAGTACTTTTGAAGTGTAATCACTGTTGTAATATGGGAAATGCAGCAGCCAATTTGCACACAGCAAGCTCCCACAAACAGCAATGTGACAATGACCGTTTAATCTGTTTTTGTTATGCTGATTGAGGACACTGGGAATAACTCCACTACTCTTCCTCGAAATAGTGCCATGGGATCTTTTATGTCCAGCTGAGAGAACAGACGGGGCCTCGGTTATCGTCTCATCCAAAAGGCGGCACCTCCAACAGTGCAACACTCCCTCAGCACTGCACTGGAGTGTCAGCCTAGATTTATGTGCTCAAGTCTCTGGAGTTGAATAGAACAATATTACAAAGGCTTGCATTACTTACCTTGAAGAAAGTCATAACTTATTTGAAATGTGAACATCCCATATTTATTAACTTATGGAACCACAGCACTGAAGCATTTATTTAGGGAACTGAAGTATGAGGGACACGCTTTATGCATTTCTTTAGGACTCGACTGTTGCCAATAAAGGTGCAGTGTTGCACGTGCGCACTTTTCTTGGTTGTGCGGTAATTGAAAAGAAAATATTGCTGCCATTTCAAAGAAAACTTTTCCAGAGAGAAAGGAGGGGAGTGGGTGGGGAAAAGAGATCGCTACTGCCGGACAGAATCGCATCACCATGGAGCTCGGCGTAAATAAATCTCTGAACCCTCCCTCCCGCGAAAATATTATACATCAATACTTAAACCAACCTGCGCTATTATTATACATTATTAAACCAACCCATAGTTCCACAGATTCTATGGGCTAGACATTCGGCACATCATCGCCCATTTAGCGCCCATATAAGCGCTGAGATTAAGACTATTGCCGATATTTGATGAAAAGTGGAAACTGGCGCCCGATTATAACCCATTTATCTCCAGCCCAACTTTTGGCACACATGAAAGAACTGCATCGCCCAGCCGAATTTAAAAAATATATATATGACGGCATCCTCGTGCAATGCCGATAATAGTGCTTATAATGGAAAACTGCGCCCGATTATCACCCAGATTATCGCCGAGCGCTACTTTCGGAATTTCGCTCACAGTTCGCCGAAATGATCGCTGGCCAAAAAAGACGCTGAAGAAAATCTGCACTCACCTGACCTTAGCTCAGTATTACTCAGCACTACGGACGCCATTTTCTAATTCGGAGGATCTGTAGTAAAAGGCTGCTTCAAGTGTTTGTGAGGAGAATCAATTTGTGATTGATGTTAAAGGGCTTTTTGATTCTTGCCAATCATCTAACCATATTTGTATCTCTTGAGGACAAAGCAATGGCATTGACAGCGATTTATAGTGATGGGACCTGTAATTTCCCAACTTGTATTGATCACTAATCACATGCTGCAGAATAGAGATGGGAGAAGAGTCATTGAAGAGAATTCCCAATGTAAGAGGTGGCAGACTGCTGCTGCGGAGGAGACTTTACACCCAACGCATTTATAGGATAAGCGATCAAACCTGAACTTGTCCGATAACACGTGCGTTAGGAGGCTGCACTTCCGAAAGGAGGTCATCAGTGAGATAGACCAGCTAATTAAGGGAGATCTGCAGCCTACCAGCACCATCAGGACCACACTGCCCGTTGAGGTTAAGGTTACTGCGGCACTTTCCTTCTATGCATCGGGCTCCTTTCAGGCCTCAGCTGGTGACATTTGCGGTATCTCTCAGCACGTCACACATTGCTGCATTCGACAGGTGACTGAAGCCCTTTACGCTCACAGGATGGACTTTATAAACTTCCCTATGACCAGGGAGGCACAGACTGAGAGGGCTTTGGGTTTCTCGCGAATAGCAAACTTCCCCAAGGTGCAGGAAGCAATAGGCTGTACATACATTGCCCTGCGAGCACCTTTACAGGATGCAGAGTTGTTTCGGAACCGAAAGAGATTCCACTTCCTGAATGTGCAGCTCGTTGTCGACCACAAGCAAATAATCATGGCAATAAATGCAAATTTTCCAGGCAGCATCCATGATGTGCACATCTTGCATGAGAGCACTGTCTCTGACCTGTTTAAGAGTGAGCCACAAGATCACGGTTGGATACTGGGGGATAAAGGATATGGCCTTGCCAGCTGGCTCATGACACCCTTGTGTGAGCCCCAGATGGAAGCCGAGAAGCGCTACAATGAAAGCCATTTCGCTACATACAATATTGTCGAAAAGACAATCTAAAGCAGTGCTTCAGATGCCCGGACCACTCAGGAGGCAACCTACAATACCACCCTGAGCAGGTCGCTGAGTTCATTGTGATGTGCTGCATGTTGCATAACCTAGCTATGAGGAGAGGACAACAATTGCCAGATGGGACTGCCGGTCCACCTCAGGAGAGAGGGGAGGCAGAAGAGGAGGTTGAGGAGGAGGACCTCGGGGAGGACAATCAGCCAGGCGATGAACCCATGCCTCCACGCAGCCCCCCACCCCCCGCACCCCCCCTCCCCCGCAACACTAGAAAAACCCCGTGGTAGTTACTTAGCTGCAAAACTCTTGCATCAGCAGCTCATAAATGAACGCTTTGCATGAACTTACATTGGTGACAGTTACAGTTGCATTACGTTTCATCCTTGCCTGACCTGGCCTGGCCATTGTTTCCAACCATTGTATTAGAACGTTATTAGAAGAAGCTTCAGGACAATCGTAAAGTTAAATTAAAAAGTTTAATAATTGAAGATGAATGTGAAAATATGTTGAACAAACATATTTAACACCCCTTCCCCACCCCAACCCTGAACAGTTAATAACATTTGTAGCACAATGATAATATAACAACACCCTCCCACCAGGCCAAACAGTGAACATTCAGCAAAACATTATTTTTAACAACAACAATAAATATATACAGCACTTCCCTCCCTACCTGCGGCCACGCTTCCCTCCTGCACCTTGACCCCCCCCTTGTATTAACCCCCCGTTTCCCAGTAACTCCTCGAGTAATGGGACCAAGACCTCTTGCAGCAAGAGACCTCAAGGCCTGCTGCTGTGGGGGGGTACCGTCGGCAGAATCTCCTCAGTGGCTGAAGGAGAAGATGTTTCCGAAGCAACGTCTTCCTCCTGTCTATCTTCTGTCATGGTGCTTGGTGGGACGACAGCAGTGCTGTCTCCCGACATTATTGCAAGCCGCAAGGCATGGACCTCATCGGTTGCTCGCCCCATTGCCACAACTATCCGATCCATGCCCTCCATTATTCGCGCAGACAGTGTGGCAATGTTTCAAGTCAACGCAGCAAGCGCCTGGAGGAGCTCTCGACCTATGTCAATGCTCGCCCTTTACAGTGAGACCATGTCCTCGTTTGGATCTGCCCGTTGCAGCATGTGCCTACCTCGCTGACTCCACCTCCGCAGGGTCGGCTTGGGCACTGGACGCCTTGGAGTAGCCTGCTGCATGCCGCTTGGCCCTGCTACTTCATCTGTAGATGAAGACATGGCCACAGGTACGGCAGATGACAGCAGCTCATCTTCCTCCTCCTTGGTTTCGTCTTCTGCACCCGTGGTGATGACCACCTGCAGCGGCAAAGGCGTTGGTGCAGGGGCCTCCCTTTGCGCCTGGGGAGTCTCGGCAGCTGCAAAACATAATTGAGGTTATTAGAAGAGAAGGGTAGACATGAGAATGCTTGCGCTGCGCTGGCATATGTATGAGGAGCAACAGTACTGCAATAAATGTGAACGAGAGACGTCACATATGATTAACATGAGAG
Source organism: Pristiophorus japonicus (assembly GCF_044704955.1). Lineage (NCBI taxonomy): Eukaryota > Metazoa > Chordata > Chondrichthyes > Pristiophoridae > Pristiophorus > Pristiophorus japonicus. Next base: position 17,605,800 of record NC_091994.1, read on the forward strand.
TACAGAAGCTGAATGCGTAACATTACATCATTCATATATTATAATGAAATGCCATTAAATTACTTTAAATTACCACGGTTTACCACTGCTTTACACATTAGTCATGTGGTGCAACAACGGGATCTGCACCACCACGGGTGGCAGAACGATTGTGGGTGTCCACTAATGCTGCAGCATGTTCTTCTAGGTCGGTGAGCGGGTGCAGCTCAGCAGGCCCTCCTCCGGTCCGCCTCCACTCCGCCTGATTCTTAGATATCTTCCTCTGCAAACGTGACAAGAGCATGGCATAAGCTAATTGACTTGGTACTATTAAGGAAACACAACAGATACTGCAATCCACAATTAGTCACCCCACATTCTATTCTTAACGTTATATGCTAATACGATTTGTATCCACAATGGATGCATGGTTATAACATCTACGTTCAGAGAAAATATTTAATAAGATCGTGTTTATGAACTAATGCTTGACACCAAACATCTCGCGTACAATCTCCACGAAAAGCCCCATCCACGGGCCGTGCCATTCGCTGCCTGAGGGGAGGTAGGCGGTTTATTTGAATCGATGGAGGTCCCCCAGGGGGGGAATCAGGACCGCTGGTGAGCTCGGCAATGACAGGACTGTAATGGGAGGGGGCACCGTGTCCATGGGCTGTGCTCGGAGACCTCCATGTGGCCGGAGCTAATGTCCCAAGTGTCCCACGGCAGACAGTGAGCCAGGGCAGCTCTCCCCCAGTCCAGGCTGGGTCACTGTGTGAGTGACAGCAGCCAGAGACACTCACATAGTCTGGGTAAAGGTGACCGGTCCCCTCAGTGCTCAGTCGTGCCCCCATCCACCAACGTAACCAAAAAGGAGACGGTGCCCAAGTTAAAGGCTTGCTCACAGTGCACAAAAATTCTCCTTTTAAACTAACGTGGTACAAATACCGAATGTTTGCGATCTGTCTGTTTCCAATTATTCCTTTAAATAATAATAATTAATACTGTTGATTAAATGTAAGGCTTCTGAGCAAAATTAGACCTAAATGTCGCAGGTTCCGACCCCAGTCCAAACCTTAGTAGGAAAGCTACCCAAGATTACCCAGCTTAATTACAATCCGGCAGATTTACATTCTAATTCATTCAGTGGATCATTAAAATTTAAACTGTAATGATTTTATGCTTACTCTTGCTGAAGCAATCAGGTTGTTCCACCTCTTCCGGCACTGGTCTGCCTCACGCCTATTGTGGGCCACTGAGGATACAATCTCTTCGATATCACCCCATATTTTCTGATCGGTGCGAGGGGGTGTTTTCCCACGCCCACCCTGGGTTAACTGTCCCCACCGACTTTCAGCCTCATTTATGAAGGTCTCATTAGCTTTGTCGGAAAACACCTTAGCCTTCCTTCTCCCTGACAGCTCCTTCTCATGGACACTTGTATCGGACGACATAGCTCCAAGATTTAAGAATAAACACTCCAATTACAACTTTCCAACACAATACTCAAATTACAGCTCTCCAACTCTGATCAGTGCTCCTCTTTCTCTCTCCTTCGCTCCCTCCAGATGGCTGCTGAACTCCCGAATCGCGGGGAAACTTATTTGCTAAAAAAAACCGCGCATGCGCAGAATGGCCATTGCTATGGACGCAGCCTTGCACAACTGAATACTTCGCTTAGGCCCATTTCACATTGCTAAGGCTTTCGCCCAAAATAAAAAGCCAAAACTAGCGGCCTTTAAAATGGGTGATATTCCAGCGATCCTGAAAAATAAAAAAACACTAAGGCTGGAAACTTTGGGGCGATAGCGATCGTAGTGGAAAGTCTCGCCCCATAGATTTAGGCATGCGATATGACTATATTATTATACATTCATGTTTAAATCCCCACAGATCTATGCGCAGAATGCTTCTGTGCAGCTTCCAGTCACTGGCAGCAGTCACTACGATTTATTTATCTCTGATAGCTGAAGAGCAGTCTGTTTATTTATGCATTTAATTTTTTTTATCCATGAGCAACGTCATGGGAGATTTATATTTCATGACGTTATCTATTACTGTCTAATGTTATTGGCTACTCATCAGGGATAAATCTCTGAGAATATGCAGCATATTAAGAAAGTTTAAAATGAGGCTAAGGTTTTTAAAAGGTGCTGCTTTCCAATATCAAATTCAGAAACATGTACCGGTTAATACTTCAAGTTTACAATCTGGTCGGTTTTGTGCTAGAATTTAATATGGACAACGGCCTTCCCTAATCCTCTATTATGGGCATTAGAAGACAGAGGAACTGAAATCACATAGAATCATAGAATAATATAGCATAGAAAGAGGCCATTCAGCCCAGCATGCCTGTGTCTGCTCTTTAAAAGAGCAATCCAATTAATCTCACTTCCCTGCCCTTTCCCCATAGCCCTGCATATTTTCCCCCTTTATGTATTTATCCAATTCCTTTCGCTCCGTAAAAGAAAATTCTCCTCATCTCACCTTCTGGTTCTTTTGCCAATTAAATTAAATTGCGCAGTATTAGGACTGAATGTGTTAACCTGTTCACATGAAATTCCTTTATCTGCTATTTTATCAAAGGCATTAGCCTGTTTATTTTAACCAGCTTAAAATCCATTAAAATAACAGACAGGAATTTCATAATGTTAAATGATTGTGCTTCTTCTTAAGAGTGGAGCCTTGTCAGTTGGCAGAGCACTGAAGCTCCAAATGTGTGGCTCCATGAAGTGCAAGATGTGAGCTCATGTTCATGGTCCACCTCACTGCTAGGATTTGGAACTCAGCCACATTCCTATGAGAAAGAAGAAGCCAGATGTTCCTCTGTAGACGGAAAGAAAGATCAAGGACCAGCTATACAATTCCATTCTTCTACATCTCATAGGGCTAGAAGTTTCCACTATTATTGCTATCCACCAAAAATGGGTGATATTTCAGGCGTCAGTGATTATTTTATTTTTCAAGATCAGCGGAATATCGCCCATTTTAAAAAACGCTAGTTTCGCCTTTTTAATTTGGGCGATAGCCTTAGCGATGTGAAATGGGCGATTGCGATGTATTCAGTCATGCAAGACCAGCGACCATAGCAACGGCCGTTCTGCGCATGCGTGATTTTTTTATCAGTCAACTAAATTTTCCCGCGACTCGGGAGGTCAGGGGTCATCTGCGCATGCTCAGAAGACGAAGGGAGGGAGAGAGAGAGAAGGAAGATTGTGTCGAGGCAATGGAGATGGAACATGAGGAGTAAGGAGACAGTGATGTTGCGGAGGTTGCAGGGAGAAGGAGGGCGAAAGCCTTTTCTATGAAGCCAACGAAGCTCTGGTCCACGAGGTGGAGACTCAGTGTGGCCAATTAACCCGGGGTGGGCGTGGGAAACCTCCGGCCCCCCCCCAACCCCCCGCCCCCCGGATATATCAGCAAATATGGGTGGACATCGCCGAAATGGTAACTTCGGCAGCCCACGACGTGAGAGCCAAACGAGTGCCGCAAACGCTGGAACAGTCTGGTGACATCTGCAAGAGTAAGTATTAAATTATTAAATTTAAAATTGTAATGATGCACTGGCTCATTAATTAGAATATAAATTTGCCGGATTGTAATTAAGCTGTGTAATCTTGGGTAGCATCCCTGTTAAGATTTGGATTGGCAGGGCAGGGCCCAGGACTCTAACCCTGGGAAGGCAGGTGTCCCAGGAACCATTCCGTGCAAATGTGCATTCGTAATCTTGTTGAGATGTCTTAAACTGAATCAACAGTATTAATTATTATTTAAACGTCTTGATCAAAAATTGGGGCCAAAGAAATGATTGGAAACAGATAGACTGCAAACACTCGGCATTTCTACCACTTAGTTTAGAAGGAGAATGATTAAATTATATTGCTGCTTGTGTGCTGTGAGCAACTCTTGGGCACCGTCTCCTTTTTGGTTAGGTTGGTGGATGGGGGCACGACTGAGCACTGAGGGAGCTGCTCAGCTTTGCCCAGACTGTGAGTCTCTCCGGCTGCTGTCAGTCACACAGCAGAGCTGCCCTGGCTCACTGGGGACATTAGCTCTGGGCAAACGGAGGTCTCCGAGCACAGCCCAGGGACACGGTGCCCCCTCCCCTCATGGTCCGGTCATTACCAAGCTCACCAGTGGTCCTGATTCCCCCCCCTCGGGGACCTCCATCGATTGCAATAACCCGGCTCCCTCCCCTCAGGTGGCGAATGGCACGGCCCATAGAGGTGGCCTTTCCTGGAGATTGTACGCGAGGGGGTTGGTGTCACAGATTAGTTCCCAACCACGATCTTATTAAATTCTTCTATGAACGTAGATGTTATAACCATGCATCAATTGCATACAAGCCATATTAGCATATAACGTTAACGATGACCAACATGTGCGATGACTAATTGTGGATTAAAATATCTATGTTTCCCTAATAGTATCTAGGCAATTATCTTATGCCATGCTCTTGTCATGTTTGCAGAAGAAGATATCTAAGAATTAGGTGGAGCGCAGGCGGACCAGAGGAGGGCCTGCAGATCTTTTTCAGTTAGCTGACCTGGAGGAGCGTGTCTCAGCCCTTGTAGGGGCACCCGTGGTGGTGCAGAACCCATTGTTGCACCACATGAGTAGAAACATAGAAACATAGGCGGTCTTGGGCCAGGGACTCCCAGGTGTCATAGAATTATAGAAAATAGGTGCAGAAGTAGACCATTCGGCCCTTCGAGCTTGCACCACCATTCAATAAGGTCATGGCTGATCTTTCACCTCAGTACCCCTTTCCTACTTTCTCTCCATACCCCTTGATGTCTTTAGCCGTAAGGGCCATATCTAACTCTCTCTTGAATATATCCAATGAACTGGCATCAACAACTCTCTGCGGCAGGGAATTCCACAGGTTAACAACTCTCTGAGTGAAGAAGTTTCTCCTCATCTCAGTTCTAAATGGCCTACCACTTATTCTAAGACTATGTCCCCTGACTCTGGACTTCCCTAACATTGGGAACATTCTTCCTGCATCTAACCTGTCCAGTCCCGTCAGAATTTTAGATATTTCCAGGAGAACCCCTCTCATCCTTCTAAACTCCAGTGACTACAGGCCCAGTCGATCCAGTCTCTCCTCATATATTACAAAACCTTGTAGCACATTGGCTCAGATAGCTCTACCATTACACGCTGGTGATTCCTTAACTTCAAAGGATATAATTACACTTAATTTCAATCAACTTAAACTTTAACTGTCACCAAGGTGATGCCCACCATTGATGTATGATCTGCACACCTAGCAGTGTGCCAGCATTGTAAATAACACCAACATTCTTTCAGGCAAAGCGATCACTGATGAGCTCCTTATGTAAGACTCTTGCAGCTATCATGCCATCATGGGCCCCTTCATGCGATCTATAGGGGGGGCAGGGGCATGGCTTCAGCATCAGCCTGATTGTCTGGCCCAATGTCAGCGTCTGCCTCCTCGTCCTCCTCTTCCTCTTTCTGGTGAGGTGGACTGTCAGACCCATCAGACAATTCTTGTCCCCTCCTGATAGCCAAGTTGTGTAGCATGGAGCACACCACCACGAATTGAGCTACCTGCTCAGGGTGGTATTGGAGCTCACTTCCTGAGTGGTCCAGGCATCTAAAGTGCTGCTTCAGCACTCCAATGGGTTTCTCCACGATATTGCAAGTTGTTCTGTGGCTCTCATTGTATCGCCTCTCAGCCTCGGTGTGGGTGTCACACAGGGGGGATCATCAGCCAGGTGGCAAGGCCATATCCTTTGTCCCCAAGCATCCAGCATTGACTTTGTGGCTCAACAAACCAGATACAGTGCTCTCACGCAGGATGTGAGCATCATGGATGCTGCCCGGAAATTGAGCATTTACTGCCAGTATAATTTGCTGGTGGTCGACAACCAGCTGGACATTCAGGGAGTGAAAAACCTCAGCATCCTGAAAAGGTGCCCGCATCGCTATGTGCATGCAATCTATTGCTCCCTGCAGCTTGGGGAAGTTTGCAATTGTGGAGAATCCTAGAGCCCTCTCACTCTGTGCCTTCCTGGTCATAGGGAAGCTGATCAAGTCCCTCCTGCATACGTACAGGGCTTCAGTGACCTATCTAATGCAGCGATGTGTGGCATGCTGAGAAAGTCCGCAAATATCGCCAGCTGTGGCCTGAAAAGAACCTGAGGCATAGAACGACAGTGCCGCAGTGACTTTGATCTCGACGGACAGTGCAGTTCTGATGGTGCTGGCAGGCTGCAGATCTGCCCTTATCAGCTAGCATACCTCAGTGATACACTCTTTGTGGAAGCGCAGTCTTCGAAAACAGGTGGTGTCAGGCAAGTTGAGATAAGAATGCTTCTCCTTGTACTTGCGGGGGGTGTAACGTCTGGTCCTCCTCACCTGTCTGCCACTTTGTACATTGGGCACATAATGCAGTAGAGCGTTCCTTTGGTGATGTCGAGTCTGCTGCATGTATTTGGTCACCAAGAGAGGATGAGAAAGGACAGGCCCTATTGCAGTAGCTCTCTGTTTTCCACCAATTGCTCACAAACAAGGAATGTCCCGAAGAACACACCTCTTCAATTCTAATTGGTCACAGTGTGGTCAAGATGTTTTTCGAGATGTTCACATCAACTCCAATGACCTGCGGAGTACATCCGAACTCTGCCTCGGTTGAAGCACAGCAGCCTTTTAAAGGACGCAACATGCGATCTACAACATGGCGTCCATAATGCTGTGAAATAGTTCCACTTTTTGTGGGTGGTTTTTTGAGCGAGAAATATTGTGGGCGATATGTGTGCGAGGTGGTGAAATTGACGATGGCCGATCTCCATGGCTGCTAGTTTGGGTAAATATGCTCTTTATGATAAAAAACGGTGAGCAGGTGTTAATATTGAATCTCGCCGTTAAATCCGTGCGGAAACTAACGCTGGGCGATATTATGGGCGTTGAATTTGCCCATTCTGCTGATTCCGCCCCAAAAAAGTGGGCGGGCGGTATAATATTTTTTTTCGACATTAAGCACATGGAGAAAGTAATGATCAGCAATAAGTTTCTGAAAAATGCCCGCCAGTTTCCATTTTGTGCCAAAATGGGCAATATATGGGCGTTATAAGTCATTTCAGCAGTAAAATGGGCGTTAAGTGGGCGTTGAGCAGACAAAAAAAGTAGAGGTTCTCGCTCCCATATCCTTTAGCCCCCAGCATCCAACCGTGACCTTATGGCTGACTCTTAAACAGGTCAGAGACAGTGCTCTCACGTTAAATGTGCACATCATGGATGCTCCCTGGAAAATTTGCATTTACTGCCATGATTATTTGCTTATGGTCGACAACGAGCTGCACATTCAGGAAGTGAAATCCCTTTCAGTTCCGAAACACCTCTGCATCCTGTAAAGGTGCTCGCAGGGCGATGTGCGTACAGTCTATTGCTCCCTGCACCTTGGGGAAGTTTGCTATTCTCGAGAAGCACTCTGTGCCTCACTGGTCATAGGGAAGCTTATAAAGTCCATCCTGCGTGCGTAAAGGGTTTTAGTCACCTGTCGAATGCAGCAATGTGTGGCGTGCTGAGAGATGCAGCAAATGTTGTCAGCTGAAGCCTGAAAGGAGCCCAGTGCATAGAAGGAAAGTGCCACAGTAACCTTAAACTCAACGGGCAGTGCGGTCCTGATGGTGCTGGTAGGTTGCAAATCTCCCTTAATTAGCTGGCATATCTTACTGATGACCTCCTTTCGGAATCACAGCCTTCTAATGCATGTGTTATCGGACAAGTCAAGGTATGATCGCTTATCCCTGTAAATGCGTTAGGTGTAAGGTCTCCTCCTCCTCAGCAGTCTGCCACCTCTTTGATTGGGAAGGCTTTTCAATGAATCTTCTCCCATCTCTATTCTGCAGCATGTGAGTAGTCATCAATACTCGTTGAGAAATTACAGACCCCATCATTATAAATGCCCTAATATGTCTTCAAGTATTCTTAAATTGTCTTCAACAAATATAATATAAACTCAAAATTGACTACAATTTGATTAGATGATTAGCAAGATTCTAAAACGACCTTAAAATCACTTAAGAATGACTTCAATGTTCCCATCCACTTCAAACAGCCTTTTATTAAACTTCCTTCGATTTAAAAAATGGTGTCCATACTGCCGGGTTATGGTCAGGTGAGTGCAGCTTTTCTTGAGCGTCTTTTTGGGCAAGCGATCATTTGGGAGCAATATGGGCGAAATGACCAAAGTGGTGCTCGCCGATAATCTGGGCGATATTTGAGCATTAGTTTCCATTATAAACAGTATTCTGGGCCTTGCACGGGTGACGACGTCAGATTTTATTTTTTAAAAAAATAGGCCGGGCGATTCAGCTTATTCCCGTATGCCGAAAGTTGCGTCAGTGATAAATGGGCGATAATCGGGCACTAGTTTCCATTTATTATCAAATATGGGCAATAAACAGCATCTCGGCGCTTATATGGGGGCTAAATGGGTGCTAAATTGGAGCTAAATGGGTGAATATGTGCCAAAAGTCTAGCCCATAGTAACTTGCAGTGCCAACAGCAGAAGCGTGGAAACAGATCGACCCGAAGAATCCACCTTTCAAAAAAAATCCATGTTTTAGAATTTGAAATGTGATTAGAATTGTGTACTACATTTCTATTTTCAGCCTGTTTTTTTTTATGGCAATTTGGCTTGTACATTCGAGAAATATTCCATGGCTAATAATTCATTCAATTGTGGCCAATCAGCCAGTCTGACATGCATGTTGAGAACAGAGGATTTGTTGGTGGGATGAGGTTACTGAGCTCGTTGGTATAGCAGCCTGACATGTGGGGGACTCACTGATCCAAGACATGAAATACTCAATCAGTGACGTGATAGACAGTGTAGTCAGTTTTCAGTTAAACCTAAAATAACAAGGCACTGACCTTATGTAGAAAAGGACAGCTGATAGACAAAGACTGATAATACTGTAATAGTAATAAACTTAACTTTGCTTGGATGTTATGCTCCATTGCCTGGTTTGATGGTCCGATTACCACTTTGAACACAGTGTGCTGGCTATGACCCTCCAAAAACTATACACATGTGCTCCTGTGACATGGGCTTACAGCCAACTGGTACTGGTACAGATATCTAGAACTAGGGGGCATAGTTTCGGAATAAGGGGTCGCCCATTTAGAACTGAGATGAGGAGAAATGTTTTCTCTCAGAGGGTCGTAAATCTGTGGAGTTCTCTGCCACAGAGAGCTTTGGAGGCTGGGCCATTGAATATAGTTAAAGTGGAGATCGACAGATTTTTGAATGATAAGGGTGTGAAGGGTTATGGGGAGCGGGCAGGGAAGTGCAGCTGAGCCCAAGATCAGATCAGCCATGATCTTATTAAGTGGCAGAGCAGGCTTGAGGGGCCAATGGCCTAATCCTGCTCCTATTTCTTATGTTCTTATGTACAGTATTGTTGAAATGAACCTGATGTACTATTCATATTGCAATCTATGCATTCTCCTTTTAAAGAGAGCATTTTCATGAATTTAGCTTCTGAAATAAATAGAATATGCATCAATAAGCTGTGACTAAGAGTGGCTAAGAAGGAGTTACAAGGGAGCAACAGACAATGATTATCAATAATAAAAACAGAAAATACTCAGCAGTCAGGCAGCATCTGTGGAGAGAGAAGCAGAGTTAACGTTTCAGGCCGATGACCTTTCGTCAGAACTAGAAAACATAAGAACATAATAATTAGGAGCAGGAGTAGGCTGTTTGGCCCTTCAAGCCTGCTCTGCCATTCAGTAAGATCATGGCTGATCTTCGACCTCAACTCTACTTTCCTGCCCTATCCCCATGTCCCTTGATTCCCCTGAAGTCCAAAAAACCAACCATCTCAGCCTTCGAATATAGTCAACGACTGAGCAGCCACAGCACTTTGGGGCAGAGAATGTTAGCGATGTAACAGGTTTTAAGCAAGTACAGAAGCAGGGCAAAGGGGATGGGGAAAGGGAGGAAAGAACAAAAGGGAAGATTTGTGGAAGGCAGGAGAGATTAAATGACAAAAGGAATGATGGTGCGAGGCGACAGGAGATGGCAATGGGACAAGTAAAGAAACAAAAGATGGGTCTAGAGGAGGTGTCAATGATAATATCGGAATCATCAGCAACAGCAGCCGTCCGAAAAAATTGGGGACAGAGGTTATGATCTGAAATTGTTGAACTCAATGTTGAGTCTGGAAGGTTGTCAAGTGCTTAATCGAAAGGTGAGGTGCTGTTCCTCGAGCTTCCATTCAGCTTCATTAGAACTGATGAGGGCACAGAGGTATTATCAAGTTTGGGCAGTCTTTGAAATCTACCAGTTTATATAAACTGCTTGAGTTGCATACCTCCATAGAGGGATCCCACTCACTGCCATTGAGATTAACTCCTGACTTTCTCAAACACCACCTTGTGCTGACCACTCTAGATTTGTTTGGACTGACATTGCTGACTCTTTTAATCATTAAAAGTCAACCATGTGCTCCCTTGATAAAGGGTACAACCAATAAAACCTGTACATTAACAAAAACATTTAAATGAACCTTAAAAAAAAATCAATATTTCCGGGGGTGATGATGCACTCCAGTCCCTCCGGTGCCCACCGGTCGCGGAAGGCCTCGAGCGTGCCGGTGCACACCGCGGGCTCCATCTCCATGGGCACTCGGGCGCGAACGTAGCCGCGGTAGACAGGCAGGCAGTCGGGCTGAACAACCCCCTCGACCGCCTGCTGCCTGCACCTGTTAAAGGCCACTTTGGCCAGGCCCCCAGGAGCAGTCTTACGAGGAGGTCATCCGACTTACCCCCCTCCCCGGGTGCTCAAAGATCAGGAGCGTGGGATTGAAGTGCAACCAAAAATTGTGGAACAGCCTTTTGAAATAGTGGAACAGGGGCAACAACCTCTCACACTCCATGTATATGTGGAACACAGACTCCTCCAGGCCGCAGAAAAAACAGGCGGCCTGGGAGTCCCTGAACCAACTTAAAACTTTATTGCATGGAACTTCCCCATGCAACACCCTCCAGGCCAAGTCCCCAATAGACTGGTATTGCTGCTGCCTCTCAATACAAACCGGAACAACGTGTCATCAGGTATGCTCACATTCAATCTATCTGATGATTATCCATTTATTAATAATCTCAACTACCCTACAGTGTCAATCCAACAACATTTCAATGGTTCTCCAAATAAATGTTACTTGAGTCATTCTGAGCATAATATGAATGTTATTAAGGTCACTGGTCTTAAGCTTGCTCACGACATGCCACCACTCAACAGGAGAATTGGATACACCCTTGAATAAAAATGGTTGATTGGGTTACAGTTGAGGATTTAGGAAGCAATTTCTATTGTTTAGCAAAAAAAATTCTACATATACACATTTAATCACTCAGAATGAAAAATGTGTGTTCACAAATTAGCAATTCTGAAACTCTACTTGCTGCCTACATTTTTTGCGGTCTGGAGGAGTCCGTGTTCCACATGTACGTAGAGTGGGAGAGGTTGCTGCCCCTCTTTAAATATTTGAAGGGGGTGCGCCTCAATTTTTGGTTGCACTTTCAGTTCCACGCTCCTGATCTTTGGGCACCCAATGTGGGGCAGGGGGGAGGGGGGATGCGGGGGTGGGGGTGGGGAGGGTAAGTTGGAAATCAGCCTCATAGGACTGCTCCTGGTCCTGGCCAAAGTGAACTTAGCAGGCAGGACTATCGACATCCCTGATCATGAAGGAAATTGAGGAGAAGGTCCTCTGGACAGTAAGGTTTATCCATTAAATCCTTTCCTACATTCTTTAGCTATTTTCATTTCAACTTTTTTGTCAAATACAGTGGTGGCGAATTTCAAACAAGAAATGTACCCGATGCATCTTTAAAAAATCATTTTCCCATCTTGTTCTTTTTTCTCTCTCCGATTTCCATTTGTCAGCGACTTTAAACACAGAACCGGACAATCTCCTCTGTTCACTGTTTCTAGCAAGCCCATTAAAGCACTGTAGAATGTATTTTACGATTTGCTCGAAGTTGTCAACAAAGGAAATCTCACTGCTATGTTTGGCCTTGGAGAGGGTGCAGAAGAGATTTACTGGAATGATACCAGGGATAGCATAGTAGTTATGTTACTGGACTAGTAATCCAGAGGCCTGGATTAATGATCCAGACACATGAGTTCAAATCCCACCATAGCAGCTGGGGAAATTAAATTCAAAATAATTAAATAAACCTGGAATGAAAAGCTAGTCTCAGTAATGGCAACCATGAAACAACTGGATTGTTGTAAAAACCCATCTGGTTCACTAATGTCCTTTAGGGAAGGAAATAGAATCATAGGCATTTACAGCGTGGAAGGAGGCCATTTCGGCCCATCATGTTCACGCTGGCCTACAAGAGGCTATCGAGCCTAATTCCACTTTCCAGCTCTAGGTCTGTAACCCTGCAACCCTGCAGGTTGCGGCACTTCAAGTACTTTTTAAATGCGGAGAGGGTTTCTGCCTCTACCACCCTTTCAGGCAGTGAGTTCTAGACCCCCACAACCTTCTGCATGAAGAAATTTCCCCTCTAAACCTTCTACCAATTAGTTTAAATTTATGACGTCTTTGTTAAGGGAAATAGGCCCTTTCTATCCACTATATCTAGGCCCCTCATAATTTTATACATCTCAATGAGGTCTCCCCTCAGCCTCCTCTGTTCAAAGGAAAGCAAACCCAACCTATCCTATCTGTCCTCATAGCTAAGATTCTCCACTCCTGGCAACATCCTCGTAAATCTCCACTGTTCCCTCTCCAGTGCAATCACGTCCTTCCTGTAATGCGGTGACCAGAACTGCATGCAGTACTTCAGCTGTGGCCTAACCAGTATTTTATACAGTTCAAGCATAACCCATTTGCTCTTATTTTCTATGCCTCGACTGATAAAGGCAAGCATTCCGTATGCCTTCTTTAACCATCTTATCCACCTGGCCTACCACCTTCAGGGATCTGTGGGCATGCATTCCCAGGTCCCTTCGTTCCTCTACAGTTCTCAATGTTCTACCATTTAATGTGTATTCCTTTTCCTTGTTAGACCTCTGCAAATGCATTACCTCACACTTCTCTGGATTAAATTCCACTTGCCACTGTCTTGCCCACCTGACCAGTTGATTGATATCTTCCTGCAGTCTGCAGCATTCTTCTTCATTATCAACCACACAGCCTATTTTTGTATCATCTGCAAATGTCTTAATCATACCCGCTATATTCAAGTCTAGATCATTGATGTGTACCACAAAAAGCAAGGGACCTAGTACTGAGCCCTGCGGAATCCAACTGGAAACATCCTTCCAGTCGCAAAAACATCCATCAACCATTACCCTTTGCTTCCTGCCTCTGAGCCAATTTTGGATCCAACTTGCCACTTTGCCCTGGATCTCATGGGCTTTGACAACTGGATTTCTGCAATTCGCTCTGCCTCCCGCGTAGTCATTTGTCCCACAGTGCTGCCAATCTGATCTGGACTGTACTCCCTCGAGGTCTCATCACCCCCCCCCCCCCCCCCACCCGGTCTGCACCACTGAAAACAGTTTATTTGCTCAGTCGAAGCCCCTGACAATGTGTTACTAAATATAAACCAGAAAATGCTGGAAATACTCAGCAGGTCAGACAGCATCTGGAGAGTGAACAATGTTTCAGGTCAATGACCTTTCGTCAGAACTGGAAAAATTTAGAGATGTAACAGTTTTAAGCAGGTACATAGGCAGGGAAAGTGGAGGAAATAACAAAAGGGAAGGTCTGTGACAAAGTGATCGCAGAAGTGATTAAATGACAAAGGGATGATGGCGTAAGAGATGGGTCTAGAGCAGGGGTGGGCAAACTATGGCCCATGGGCCACATCCGGCCCTCGAGCTGCATTGCATGATAACAATTATTTAAGTACATGATTACTAAAACTGGTAAAATATCATTATTTTAATATTTCTTCTTCAGGGTTAAATTGATTAACAAAGAAATTGCTTAATAACTTCTGCTTTACTTTGAAGCTAATATAGTTTGAATATATTTTGATTATTGCCACAGTCAAATGGAGAATTACTGATGATTCAACAAAGCAAATTATGATTTAAACGTAAAGAAAAGGAAAACTACCAAACTTTTACGTAGAGCAGTGCACTGAAAAGTTTTACTAAGAACATAAGAACATAAGAAATAGGAGCAAGAGTAGGCCATATGGCTCCTCTAGCCTGCTCCGCCATTTAATACGATCATGGCTGAACTGAGTTAGAAACATCCGTAAGACAAAGGTCCTCCACCAGCCTGTCCTCGCCGCATAGCACTGCCCCCCAGTCATCAAGATCCACGGCTCAGCTCTGGACAACGTGGACCATTTCCCATACCTCGGGAGACATTGATGAGGAGATTCAACACCGCCTCCAGTGCGCCAGCGCAGCCTTCGGCCAACTGAGGAAAAGACTGTCCGAAGACCATGCCCTCAAATCTACCACCAAGCTCATGGTCTACAGGGCTGCAGTATGGCTCAGAGACATGGACCATGTACAGTAGATACTTCAAGTCACTGGAGAAATACCACCAATGATGCCTCCGTAAGATTCTACAAATCCCCTGGGAGGACAGATGCACCAACATTAACGTCCTTGACTAGGCCAACATCCCCAGCATTGAAGCACTGACCACACTTGATCAGCTCCGCTGGACAGGCCACATTGTCCGCATGTCAGACATGAGACTCCCAAAGCAAGTGCTCTACTCGGAACTCCTTCATGGCAAACGAGCCAAAGGTGAACGGAGGAAACGTTACAAAGACACTCTCAAAGCCTCCTGATAAAGAGCAACATCCCCACCGATACCTGGGAGTACCTGGTCAAAGACCGCCCTAAGTGGAGGAAGTGCATCCGGGAGGGCGCTGAGCGCCTAGAGTCTCATCGCCGAGTGCCTGCAGAAATCAAGTGCAGGCAGCGGAAAGAACGTGCGGCAAACCAGTCCCACCCTCCCTTACCCTGTGGCAGGGACTGTGGTTCTCGTATTGGACTATTCATCCACCTAAGGACTCATTCTAAGAGCAGAAGCAAGTCTTCCTTGATTCCGAGGGACTGCCTATGATGATGTTGATGATGGCTGATCCGATCATGGACACAGATCCACTTCTCTGCTCACTCTCCATAACCCCATAACCCCTTATTGCCTTATTGTTTAAGAAACTGTCTATTTCTGTCTTAAATTTATTTAATGTCCCAGCTTCCACAGCTCTCTAAGGCAGTGAATTCCACAGATTTACAACCCTCTGAGAAAAGAAATTCCTCCTCATCTCAGTTTTAAATGGGCGGCCCCTTATTCTAAGATTATGCCCTCTCGTTCTAGTCTCCCCTATCAGTGGAAACAACCTCTCTGCATCCACCTTGTCAAGCCCCCTCATAATCTTATACATTTTGATAAGATCACCTTTTAGTCTTCTCAATTCCAATGAGTAGTTAGCCAACCTACTCAACCTTTCCTCATAAGTCAACCCCCTCATCTCTGGAATCAACTTAGTGAACCTTCTCTGAACTCCAAAGCAAGTGTATCCTTTCGTAAATATGGAAACCAAAACTGCACGCAGTATTCCAGGTGTGGCCTCACCAATATCCTGTATAACAGTTGCAAGACTTCCCTGCTTTTATACTCCATCCTCTTTTCCATAAAGGCCAAGATTCCATTGGCCTTCCTGATCACTTGCTGTACCTGCATACTATCTGTTATATATGTAAACTTGTATTTACTCTGTACAGCCACCAGAGGGCTCATCCCCTGGAGTCCCAAGGGATCCCATAATCCCTTGGGAACACAGGTATTTAAGGAGGCCTCAAAGGTTGGAGAGGCACTCTGGAGACCTGCAATAAAAGACTAAGGTCACACTTTACTTTGTCTGACTCTTTCTCCATACATAACAACTGGCGACGAGATACAGATAGCGAACCCAAAGATACAGTGGGCATCCTGGAGAAATTCTTGGAGGGAGATGATTGGGAAACCTTTGTGGAGCAACTCGACCAATACTTTGTGGCTAACGAGCTTGATGGGGAAGAGAACGCTGCTAAACGAAGAGCGATCCTCCTCACCGTCTATAGGGCACCAACGTATGGCCTCATGAAGAATCTGCTCACTCCAGCTAAACGCACGGAGAAATCATACGATGACTTGTGCACACTGGTCTGAGAGCATTTGAACCCGAAGGAAAGCGTTCCGATGGCGAGATACCAGTTCTACACCTACAACGGGTCTGAAGGTCAGGAAGTGGCAAGTTATATCACCGAGCTAAGAAGCCTTGCAGGACATTGTGAATTTGAAGGACATTTGGAGCACATGCTCAGAGACTTTTTCGTACTTGGCATTGGCCATAAAACCATACTTCGCAAGCATTTGACTGTAGAGACCCCAATCTTGAGTAAGGCCATAGCGATAGCCCAGGCGTTCATTGCCACCAGTGACAATATTAAGCAAATTTCTCAGAACACAAGTGCTGCTACAAGTACTGTGAACAAAGTGATGTTGTTTTTGAATCGCAACATACAGGGCAGGTCACACATGCCTGCAGTGGTACGTCCACAGATGTCTCAGAGTCCATCATCAAGGGTGATGAATGAAAGGCCATTAACACCTTGTTGGCGTTGAGGGGTGATCATCATTTCCATTCATGCTGATTCAAAGGGTACGTTTGCAAGGGCTGTGGAACAATGGGACATCTACAACGTATGTGCAGGCGAGCTGCAAACCCTGCTAAACCTGCAAACCACCATGTTACAGAGGAGGACAGATCCACAGAGGATCACGACAAACCAGAGCCTCAGATCGAGGAGGCAGAGCTATATGGCGTGCACACATTCACCACGAATTGTCCCCCAATAATGCTGAATGTTGAACTAAATGGATTCCCGGTGTCAATGGAGCTGGACACGGGCACGAGCCAGTCCATCATGGGCAAAAAGACTTTCGAAAGATTGTGGTGCAACAAGGCCTCAAGGCCAGTCTTAACTCCAGTTCGCACGAAACTAAGAACTTACACAAAAGAACTGATTCCCGTAATCGGCAGTGCTACCGTAAAGGTCTCCTACGAGACCCCACTCGCTCATTGGGATCCCAACTGCTGAACTGCTCATGAAAAAAGCACTCAGGACAAGACTCTCGTTAGTTCACCCTGATCTACATGAACAGATAGAGAGCAGGCGGCTTCAACAAAGTGCATACCATGATAGCGCAAATGTGTCACACGAGATTGAAATCAATGATCCTGTATTTGTGTTGAATTATGGACAAGGTCCCAAGTGGCTTCCCGGCACTGTCGTGGCCAAAGAGGGGAGCAGGGTGTTTCGGGTCAAACATTCAAATGGACTCATTCACCGGAAACACTTGGACCAAATCAAACTCAGATTCATGGACTATCCTGAGCAACGCACCTTGGACCCTACCTTTTTTGGTCCCCCAGCATACACACCAGTGGCAACTGGCATCACGATTGACCACTAAGCAGAACCCATCATCCACAGCAGCCCAGCAGGACCCAACACAGCAGGCAGCCCAGCAAGGCGAGCTGCACAGCAGCCCAGCGAGGGCCCAACAAATGACTCAACAATACCAGCTTTCACACCGAGATGATCAACCAGGGCAAGAAGGGACCCAAATCAACTCACATTGTAAATAGTTACACTATTGACTTGGGGGGGGGGGAGTGTTGTTATATATGTAAACTTGTATTTACTCTGTACAGCCATCAGAGGGCTCATCCCCTGGAATCTCAAGGGGTCCCATAATCCATTGGGAACACAGGTATTTAAGGAGACCTCACAGGTTGGAGAGGCACTCTGGAGACCTGCAATAAAAGACTACGGTCACACTTTACTTTGAGCTCACAGTGTTCAGTCTGACTCTTTCTCCATACATAACACTAACCTTTTATGTTTCATGCACAAGTACCCCCAGTTCCCGCTGTACTGCAGCACTTTGCAATCCTTCTCCATTTAAATAATAACTTGGTCTTTGATTTTTTCTGCCAAAGTGCATGACCTCACACTTTCCAACATTATATCCCTTCTGCCAAATTTTTGCCCACTCACTTAGCCTGTCTATGTTCTTTTGCAGATTTTTTGTGTCCTCCTCACTCATTGCTTTTCCCCCCATCTTTGTATCGTCGGCAAACTTGGCTACGTTACACTCGATCCCTTCTTCCAAGTCGTTAATATAGATTGTAAATAGTTGGGGTCCCAGCACTGATCCCTGCGGCACCCCACTATTTACTGATTGCCAACCCGAGAATGAACCATTTATCCCGACTCTCTGTTTTCTGTTAGTTAGCCAATCCTCTATCCATGCTATAATGATGCAATAAAATTTGTGTTCTAACAGGAGCAATACAGTTGTGTGCTAAAATCAACAAGCAACTCAAAGACGGAATTTTATAACACTGCGTTGTTCAACAATATTATTTTAACACAATGTTCGGTCTGAGGGCCACGCCTGAATATGGAAATTGTATGGCAGGCCATAATTACCATGAATGTTGATGGTAAAACAACATTGCATTGTCCCTGTTTGAACATGAATTGTTCGTTTCATGAGAATTTATGGCCTGCCATACAATTTCTATATTCAGGCGTGGCCCTCAGACCGAACATTTTGCCCACCCCTGGTCTAGAGGAGCTATACACGGCAATGGCAGAACCATTACCAGCACCTGCTGTCCAAAAACATGGGGGAAGAGGTTGTGATCTGAAGCTGTTGAACTCAATGTTGAGTTCGGAAGGCTGTAAGGTGCCGAATCAAAAGATGAGGTGCAGTTCCTCAAGCTTCCTTTGAGCTTCATTGGAACATGGAGGAGGCCGAGGTCGGAGAGGGAGAGCGGGAATGGGTCAGAGAATTAAAATGGCACTTAATCGGAAACTCAGGGTCACACTTGCAGTCTGAACGGGGGTGTTCAGCAAACCGATCATTCAATCTGGGTTTTGTCTCCCCAGTGTAGAGGAGACCTCATTGTGAGCAGTATAATAAATTGAAAGAAGTACCTGGAAGGAGTGTTTGGGGTCCTGGATGGTGGGAAGGAAGTGAAAGGGCAGTTGATACATATTTTTTTGTATTCGTGTTATTGCATATAATGTGTCTCTATAAGTATCTTAATATTTACTGTGTCTTGGTGGGTGGTTTATATTGCGCAAATGAAGTACTTGCCTGTGTGTTACTTTTTACACTGCATCTCTATTAATGTTTCAGTAGATGTAGCCTGTTGTGAGAGTATGTTAATATTTACAATGGTGTCAATTACCAGAATTCTGCAGAATATTTTCATTTTCACAACCTCGCTTTCCAATTGTATTAATATTTAAACTGTGTCTCTCTTTGACAATATTATCCAGGATTCCGTTTTATTATTTATAGTAAATTCCTCCCTCACCCTGTTTGAACCCTAACTGGTTCCACCTTCCTTTGAAGATTGCGATTAATTTTGAGCATGGCAGCTCAGTTTCCATGTGTTGCCTTAATTGATGGTTGCTGATTTGGAATGCAGATACAGGATATATTTTGGAGGAGTGGCTCATATCATTGGCGCGAGTAAGGTTGGGTGAATATGGGAGTTGAGTCAGTTTATGGGTTTGTTGGACAAGTCATGGTTAGTTTATTATTGTTACTTAAGTTTGAATGTTATTTCAACCTATGGTTACTGGGTCATTTTATTGGGCCTGGATTTGATGACGAAAAATGAGTCAGCTTATTAGTGCTGGGTTGGTTAATTAGTGTTTCTTCAGCTTTCTGGACGTTCTGATTCTTGGTAATACATTTTACTGGTGATGAATTGGGTAATCAGCATTTGGTCAGTTATAAGGACAGTGAGTAGTTTGTTGGTGCTGGATTGGTTTGTTGCTGCTTGAGCAGTTCATCGGTGCTGGATCAGTATATTGGCACTGGATCAGTTAATGGGTGTTTGGTCGGATTATTGATACTCGGTGAGTTGATTTGTAGTGGGTCAGAGTTGGGGCGCTGCGTCGGTTTCTTAGTACTGCTTTATTTTATCAACATGGTTCAGTTTCTATCCCATTGGATCAGGTTGTGGCTTAATGGACTACTGCTGTTGCTGGGATGGTCTTGACAGATCTTCAAAAGTTTGGAAGGTGACATCATTGTATTGGTGTGGGTCAATTAATGGGGATTGGGCCAGTTTATGGGCAGTGGAGCAGTTTATGGCCAGTGGTGCAGTTTATTGGCACTGTGTTAGTTTGGAGATGATCGGTCACTTTAACGTCATTGGACCACGTTATGCTCACTGGGTCAGCGGGACTATTTCTGGGCATTCAGTCAATTTTGGGACACGGTCAGTCTCTGGGTTCTTGGTTAGTTTGTAAACATTAGATCAATTTATGTGTACTGTGCAATTTTGCAACATGTAGATCAGTTTGGAGGTGCTGGATCAGGTTATGAGATTTCAGTTATTTTATGATCACTGTGTCAGGTTATGAACCTGGTGAGAATTTATAGTCACTGTATCATTTAATTTCTGTGTCAGTTTCTAGGAGCTGAGAGTTCAATAATTTTTAACTTGATTTCTGGGGTTCAATCAATGTTGGTAACACAATCCACTCAGAAGCAAAGTTGATTTATTCAAAGCAGTAGTATCACGAGCAAAATAAAGTACTTACAACTTACTAACCTTAGCTGGGGAAACAATATTTCCACTCCTTGTGCTCACTCTTCCTGGCTGTAATCCAAATTTCAGTTCCAATGCGCTTGATATATGGACTTTAGATGAGCTCAAGTTTGTTAGGGAACTGATCTTTTCTGGCATTTCCAACATGACAGCCTGACTCTGTGGTGTCTGTAAGCACTCTAGTAATGATTCCACGAGATAAGGTATTGCACTTGAACTGTTGTGGCCTTAGTCCATTTATTGCAGCTCCTGAATGAGGTTACAGTAAGGTGAGCTCCCTTTTATACTTGGTTACCTGCAGTGTGCAGGTGACTTCTAGGTCTCCACCTGTTGCACCCTCTGGTGGTGCAGGTATATTGTATACAGTGTAAAGATACATTCAATGGTCTTATGTAACTGTACATTGAGTGTACAGGGTATATACATACACAACATCACTCCCCCTAAGTCTTGTGCCTCTGGCCTTGCACTGAGTGCTCTGGTCCTCGACTTGAGTGCCCAAAGCCCTTGCACTTTGTCTGTGCTTGGGAATGGCTCTCTCCCTGTGGACCCCCAAGTCCTTATTGCCACGATATTGGGAAATGGTCAGCAGTGGACGGTTGGAGGTTGAGTGGGGGTTTGAGTGGGTTCTGGGTGTGATCCATGTGTGTCCATGGCTACATATCCCCATTCCTCCCCCCCCTCCCCCACCACCATCCATAGACCATGTGTGTGGCTCAACATCTGAATTTACATACATGTACAGAGAATGGAAAAAAAAGAAGGATTGGTTACATCACTGTTTGGGTCTTGCAGAAGTGGAACGAGTATATTAGACAGGTAAGGTACATACATTGTATTACAGTCTTGCCCCTGGGGTGTAGGTGCAGGTGGGTGAGGACGCTAATTCCAGAGTAACCAGACTGTGCCCAGGTTGTCTGATGGCAGCGCTGTGCCCCCTGCCAGCTGGGTGGGCTCGGATCGCTCCCTTGGCTGCGTCTCAGGGCCTTTGCCATTGCTTAGTGGTGGGCAGAGCCACAGGAATGTGTAGCCTCCCTGTCCTCCTTTGAGGGCTGCAGGGTCTCTCTGCTGCCCTTCAGCAGTAGTGGGAGCCTGGTCATCCCGGGTCCCGTCGGGAGGGCTGGAGGGTGCTGGCCTCTTGCTCCCGGTGCTGGGCTTAGTGGCCAGAGTGGTAGAACCGATGTGGGGCAGGGTGCCAGTAGTGATGCCTGTGCCATCCGCTGATTGCTGGCCCTGCAGTGGGTATGCTCCCACTGTGTGCACACTCTTGGGCATCACATTGGTCCCGGAGGCACAGGCTACATGATCGGGTAGCCCACTGGACCTGGGTGCTTCAAACGGGAGGTTGCCCTTGGTTTTGTCGGCATGCATATTGAACCCGGCATCACACATTATTCCATCGTTTACATTCATGATACATTGGCTCCGATCGCACTCAGGTACTAATTCACATTTGTCAATTACATGTTTTCCCTCAATTGCATATTTTCCCTTTTTATTACCGGCATCGCTGTACAATATTACATTTAGATACTTGTATTCATCAATTACATCTTTTCCACGTATCCTACTGGTATCGCTGTTCAACGGTACATTTAGATACTTGCATTTGTTAATTACATCTCTCACATTAGTATCATCGGCATCGCTGTACAAAAAGTGGAACTGTCCCTTTAATTGTTCTGGGTTGCCGGTCCCCTTTAAGAGGGCCTTGCAATCTTTACCCCAATCCGATTTGCTGCTCGGCATCACGTGTTGCTCCCTCAACGATGCCCCTCGTGGTCTGGTCGTTGCCATTTTGATTTCAGGCGCTTTATCTCGTGGTGCGGGCGCCATTTTCTTTCTCTCCACGAGGTAGGCTGCGGTGATCCTTTTCTCCCCAGGTTCTGCCACTGAAGCCGGGAATTTACCTTCTGCATCGATCTTCTTCCTTCGGAGTCCTGTCACGGCCCGGAAGGTGAGGTCTTGTCGCTCGGGTTGGATCATCTCGCCTTTGGTAGTGCGGTCTGTGTTGTCGCTGCGCAGTCGAGTTGGACGGTAGGGTCTTCAGGTGCTGCGATGGATCCAAATTTGGGGCCGCATAGGATGTCAAGCGCTGGGATCTGGAGGCTTTCCCAGCTCCAACAGATTTGGATTTGTTTCATCCATCTTCTTCCTAGCAGCATGGGACCTTCACCAGCAACGATCCACAAAGGTAGCTTGTGCATCGCACCGCCGTAGGACACCTGGACATCTACGCTGCCAACGACTGGGATGGTGTCATTTGTGTAAGTGAGCAGCTTCACCTGGATTGGTAACATTTTGGGTTGTTCGATAGGATTGTCCCAGAATTTCCCGAAGGCCACCTGATTCATCAGCGATTGGCTCGCCCCTGTGTCAACCACCATCGAGACTGGAACACAGTTGACTTTGACTTCTATTTTCAACGGGGAACTCTCGGTGGGGCAGGTAAACACTCCATATACCTCTTCCTAGGGTTGAGTTGCCTCCTGGACTCTCTCTTCATCTTCATCAGTGCTGGAGCCCAGGTGATCGGCCAACTCTTCAGCGACTCGGTGAGTAAAATGTCTTTTACACGTTCGCTGGAGATGGCCTTTAGTGTTACAGCCTTTGCAAGTATAGTCTCTGTATTGGCACTGGTGGACTCTGTGATTTCCTCCACAACGCCAGCATGGGGCTGGCCGGTTGGTCCTCTGCGGTGGACTCAGGGTTGCGGGGCTTGGGGTCACAATCTTTCCTTTGAAAAGCGCCATTCAGTTCACTGTCCTTGTCGTGTTAGAGTCCTGGAGTTGAGTCATCAACCTTCTGGAATCGCAGGCCGAGGCCATGAACGCTTGGCTCACATTAATTGCTTTCTACAGGGTGACCGTGGTGTTCGCAGAGAGCAGCCTATGGAGGAGGCCTTCGTGGCCGATTCCAATAACAAAGATGTCCCTCAGTGCTTCGGTGAGGTGGTCGCCAAAATCACACGGTGCAGCCAATCGTCTCAGGTCTGCAGCATATTTTGCGATTTCTTGGCCTTCGGGCCGCCGGTGTGTATAGAACCGGTGTCTGGCTGTGAGGATGCTCTCTTCAGGCTTGAGCTGTTCCTGTATCAACGTTACAAGCTCCGCAAACGTTTTCGTTGTCATCTTCTCTGGGGTTAGCAAGTCCCTGACAAGGCCATGAACGGTGGGCCCACAATTGCTGAGCAGGAAAGCTCGGTGCTTATCAGCCAGCGAGGTCGGTGTGTTCCCAGCCAGGTCGTTCACAATGAAGTAGTGTTCTAGCCTTTCCACAAAGGCATCCCAATCTTCCCCATCAGTGAATTGTTGAAAGTTGCCAAGGTTGGCCATTTTTCACGTGGAAATTCGTATTCTCGTCGCCAATTGTGGTGGCTGTAAGCACTCTAGTAATGACCCCACGAGGTAAGGTATTGCACTTGAACTGTTGTGACCTTAGTCCATTTATTGCAGCTCCTGAATGAGATTACAGTAAGGTGAGCTCCCTTTTATTCATGGTTATATGCGGTGTGCAGGTGACCTCTAGGTCTCCACCAGTTGCACCCTCTGGTGGTACAGGTATATTGTATACAGTGTAAAGATACATTCAATGGTCTTATGTAACTGTACATTGAGTGTACAGGGTATATACATACACAACAGACTCAATCACGATTGGTTCACATCACTCTTTATTTCTGTGTGATAGTGTACATGATACAATGGTCCTTTGATATGAGTGAAGCTGACTCTACCTTCAGTCACTGTGAGCAACTCTCCAACTTGCTAAAGTATGTGTTTCCTCTGATCTTCATGTTCTTGAGGTCTACAGACTGTTCATTGATTAAGTTTCCCCGGGATTAGTAACACACAGTCTCAGGTATGGACGTTTTCTCATTAGTCCAATTTGGCTTCCCAGAGACTTGAAGCTTCTGTGTACATTTGTGTGCTGCTTCTTTAGAATGCTGAAGTCCACATTCTGTATGTAACACATTTCACCCATCTATCCTAACCCTAGGTCAATATTTATAAGTGGTGGTTTAGGTTCTGGGTAGTAGGCCAGTTATTTGAGAGTAGGGATGTTTCTGGGTAATGTTCCAGGTAATGGTTATTGCTCTCGTTTACTGGTGCTCAGTCAGGCTCGTGGATAGTGTGTTTTATGGGAGCAGAGTCAGTGTGTGCTTCCTGGCTCAGGTTTATTGTTGCTGCATCATTCTTGTTTGTTTGATTAATTTGGATACATTAGCTCTGTCTCTGTACGCTGCCAAAATGTTTGGACTATGTTCTTAGCTCCTGCAGCCCTAAAACGCCCCAAGAACTCTGCCTTCCCCCAATTCTGGCTTCTTGTGCTTCTACGATTCCCTTTGACCCAGCTCGTGTCCTCAGTTGGTTTGGCCATAAGCTCTGAAATTCCATCCCTAAACCTCACCCCCTAGCTATGTCTCCTCCTTTACAACACTGCTTAAAACCTACCTTTTTGACCAAACTTTTCCTAAATTCTCCTTCTTTGGCCCATTGTCAATTTCTGTCTCATTACGCTCCTGCAAAGCACCTTGGGATGTTTTGCTACATTAAAGGCGTTTAAATCTGCCGTCCTGATCCAATTTGGCCTATATGTGACTCCAGACCCACAGTGTGGTTGGCTCTTAATGGCCCAGCAAGCTACTCAGTTGTATTTCAGAAGGCAGATTCTCGAGGGCAATTAGGGATGGGCAATAAATGCTAGCTTTGCCGGCGACATCCACATCCCGTGAATGAATAAAACAATAAATTAGGGACTTCGGTTATGTGAAGAGACTGCAGAAACTGGGATTGTTCACCTGAGAGCAGAAAAGGTTAAGGGGAGACTTAATAAAAGTGTTCAAAATTATGAAGAGTAAATAAGGCAAAACGGTTTCCACTTTTAGGAGGTTCATTAACCAGAGGATACAAGTTGAATATAATTTGCAAAAGAACTGAAGGGGAGATGAGGAGAATTTTTTTTTACGCGGCGACTTGTTATGATCTGGAATGCATTGCCTGAAAGGGCGGAGGAAGCAGATTCAGTCGTAACTTTCAAAAGGGAATTGGATAAATACTTGAAAAGGAAAAATTCCAGGGCTATGGGGAAGGGAAGAACGAGGAAGTGGGCCTAGTTGGATAACTTTTTCAAAGAACCGGCACAGGCACGATGGTCTGAATGGCCTCCTTCTGTGTTGCATCATTCTATGATTTTATGACATCAATAACACATAGTGACCAGAGAAGATCACCCTCTCATTTGTACTTTGGATTGATTTATTACTGAAATATAATTAATATCAATTATACAATGCTGGTTGCAACTTAAACGGATAACATTTAATTTTGCAGGATTTTTGACATTCTTGTGTTCAACGCAAGAGCACAGAAACAAACTACAACACAGTGTGGCAACAATAACGCTATATTTCTGAATGATTTTTGTACTGGTGGGGCCCACCAAGAGCCACTTATAACGCAGCTACTTGAAACAACTCAAGATACTTGCGCAAGACATTCCTGTACTACAGACACAGTTAATATTTAGCCATATTTAATCTACAAGCCCTTAGAGATTGGACCCATCTTGGATTGTAATGATTTAAACTGTGTTCGATCGCCCACTGTTTAAATTCATGGCTGTTCTGATTCAGCTCATGGAACTGACAGTACTGCATTAAGTTACAAGCCGAGTGCACATACTGGGGTTTTTTTCCCTTTTCCATAGAAAAATGGTGAGAGATTCACGTCAGGTCTTTATATATGCGCTTTGCCATGAATCTCCTGCTCGGCAATCAGGGTTTACTGACACGCAGAGGTGGGAGTTTTTACTCTGAACTTTGATTGTTAAAAGTAACCGTACAGTTGATACTTCATTTGATTTACCATGTGATTTCTTTGCGATGTGGTCCAATACAAACAAGATTTTACAGACTCCAGTGTGAACTCAAAAGACGATGTTAAGACTGCAACCTTACTACATTAATTGTTTTGACTTCCTTTCTTACAATCAAGGTGTTGGCCATACCTGATAAAGACTCCACCTTAACCTTGTTCTAGATTAACATAAAATATCTGAGAGTTAAAAACCCTTCGGTCGGCCGCCTCCATTGAACATGTTCACCCAATTCCTCTTAAGCTGCAGCCTGTTACTTATACAGAACTCATCTCTCCAGTCTCCTCAGACTTCCAGGTAAATGTTTTGCTTACTGTTTAGACGTGTAAGAGATGTGTTAATGATTTATTTGCCATAGCTTCTCTTTCAGGAATGAATAAAAATGGTAAAAAAAAATGAAACATTCACTTAGTTCTAAAGCCTGTCGTAGATGTAATATTAGTACAATAATTCCACCTTGTGGTGCAGCAATATGAGGCACCCTGATGCTTCACAATGGGGCAGAAGACTTGGTTTTAAGAAGGCCTAAGAGGGCTTGTAACTGCAATGACCCTGCTCAATCCTACGTGTGAGCGTGTGATCCATAATTAAAACTGATAACAAGGTTAGAGTTTCACCTAGAAAGGCAAAAATTATCACTTTATCAGGCAGGAACATTAACTGGAAACAACTTTGAACCTATTATTAACTCAAAGTAACTTTGAATAAAAGGTAGGTGACAGAAAGGTATGCGGAAAATAAAAATTTGAAAATGGTGCCATTGAAATATATTAGTTGCCGTGCTGTGGGTGGAGCTTATAAAGACAATTCACATGCCGTCTACGTGCTGCTGGGCATCACCCACAAAGCTGGAGGCCCATCGGGTATAATCGAGGCTTCGCTGTGCTGTGGCACTGTTCCAGCTTGTTTTAGTTACTGAGGCATTTTTCATCTTTATTTTCAAATGGCATTTTGACCCTCTGATGATTTGACGTATTTACATTAAAATTAATCTACAGATTAGCAATGCTGCTTGGCGACAAAAAGAGTGACTTCATAATGTCGACGGTGCAGATACAACTGCGCTCCGTACAGACTGCGCAATGAATGCCATTAATTTGTAGTTGGAGGAAGCATTTGAACCAAGCTAACAGAAGACCTAGTATGGGGCGCCATAGGGTTCAAATCTTCAGTTTTTGTCAGAGCACAGGAAACCTCAACAGAGTTAAGAATACAGGGTCATTCCATAATCCTGTGCTGCCAGTGGGAAACCATGTTCACCGGGAGCATGGATTGGAGAATTGGGCCTGCAGTGCTGTAGATCTACCACTGACCCAAGCTCCCTTCAAATATGGAATCCCCGCTTGTGAAGTTACCTTTTAGAAGAAAGTTGGGTCCCTTCAACTCAACTAGGCCTCCCAATCCACAATCTATACTATTATTCTATCGTGGACTTAACCCTCACTCTCACCACCTACTTTAAGTTCCCTCTTCTGTCTAAAACACATAATAAGCCCTGCTACTAATACCTACACAGCCTTCAATACCTCTTCATATTGAGTTAGGCCCAGCTAATCTAATTTGGTGTTAAAATGCTCTATATGTATATGGGGAGGGGGTGGGATTATATATTTTCCATGTTTTAGGGCTAGAACCGCCACTTCTTTTACATGCTTAATGCCCACTTAACGCCCATTTACTGCTGAAATGACATATAACGCTCATGAATCGCCCATTTTGACACAAAATGGAAAGTGACAGGCTTTTTTCGGAAACTTAACGGCGAGCGTTATTTTCCCAATGGGCTTAATGCCGAGAATAAATATTACCACCCGCCCATTCTTTTGAGGCGGAATCAGCACAATGAGTGATTTCAATGCCCATATTATCGCCCAGCATTACTTTCCTCACAGAATTAACGCCGAGATTCAATATTAACGCCTGCCGACTGTTTTTTGTCGTAATGAGCATATTTACCCAAACTAGCAGCCATAGAGACGCCCACCATCAATTTCACATATCGCCCAGAATATCGCCCGCTCAAAAAATCGCCCACAAAAAGTGGAACTAACCAGGACGGACGCCAACAGTGTAGCTGACATTTGTTAAATCCCACTTTTATGTGAGGAGTTGATATTGGAAACATTTGCCTGAAAGAGTGCTGATGTGAGTGACAACACTGACACACTGCTGTGTGTGTGCAGCTCAGACATCAATGGTGCCCATCACCTTGGTGCCAGTTAAAGATTACGCTGATTGATGTTAAGTTGTATTTAACCCTTTCATGGTAAGGAATCATCAATGTGTAATGGTCCAGCTATCTGACACAATGCACAACAAGGTTATGTTCAATATCAAAAGTTTAATACCAACATTGATCTGAAATCATAAGTATCACAGTCAATAACTTCCAACCCCAGCCCACACCCAACTTTTTCCACCATTGACATAAATCACATGTTCAACATGTCCACCAACACAGAATACAAAGGCAAAGCAGGAGCGTGGTCCCCAGCCCCCATACATTGCAACAAATTGCATATACCCAGATGGAGATATAACACAGCCATCACCCGCGCACACGCACCTCACTTTCCTTCCCCCCCTCTCCTTCTTCTCCCCACCTTTACCCCTTCCCCTCCTCGCTCCATGGTGCCTGGCCGAGGAGCTCCTCAGGCGGTGCCTCACTGGGGGGGATGAAGGCAGATGCAGTGGTTGCACGGGTACAGGAGCGGGGGGTGCTGGGGGGGCAACATTCTCTGATGCAGAAGCAGGATCTTGGTCCTTGCTCTCATCTGTCACTCGCAGTGGTGGGGCGGAACCTAGGGGCGGAGTGCCGCACTCGGGGACCACTGGGAGGCCTGTGGCAGCAGTGTTCCTGGCTATCACATCCAGGGCCTCCGCCATGCGTGGAATGTACTCAGTCATGGTGGCCAGGTGTTGGGATATGCCCCCCAATGCCTCGATGAGCTGGTCACCAATGTCTATCGTCCTTCTGGACAACTGTACCATCTCTCTGCTGTCATGTCGCGGTCGTGGAACAGACCTGCTGCATCCATGAGGCCTCTGCGGAGTCGGCACTGTCCTGGGGACAAATGGGGTGCCTTGTGGAGAGGTGCGTGGGGCCGGCACCTCCAGAGTGGAGGTGGGAATGACCGAAGAACCACTAGATGGCCTTGGGGTGGAATGGCTTCTGGAGGGTGGCGATGCAGGTTCTTCGAAGTCCGCGCTCTCATCCGTCAAGAACAGACCCAGCGGACTGACGGGCAACAATCGGAGCTCCTCAGCACCAGATGTAGTAGGATCGATCGTCCCCAGACTCCTGCCCCGCATACCCATCTTCTGGCCTCTGTGGCCTTGCCTGGGGCCACGCTGCTGGCTGAGCTGCAAGACACAAATGAGGTTATTAGAGGAGAAGGGGGTACCAGGGTGACAAGGTGAAACCAGCGCTACACACAGCATATGCACGACAAAAGCACCACCACTCTCAAAATCATCGCAGACATCACATTTCATGACCATCAACACATTGTGCATTGCAATGATTTTCATGAGGCCAGCATTATTTATATGACACTTTTAGAAATCATCTATCATATATGATTGTTCGGATATGAGTGGGTGTGGCATCTATTGACTTTACATCATGCACTGGTGTAAGCTTTACTCACGTGGCATCACTTCAGGGTCTGCAGATGCGTCGGTGGCTGTTCGGGTGTGCTTCCCGAGTGTGAGCACCCGCTCCTCCATGTCAGTGATGTCGCTGGGGACTGGTGGCCCCCCACCCGTTCGCCTCTGCACAGATCTCATCGTCGATAGCTTCTTCTGTAAAAGGTGACAGGACGACATGGCATGAGATCATTGCGTGATATCATTGATAGGTACTGTCACAGACTGATACAACACATAACCAGCAGATGTAATCATGATTATTATGATTATTATCATTCTTTACCTAAAGACATACACCGTGACCGCAGGCTTTGAGTAAAACATTCCCGGTAAAAGTGCAAGACCTCACATCTGCTGATAGCCATTCATGACTGTTACAAATCAAATTATATAAATACGTAAGTACATATAAATCAATGTAATTTCTGGCGTGGGCAGTAAAAAAGGGTTTCAGATCGCTGGCTTCTCGCCCATTCTCGTTCCATTGGTTGCCCTCACGCACCTCGTTGGTCACCGATGAGATCACCTCTGCTATCTCGGTCCATATCCTCTGGTAGGCCTTTGGGTTGGGCTTCCCACGCCCTCCCTGTGTCAAATCACCCCAGGGTAACTCGACCTCCTGCAAGAGGGAGGCATTTGCCTCGTCCGAGAACCTCCTGGCTCTTTTGCGCCCTCCAATGTGCTCCTCTCCCACCTCACTGCTCTCTCCAGCATCAGTCTCCACAACGTGCTGTGATGCCTCCTCCTCTCCCTCCATTATAGGACAAATTCAGTCAAATATGTGGCTGGTAACAGCTAATTTTTGTTTGCCTACTTGCTGTGAAGCTCTAAAGTCTCCCTCCTTCCCCCCAAAGCAGCCACACCACACCCAGCCACGCCTTCAGTCCCTCTGAGCTCCCTCTCTCTCTGTCTCCTCTTCTGCGCATGTCATGATGACTCTTGACCTTCAGAATCGCCGGAATCGAGCGTTGCCATGCCGTTGCTAAGGATGGCCACACTTTACGGCAGAAGGACAGAAAAATGTTACGCTACCGCCCATTTGACATCGCTCGCGGTAACGTCCATTTTCAAAAATGTAAACTAGGTGTTTTGAGAATGGGCGAGAAGTCGGCGATCTGAAAACCCTTTTTTGCCGCCCACGCCAGAAATAACGCCCATTTTTGGGTGATAAGCACAAAAGTGGGGGTTCTAGCCCTAAGAATTTTGCCTTCTACAATTCAGTTTAGTTTTCCTGTGACCTGGAAATTGTTAGTTTGGTCAATTGCACTGAGGTTTTTTAAATCCTAAGTGGCTGTGTAGGGTTGAGTAGTTTTTTTTTCGTTGCAGGGGGAAGGGAAGAAGCTGACACTCTATCCATCTTAACCCTGCTGTCGGATAATACTCAATGCCAGAAACCCACTTGGGAGTTCATAGCCTGCTCTCCCACTCCCTTGATGGGAGGAGAACAACATAAAGGTGCACAGCTAAGTAATTAAGGGAGAGATAAAATGAACAGAAGCAAAACGAAAAAGAAATCCTCACATGCACGTGGAACTGTATATTCTACAGGAAGGGAGGAAATCGGAGGGGAAAATTTAAAACACAAATCCCATTCTAATGAATTTGTGGAATTTATTCAGACGTGGTTCAGAATTCTGCTCCGTGCTTCTCAGTTCAATGAGACTGATCTCGTCCAGTTCCACGGAGCAATTATAGTCAAATAGCGTTTGTAACGTCATTTTCCAAAAGCAAATAAAAACAGAAATGGATGTGAAAAGCTGGCTGTTGCTCAAAAAATAAATTGTGAAGGAGTTTCCCCCCCAAACAGAAGCTTTGGTCCTTGTGGTTCGATCAGTTCCCTTTTCAGTGAGGCAGAAAAACAATTAATAATAGAACCTATTAAAGGCTGATTGTCGCCACTAAGAGGGAGGTAGAATTACAGCCCTTTGATGTAACTGGGTATGAATCAGGCCTCATTACAGAGATATAATCTACATTCATACATTTATGTTGGTTAGCTGGATCTATTGGGACATATTGAATTGCACATCCATAGAGCATCTTTGCCACAGAGGTTTTTTTTTCCAGTCTCAAGCACCAGACAGAGATTCAGTGGTAGAATAGTAGTTTCCAAGGTAAAGAATAAAGGTAGCGGTGTTGTTTACTTATTGAGGTTCCATCCCAGAAATGCACAGAAATGTTCCAGTGACTGACATCTGTTTACAAAGTTACGCATCAGGATCCTTTGAAGCTCATCACATAGGGCTGGAGTAAAACCAAAACTTCCCAAGTCAACTCTGTGGGCAGGAAAATGATCTTCAGAAACAATTACATAATTAATTGACCTTGGCTCTTCCGTAAATCAACTGGTCTCCCAGTCTCTTTGGCAATAAACCTTATCGTGTGGAAAAGAGTCCTGTGAATGAAATGGGCTTTCTTAGCCTTTGTAGACGGGGGTAACAACTTTAATATAAAACATACTAAAAACATTCTTTTCTGTTAGCCCGACTGTGATTAACAATGAGACTGCAGAAATGTGTAGCTTCCCATAGTAAGGAATTGTCGTAGTCTTAATACACTTTACATTCACTCTCTCTCTCTTTATAAGAGACAATGGCATTTTATTTGGCAAACTAAGCTAGAGACTTGACAATGTGACCCTTTTAGGATGAATGTGATTTTGCTTCTTTCAAAAAAAGAAACCTTAACCCATAATAAATTGTTTAATTTATTCTTGACGATGTGCACATGGCCATATTGATTGCTCATCTCTAGTTGCCCTGGAAAGGTGATGATGGACCTTCTTCTTAAACCACTGCACTGTGGTGATGGTGCTGCGATGATGTTGTTAAGCAGGGAATTTCAGGATTTTAACCTGATAACAGTGAAGGAACGGCGTTATACGTCCAATTCAGGATGATGTGTGACTCGGAGGGGTGTCATGTATCTTACATTATTATATATAACTGTATCCTAACACGCTATACATGACTGTAATAAGATATGACTTGTAACCACCAGCATACCTTACCACCAGGGGTGCACTTGCAAGAGACAGGTATATAAGGACAGGTCTCAGGCAAGTGCAGCATTCCAGAGCTGTGAAATAAAGGTGCAGGTCTAGAGTGACCTTGACTTCACTACATGCCTCGTGTGAATCTGTACTGAGGGGACAGGACTTTACAGTGGTGACAAGTTACGGGATTACAGAATCCACAGAATGGCGAACAACGGATCAGATGAAAAGTACAATGCGGGAGACAATTGGGAGGACTTTATAGAAAGGCTCCAGCAAAGCTTTGTAACCAAAGACTGGTTAGGCGACGATAAGGCAGACAAGAGAAGAGCCCATCTCTTGACCAGCTGTGGCTCGAAAACATACGCTTTAATGAAGGATCTGTTGACACCCGAGAAACCAGCAAGCAAGTCGTTTGAAGAATTGAGCACATTGGTAAGAGACCACCTGAAGCCAGCGAGCAGCCTACACATGGCCAGACACAGGTTCTACAACTACAGGCACTGTGTGGGCCAGAGCATACCCGACTTCGTGGCAGAACTTCGGAGGTTGGCTAGTTTATGTGAGTTCTCCGATGAACTGAGGAGAGAAATGCTGAGAGACTTTTTCATTGAAGGAATAGGCCACGCAGGCATATTCCGAAAGCTCATAGAGACCAAGAACCTGACCTTAGAGGCAGCAGCACTGGTTGCACAGACATTCTTGGTAGGGGAAGAAGAAACGAGGTTGATTTACAATGCAGGTACGACAACTAACAAAATATCCGAACAAGAAGTTCACAGCACTAAACAAGCTGCTACCCCCACACATAGACAAAACCGGGAGAACAGGCTCTCGACAGCAGGCAGAAGTCATCAAGGGCCACAGGAACGGCCTCATCAACCCACAATGCGAGCAATTAACTACAAACTGAGAGAAGCTCAAGAGAGATCAGCCAGACGCAGCTCATTCTTTGGGAACACTTTGAACAATGGAACAGGTCTGTGCTGGAGGTGTGGGGGTGGGCACTCATCAAGGGGATGTCGATTTCAGCAGGCTGTTAGCAGAAATTGTGAATATACAGAGCATTTGGCTTGCATGTGCAAAAAAAACGGCAGCTCGGCTGGTATACGAATCGGATGGGTCAGAAAGCGGGCCAGAAGATGGTGGGGACAGTACCCGGACAGCGATGTACAGCGGGTCAACACAATTAATGGCCGCTGCTCCTACAACAGGACGCCTCCTATAATGATGAGGGTCCTACTCAACGGGATATCTGTCAACATGGAGCTGGATACGGGAGCGAGTCAATCTCTCATGGGCGCTCAACAATTTGAACAACTGTGGCCGTATAAAAGAGACAGACCAAAACTCACAAGGGTCGACACCAAACTAAGGACCTATACCAAAGAAATCATCCCAGTCCTCGACAGCGCCATGCTCTCTGTCGCACACAAAGGGACAGTGAACCGACTTCCCGTGTGGATTGTCCCCGGAGATCCCCCAGCACTGCTGGGGAGAAGCTGGCTGGCAAAACTAAACTGGAAATGGGATGATGTCCATGCCATGTCATTAGAGGAACGGACCTCCTGCTCAACAGTTATAAAGCGATTTGAACATCTCTTTCAGCCAGGTGTGGGCACTTTCAAAAGGGCTAAAGTCAAAATCTACATCACACAGGATGCTAGACCGGTCCATCACAAGGCCAGTGATGAGGGAAAAGATTGAACATGAACTAGACAGGCTTCTGTGGGAAGGCATTATATCACCTGTGGAATTTAGCGACTGGGCAAGTCCCATCGTCCCAGTCATGAAGCCTGATGGATCCGTACGAATCTGTGGGGACTACAAATCTACCATAAACAGAGTCTCCCTACAGGACCAGTACCCGCTGCCCAGAGCGGAGGACTTATTTGCCACATTGGCTGGAGGTAAACTTTTCTCAAAATTAGACCTCACATCTGCGTATATGACGCAAGAATTGATCGAGGAATCCAAGCTACTCACCACCATCAACACACATCGAGGCCTTTTCATGTACAATCGATGCCCATTCGGCATCAGGTCGGCAGCTGCCATATTCCAGCGCAACATGGAGAGTCTGCTCAAGTCCATCCCAGGGACGGTTGTATTTCAAGACGACATAATTATCACGGACAGGGACACCGACTCCCATCTCCGTAATTTGGAGGAAGTACTAAAGCGGTTGGATCGGGTAGGCCTACGAGTCAAGAAATCCAAGTGCCTGTTTCTCGCACCCGAGGTTGAATTTTTGGGCCGAAGGATTGCCGCTGATGCAACAGAGTCCAAAACAGAAGCAATTCGCCTGGCACACAGGCCCCGGAATGACTCAGAACTGCGCGCCTTTCTCGGGCTACTCAATTACTTTGGGAACTGTCATGTATTCAACCAGCATTGTAACCCATGTATAAACGGACCTAAGTTGTACACCGTGAGAACACTGACCACTAGGTGGGAGACACTCCTAACCTGGACCTTCAGGTATAAAAGGGGAAGCTCCACCCACCTTCATCACTTGAGTGCTAAGGAATAAAGGACAGGTCACAGACTGACCTTCTCTCAAGCATGGGCCTCGTGTGCATTTATACTGTGTAGTAAGGACGTATCAATGGCGACAAGAAACTGGGATTTAAACCACGCGAGCATGGCCACTAGCAGAACAGACGAGAGGTACTGTGTTAAGGAATGGTTGGGACAGAGATTCAACATTGTTAAAGCAGCACACAGTTCTCCAGGCAGACAAGGGTAGTCAGGCATGCCCCAACATGTAGCCGAACCCATAGGGGGAGTTCGACAGAGACAATGGCAAGCTGAACAGCGATTCACGCCATTGCAAGGGACAATGCGGCCAGTAATGGGGCCATCAACACTTGTTAATGGTGCACTCAAGGACAATAACAGGGGCAGTCAGGGACGATCGACTGGCAAGGGACCTTTTGTTTCAAACCGCAACTCATGCTGGAGGAGTGGAGGCATACATTCAGCCGGAGTTTGCAGAGATGAGCAAAATACCTGCAGAAATTGCAGAAATGGACACTGGGGGAAATCGCTGGAAGCTGAAGTTCAGCGAGTTCATGTGGATCGCGTATACAGTTCATACACCAGGACGCCACCGATAATGATGAAAGTGCTCCTCAATGGCATCCCAGTATCAATGGAGTTAGACACGAGTGCCAGCCAGTCTCTGATGGGTATCAAACAGTTCGAAAAGTTGTGGGCATCCAAGGCCAGGAGGCTAAAATTATAGCCGATTGACGCACAGCTACAGACTTACACAAAGCAGATCATTCCGGTGCTAGGCAGCGCCACGGTAGTCGTGACCCACAAAGATTCGGAGAACAGGTTGCCACTCTGGATTGCCCCAGGGGACGGTCCCGCACTACTGGGGAGGAGTTGGCTTGCTGTCATGAACTGGAAATGGGGCGATGTCAATGCAATTTCCTCTGTGGAGTGAGTATCATGCTCACAGTTGCTGGACAAATTTGACTCATTATTTCAACCCGGCATTGGCACTTTCATGGGGGCCAAGGTAGTGATTCACATAAACCCGGACGCCAGACCAGTACACCACAAGGCCAGAGCGGTGCCGTACGTGATGCGGGAAAAGATAGAAGGCGAATTGGACCGCCTGCTGAGGGAAGGCATCATCTCGCCAGTCGAATTCAGTGACTGGGCGAGCCCAATTGTGCCGGTGCCAAGGCGGATGGGTCGGTCAGGATATGTGGCGATTACAAGGCCACCATCAATCGGCTGTCACTCCAAGACCAGTACCCGCTACCGAGAGCGGAGGACCTCTTTGCGACGCTATCCGGTGGCAAACTTTTTCCAAAATTGGACCTGACCTCAGCTTACATGACCCAGGAGCTGGCGAGTGAGTCGAAGAAGCTGACCACCATCACGACACACAAGGGGTTGTTTGAGTACAACAGATGTCCGTTCGGGATTCGCTCGGCCGCCTCGATCTTCCAACGAAATATGGAAAGCCTCGTCAAGTCGATTCCAGGGACGGTGGTTTTTCAGGACGACATCCTCATTACGGGTTACGATACTGAAGAACACCTCCACAACCTGGAGGAGGTGCTACACAGACTGGACCGGGTAGGTCTGCGACTGAAAAAGGTGAAGTGCGTCTTCCTCGCTCCAGAGGTAGAATTCCTGGGGATGAGGGTAGCAGCAGACGGGATCAGCCCGACTGCATCCAAGACGGAAGCGATCCAGAGAGCACCCAGACCCCGTAACACGACGGAGCTGCGTTCGTTCCTGGGGCTCCTGAACTATTTTGGTAACTTTCTTCCCAAATTGAGCACGCTGCTAGAGCCGCTACACGTGCTCCTATGCAAAGGTCGCGAATATGTCTTGGGGGACAGCCAGGAAAGGGCTTTTAATAGAGCACGCAATTTGTTATGTTCCAACAATCTGTTAACGCTATATGACCCATGTAAGAAACTTGTGTTAACGTGCGATGCGTCGTCCTATGGTGTCGGGTGTGTGTTGCAGCATGTCAATGCCAAGGGTCAGTTACAGCCGGTAGCTTATGCCTCCAGGAGTCTGTCCCAGGCAGAAAGGGGCTACGGGATGGTAGAAAAGGAGGCGCTCGCATGTGTATATGCGGTAAAGAAAATGCACCAGTACCTGTTTGGCAGGAAATTTGAGCTGGAGACAGATCACAAACCCCTAACGTCCCTTTTGGCCGACAACAAGGCCATAAATGCAAACGCATCGGCCCACATACAGAGGTGGGCACTCACGTTAGCTGCCTATGACTACACAATTCGGCACAGACCGGGCACCGAAAACTGCGCCGATGCACTCAGCAGGCTCCCACTAGCCACCACTGAGGGGGCTACCGAGCATGGTGCTGAGATGGTCATGGCTGTTGAAGCTTTCGGAAGCGAAGGCTCACCCGT
This sequence comes from Pristiophorus japonicus, assembly GCF_044704955.1. Classification (NCBI taxonomy): domain Eukaryota; kingdom Metazoa; phylum Chordata; class Chondrichthyes; family Pristiophoridae; genus Pristiophorus; species Pristiophorus japonicus. The sequence continues at coordinate 17,643,861 of NC_091994.1, forward strand.
GACAGCCCGTCAGATTAAAGTCTGGACAAATAGAGACCCGCTATTGTCTCTAGTCAAGAAATGTGTCCTGAATGGGGACTGGGCAGCCACGTACAGGGCATGCCCTGAGAAATTTAAACCATTTCACAGGCGCAAGGATGAACTCTCGATTCAGGCCGATTGCCTACTGTGGGGAAACCGCGTAGTCATGCCCCAGATGGGCAGAGAGGTGTTCATCAGAGAACTCCACAATGGGCACCCAGGCATTGTCACGATGAAGGCAATTGCCAGGTCACACGTTTGGTGGCCAGGGATAGACGCAGATCTGGAACTTTGTGTTCGCAGGTGCAACACGTGTGCCCAGCTGGGCCATGCGCCCAGGGAAGCCGCCCTTAGCCCCTGGCCATGGCCCGCCAAGCCTTGGTCACGCATCCATGTGGACTACGCAGGTCCTTTCATGGGGAAAATGTTTTTGGCTGTGGTAGACGCCTACTCCAAATGGATCGAGTGTGACATTTTAAATTCAAGCACATCCTCTGCCACGGTAGAAAGTCTACGGGCAATGTTCGCCGCCCACGGTCTACCGGACATCTTGGTCAGCGACAATGGCCCATGCTTCACAAGCACTGAATTCCAGGACTTCATGGCAGGCAATGGAATTAACCATGTTAGAACGGCACCGTTCAAGCCGGCCTCAAACGGCCAGGCAGAACGAGCAGTGCAGATAATCAAACAGGGGATGCTCAGATTCCAAGGGGGTTCCCTACAAAGCCGCTTATCACGCCTCCTGTTGGCCTATAGATCCCAACCACACTCGCTCACAGGGGTTCCACCCGCAGAGCTACTAATGAAAAGGACGCTCAAAACCCACTTATCCCTTATACACCCCACCATGAAAGAAATTGTTGAGAGCAGGCGCCAGTCACAATATCACTACCATGACAGGAATGCGAGGGCGCGATGTATTGATGTAAATTATCCTGTTTTTGTCCTCAACTACGCTGCAGGGCCCAAATGGCTCGCAGGCACTGTGGTTGCCAAAGAGGGAAATAGGATTCTGGTAGTTAAACTTACCAATGGACAAATCTGCCGCAAATATGTGGATCAAACAAAAAGGAGGTTCAGCAATCCCATAGAAGAAGCAGAGGAAGAACACGATATAGAGTTCACTCCACCACAGGTGACCGAACACCGGAACCAAAGGGAGAAGAGTCCAGTCACTGTGGGCAGTCCGGACAGGCCTGAGGCACTGCAAACAGCAGACACTCAGGCCAGCGCCCAACAACCGGAGCCCCAACTCAGGCACTCTACAAGAGAGCGTAAACCACCAGAGAGACTCAACCTGTGATCCCAATAAGACTTTGGGGGGGGAGGTGATGTCATGTATTCAACCAGTATTGTAACCCATGTATAAACTGACCTAAGTTGTACACCGTGAGAACACTGACCACTAGGTGGGAGACACTCCTAACCTAGACCTTCAGGTATAAAAGGGGAAGCTCTACCCACCTTCATCACTTGAGTGCTAAGGAATAAAGGACAGGTCACAGACTGACCTTCTCTCAAGCATGGGCCTCGTGTGCATTTATACTGTGTAGTAAGGACGTATCAGGAACTTTATGCAGAACTTAAGCACGCTGCTGGAGCCTCTCCACGTGCTACTCAGGAAGCGGTGCAATTGGTTTTGGGGGGACGCCCACGAACGCGCCTTCAATAAGGCATGCAACCTTCTATGTTCCAACAGTGTTTTGACTTTCTTTGACCCAGGTAAAAAGCTAGTTCTCACATGCGATGCGTCAGCATATGGGGTCGGATGCGTTTTGCAACATGTCAATAGTGCGGGCAAATTACAACCCATAGCTTATACCTCCAGGTCACTTTCGCAGGCGGAGCACGGGTACGGAATGGTAAAGAAGGAGGCGCTCGCGTGCATGTACGGTGTCAAAAAGATGCACCAATACCTTTTCGGGGCCAAGTTCGCGTTAGAAACTGACTGCAAGCCCCTCACGTCCCTTCTATCCGAGAGCAAAGCAATAAACGCCAACGCCTCGGCGCGAATTCAACGGTGGGCACTCATGCTGGCGTCCTACGACTATACCATAAGGCACAGGTCAGGCACAGACAACTGTGCCGAGGCGCTCAGCAGGCTCCCCCTGGTGACCACGGAAGTGTCTGACGAACAGGTCTGTGAGATAGTCATGGCAATCAATGCCTTTGAGTCCACAGGTTCGCCCATGACGGCTCGCCAAATCAGAGCCTGGACGGCCAGCGACCCCACGTTATCCTTAGTAAAAAGATGTGTCCCAACCGGTGACTGGGCAGAGGCTCGCGATGCCTGCCCCGAGGAATTAAAACCCTTTCACAGGCGCATGCATGAGCTATCACTACAAGCAGACTGCCTGATGTGGGGCAGCCGAGTAGTCATGCCTCTGCAAGGCAGAGAGGCATTTGTCCGGGAGCTCCACCACGAGCACCCGGGGATCGTTCTCATGAAGACCATAGCCAGATCCCACGTCTGGTGGCCTGGTATTGACGCAGACTTGGAGCTCTGCGTCCGAAGGTGCACCATTTGTGCCCAACTCAGCAATGCCCCCAGGGAGGCTCCACTGAGCCCCTGGCCCTGGCCTGGTCACGGGTGCACGTAGACTATGCAGGCCCATTCATGGGCAAAATGTTCCTCGTAGTTGTAGATGCATTTTCAAAGTGGATCGAATGCACCATTTTAAACTCGAGCACAACCTCCACCACTGTGGAGAGCCTCGCAACCATGTTTGCAACGCACGGAATCCCTGACATATTGGTCAGTGACAATGGTCCGTGCTTCACCAGCGCAGAATTCCAAGACTTTATAATTGACCACGGCATAAATCACGTCAAGACGGCACCATTCAAGCCAGCCTCCAACGGCCAGGCGGAGAGAGCAGTACAAATCATTAAACAAGGCATGCTTAAAATCCAAGGTCCCACGCTGCAGGGTCGCCTGTCATGACTGCTGCTGGCATACAGATCTCGTCCGCACTCACTGACTGGGATCCCCCCCCGTGCAACTGTTGATGAAAAGGACTTTAAAAACAAGGCTCTCATTAATCCTCCCAGACATGCTCGAAATCGTTGAGGCAAAGCGCCGTAAGCTGACTGAGTACCATGACAGAAATTCGAGGGGGTGATGGAATGAGATAGGGGACAAAGTGTTTGTACTAAACTATGGCAGGGGTCCCAAATGGCTTGCAGGGATAGTAACAGGCAAGGAAGGAAACAGGTTACTGGTAGTACAAATGGACAATGGCAAAACTTGCCGGAGGCATGTAGACCAAGTCAAAAGCAGATTTACCAACAACACTGCGGAACCAGAGGCAGACTACAATGTGGAACTCGCACCACACCTGGTGGACAGACAGAGGGAACAACCTGAGGAAAGGGCAATCCCAACAGACAGCCCAGGCGAGTCAACAACAATCACACCAATCAAAACAGACAACCCAGGCGAGATACCAGCAACCACACCCAAAGAAAAACAGACACCAAGACAAACAACTGAACCACAACTCAGACGCTCCACGCGAGAGCGTAGACTACCTGAGAGACTGAACCTATAAAGACAATAAGACCTTGGGGGAGGGTGATTTCATGTATCTTACATTATTATATATAACTGTATCCTAACATGCTATACATGACTGTAATAAGATATGACCTGTAACCACCAGCATACCTTACCACCAGGGGTGCACTTGCAAGAGACAGATATATAAGGACAGGTCTCAAGCAAGTGCAGCATTCCAGAGCTGTGAAATAAAGGTGCAGGTCCAGAGTGACTTTGACTTCACCATATGCCTCGTGTGAATCTGTACTGAGGGGACAGGACTTTACAGAGGGGAAAATGAAAGTGATGGTATTCCCACCACATTGCTGCTCTTATCTTATCAGTAATAGAACTTGCATGGGAGGGAGGTACCGTCGAAATAACATTGGTGAGTTGCTGCTGTGTATGCTATAGATCATCATAGGCAGTCCCTCGGAATCGAGAAAGACTTGCTTCCACTCTTAAAATAAGTCCTTAGGTGGCTGAACAGTCCAATACGAGAACCACAGTCCCTGTCACAGGTAGGACAGATAGTCGAGGGAAAGGGTGGGTGGGACTGGTTTGCCGCACGCTCTTTCTGCTGCCTGCGCTTGATTTCTGCATGCTCTCGGCGATGAGACTCGAGGTACTCAGCGCCCTCCTGGATGCACTTACTCCCCTTAGGGCGGTCTTTGGACAGGGACTCCCAGGTGTCAGTGGGGATGTTGCACTTTTTCAGGGAGGTTTTGAGGGTGTCCCTGTAACGTTTCCTCTGCCCAACTTTGGCTCGTTTGTCGTGAAGGAGTTCCGAGTAGAGCGCTTGCTTTGGGAGTCTCATGCCTGGCATGTGAACGATGTGGCGCACCCAGTGGAGCTGATCAAGTGTGGTCAGTGCTATAAATAGTACATATGGAAAAACAGTGAGCTGTTTGCTGGAGGGGATCGATATTGAATTAAATAGTAGGGGCGACGATTAGCTGAACTGCTTTGTGCGGTCTGTTGTCGAGCTTCTTAAGTGTTGCTGCAGTTGTAGCCATCCAGGGGAATGATGATTATTTCATCAAACTCCTGACTTGAGCCTCATAGATGGTGCAGTGGTTTTGAGGGATTAGGAGGTGAGTCGCTTATCACAGAGTACTCAGTATCCCCACTGCCCTTGTACTCACAGTGTTGATATAACTGTCCAAGTTAAATCTCTAGTCAATGATGACCCCAAGGTGTTGATGGTGGGACATGGCAATGGTGGTGCTCCTGAAGACTAGCGAGGGGTGGTTGGGCTTTCTCTTGTTTGAGATGGTCTTTACATGGCACTTATGAGGCATGGCAGTCAACAGCCATTTCTCAGCCACAGCCTGGATGTTATGAAGGTCCTGCTGTCGGCTGACTTTTTTATTACTGAAGGAGTTGTGAATGGAGTTGAATCATGTGGGTGGAATGTCGGTTGTTGATGAAGCAGCTGAAGATGGTTGAGCAGAGGACATGTCCCTGAGGACCTCCTGCAGTGATGCCTTGGAGGCTACGATGTCAGCCAGTGGCTCAGTTGGTAGCCTCTGAGTCAGAAGGTTGTGAGTTCAAGGCCCACTTCAGGGACTTGAGCACAGAAAATCTAGGCTGACACTCCAGTGCAGTGCTGAGGGAGTGTCGCACTGTCAAAAGTGCCGTCTTTCGGGATGAGATGTTAAACCGAGGCCCCGTCTGCCCTCTCAGTTGGACATAAAAGAACCCATGGCACTATTTCGAAGAAGAGCAGATGAGTTATCCCCAGTGTCTTGGCCAATATTTATCCTTCATCCAACATCACGAAAAATTAGATTATCTGGTCATTATCACATTGTTGTTTGTGGGAGCTTGCTGTATGCAAATTGGCTGCTGCATTCCCTACATTACAACAGTGACTACACTTCAAAAAGTACTTCATTGGCTGTAAGGCGCTTTGGGACGTCCAATGGTCATGAAAGGCGCTATATAAATGCGCGTCTTTCTTTTTACGATGATTGGTCTCTGACAATCACTATCATCTGTCTTTACATCAGGTATGATGCACATTGACCTCAATTTTACTAGAGCTCCTTGGAGATAAACTTGGTCATAGTGCTGCCTGATACCGAGGACATCTTCTCTCTATTGCTCCTCTTCTGTTTTTTTTTGGTGCTAACTATACTTTGTGCTATGGATGTCCTACTGAAATTCTATTGGTGGTCCGATGAAAAGAAAAGCTTGCTGTATTTCCATGTCAACATTGAGCCTTATTTTTAGTGCTTCGTTACTGGGGAGGGCCAGTAAAATGTACTTCAAGAGAGTGTATCAAATATCACCAGTGAAATATGTTCCATCTCACATGTCACATGGACCTTTGCCTAGGGGCTATGGACAGGCCTTGCTTTGGAGGTGGGTATCTGGCACAGCAGAGATGATTTGACACTATTTCATAATGTTGGATAATTTTTTTAAATTGTATTTGTCACAAGGGTCCAGTCCCTAACAGGACAGGTAACATAAGAACATAAGAAATAGGAACAGGAGTAGGCCATACGGCCCCTCGAGCCTGCTCCGCCATTCAATAAGATCATGGCTGATCCGATCATGGACTCAGCTCCACTTCCCCGTCCGCTTCCCGTAACCCCTTATCCCCTTATCGTTTAAGAAACTGTCTATTTCTGTCTTAAATTTATTCAATGTCCCAGCTTCCACAGCTTTCTGAGGCAGCGAATTCCACAGATTTACAACCCTCTGAGAGAAGAAATTTCTCCTCATCTCTGTTTTAAATGGCCGGCCCCTTATTCTAAGATCATGCCCTCTAGTTCTAGTCTCCCCCATCAGTGGAAACATCCTCTCTGCATCCACCTTGTCAAGCCCCCTCATAAGCTTATACATTTCGATAAGATCACCTCTCATTCTTCTGAATTCCAATGAGTAGATGCCCAACCTACTCAACCTTTCCTCATAAGCCAATCCCCTCATCCCCGGAATCAACCTAGTGAACCTTCTCTGAACTGCCTCCAAAGCAAGTATATTCTTTCGTAAATATGGAAACCAAAACTGCACGCAGTATTCCAGGTGTGGCCTCACCAATATCCTGTACAACTGTAGCAAGACTTCCCTGCTTTTATACTCCATCCCCTTTGCAATAAAGGCCAAGGTTCCATTGGACTTCCTGATCACTTGCTGTATCTGCAAACTATCCCTTTGTGTTTCATGTACAAGTACCTCCAGGTCCTGCTGTACTGCGGCACTTTGCAATCTTTCTCCATTTGAATAATAACTTGCACTTTGATTTTTTTCTGCCAAAGTGGGATCACTTTGAGGATGAGTCCGCTCCAAGATAACACTCCTATGAAGGGAGATTGGAACGGAGTCAATGTTCTGTAGCACACTCCGTAATATGATACCTGAGCCAGGCATGATTGTAGCATTCCAGGGTGCTGTTGATGATTGATAGGATCTGGACGGGTAGACGTGTCACTGAGGGTTGGCGTTCTTCCCACTCATCCCTAGGTAACTCTGCAAGTTGATGCTTTAATGGGAAGGTGTTGTTGGTTAGACATACAGCAAAGAGCTTTCCAGCGACCAGGCCAACATCTCCAGCATTGGAGCACTGACCAGACTTGATCAGCTCTGCTGGGCAGGCCACATTGTTTGCCTGCCAGACATGAGACTCCCAAAGCAAGCGCTCTACTCAGAACTCCTTCACAGAAAACGAGCCAAAGGTGGGCAGAGGAAACGATACAAGGACATCCTCAAAGCCTCCCTGATAAAATACAACATCCCCACTAACACCTGGGAGTCCCTGGCCAAAGACCGCCCTAAGTGGAGGAAGTGCATCCGGGAGGGCGCTGAGCACCTCGAGTCTCATCACCGAGAGCTTGCAGAAATCAAGCACAGGCAGCGGAAAGAGCGTGCGGCAAACCTGTCCCACCCACCCTTTCCCACAACGACTATCTGTCCCACCTGTGACAGGGACTGTGGTTCTCGTATTGGACTGTTCAGCCACCTAAGGACTCATTTTAAGAGTGGAAGCAAATCTTCCTCGATTCCAAGGGACTGCCTATGATGATGATGATGATGAAACAGTATCCCTGTACACACCGAGGGGCCTTGGTTCTTGCCAAAATTTGATTTGGGACTCAATTATAGCCACTGTGCCAAAAGACTGTGGGCTCAAGACGAACTCCAGAGACTTTGAGCACATATTCTAGATTGGCACTTCAGTGTAGTACTGAGGAGATTCTCACACTGTCAGAGGTGCCATAAAATTGTACAACGCAGGAGGCCATTCCACCCATCATGGTGCGTCAGCTCTTTGAAAGAGCTATGCAATTAGTCCTCATCCCCTGTCCTTTCCCCATTGTCTTGCAATGTTTTTTTCCTTTTCAAGTGTCATCTTTCAGACGCGACGCTAACCTGAGCCTGCCATCTCAGGTGAGTGTAAAGTATTGCACAGTACTATTCGAAGAAGAGCAGGGGAGTTCTTCTGGTGGCAAGGTCAACGTCACTAAGACAGAATTATCTCATTGCTGTTTGTGGGGGCCTTTATATAATTAATATAATCCTGACCCTAAAACCAAAATCAACCCTAAATCTAGTCCTAACCTTAACATGGGGAGATTTTTTTTCAGGGCTCACAGCCTGTGCTTGGTATTATCGATGGATCGATCGGTGATTCTGAAACCTAATAAGCCAGCTGAAAGAATTACACAAGCAGACTGTGTGTTATGACACCACCATGCTTCAGCGTAAGAGTGACCATCTAATGCACATGGAGAACAAATTGCAGTTGTGCTTTTGCGTGCAAATATCTTTCAACCAACTTTCCCACTCAATCTCTGTGTCAGTGATCCATTGATTACACCAGTGTCCCCATGCAAAAGTATTATAAAAGTTCATACATTGTTTATAGCTACCTATGCCTGTATCATGGATCCAGATCCAGGTCTCTGTTGCTAGGACAAAGGAGACAGCTTTTAGCAGGTTCATAGATTCTAGTCTCCCTGAAACCAAGCTAAATAATTGCCAATATAAAAGTAGCGTTATGATAAAAACATAAGAATTAGGGGCAGAAGTAGGCTATAGGGCCCCTCAAGCTTGCTCCACCATTCAATAAGATGATGGTTGATCTTCAACCTCATCTCCACTCTACCACCCGATCCCCATATCGCTTGATTCCTCTAGAATCCCAAAATCTATCGATATCAGCTTCGAATACAAGAAAGACTTGCATTTATATAGCGCCTTTCATGACCACCAGACATCTTAAAGCACGTTACAGCCAATGAAGTACGTTTGGAGTGTAGTCACCGTTGTAAAAATACACTCAACAATTCAGCATCCACAGCCCTTTGGGGCAGAGAATTCCAAAGATTTACAACACTCTGAGTGAAGAAATTCCTCCTCATCTCAGTCTTAAATGATATTCAAGCACAGACCTGAGTGTTGACAGAACAGTGCTTCAACCAACTATACCACGCACTTCTTTGTATATCTAACATGTATGTTCCAACTGAAGTCAAAGCTGACCTGGTATTTATATAGCACCTTTCATACTCTCAGGATGTCCCAACATCTTTCACAGCCAATACATTACTTTTTGAAATGTAGTTACTGTGTTTTTTTTATAGTTTGCAAACTTAATAAGTTCCCATGGGTCTGGTAGGGTGCAAACGACTTTCCCCCCGGGCGCGGCACCGCTACCAACTCTCGTGAAATTCTGAGGGAGTTTAGCGGCGGTGGTAACCGGTAGCACCCCGCTCCGCTGCGCTGCCGATAACAACATCATCACCGTGCGCAGCGACACGTTTTCGCCCCGGAGTGTTCGGTAGCGCCCGGTGAAGCTGCCGCCGGCAATGCTGCAGGCCGCTCGTGGGGCAAAAATTAAAGGGGAGGTGCAGCGGCAAAAAGAAAATGGCCGACTTAGGGGTTGCGGCCTTCTTGTTTGCAGATGGCAGGGTCCGTGCTGCGATCTGGCAACCCGGCCCTCCGCTTGTGTGCCGGGCTGCTGCCATGGCACCCTGCTCCTTGGTGGTCCAATGATGGCCCCCTTCCCGCCCGCAGAGTCGGCAGCTTGGCCCTCCCCTTTAATGGAAGGGGATGGCCCTGTCTACGTGGCTGCGCTACGCGTCCCACCGTGTGGCTTTGCTCCCCGCTCCTGGCCCCTCAGTTACAGTTTGCACTGCAGTTCCTCTCGGGGGCGGTAAGCCCAATGTAGCTCATGGGGTTGGACTTCTGCGCCTGACGCAGGAACTCCCGCCTCACGGCTGTTACCGCCCGAATTTCGCCCTGTGTATCTTTTTAAAAACCTAATAATTTTTAAAACTGATTTACTGTCACTCAATACTAACCTTAACGCTCAGCATAAAACGTGAACAACTGCAAGGAGCTGGTCTTGAGTTTGAAGGTGTTTTATCGTCATTGAACATGGCTGCAATCAATCTTAGACTCCCTTGGACTTGGCGGAAGAGAGATTCTGATCTTTGGTTTACCAGATTCGAGTGGCTTTGTCAAAATAAACACTGACTCCAAATTTTTCTATCCAGTGATGTTTGACCAGACCTGATTGGTTGTATGCAAAAACCAGAAAGGCTATGTGCAACATCTACAGAACTGAGGGTAAGTGGCAGTGATTTACATAAGAAATAGGAGCAGGAGTAGGCCATTTGGCCCCTCAAGCCTGCTCCGCCATTCAATAAGATCATGGCTGATCTTCTACCTCAACTCCACTTTCCTGCACTATCCCCATATCCCTTGTTTCCCTTAATATCCAAAACTCTATCGATTTACAAGGTTGCAATTTAATCTAGAAATTCAAGGTGTCACTCAATCCTCATGCGAGATAACATTGGCATGAGGGGATCGATGCCTGATAATCTCATTACTGCAGCTTTATTGAGAATGAATCTCAGATTGATTTCCAGGGAACTCTACGTCTAGCCTCTGTTCTGATAAAAAATAGAAGTCTTTTTTTATACTATTGAGATCCCAGGGGAGGGCCCAAAGTGCAACGTTGCAAGGCACCATCAGATAAAGAGTAGGAGCGAAGGCAAGGTCAATCATAAAGTTCCACTGCTCTGAGGTTCTGGGAAAGAGTGAGTCAGAGGAAGAGATTGTAGAATGAGTCTTGCTTGTAATTAACAGTTGCTGAAGTCAATTGTAGCATCTCCACTCCAGCCTCGCTTGAGATCAGCTAACACAACAACAACAACTTGTATTTATATAGCGCCTTTAACATAGTGAAATGACCCAGCGAAACCTATGTTAAGATGCAGCAATTGCAACAATTATGCTATAACTAATGACGGGCACTATAATCACATGAGCATAAGAAGCGAAATTCTAACATTAGTGGAATTAAAACAGAGATTGAAAACAAACTACATCTCAGAGCTAAATACAATATAATTTCTGGTTCACCGCACTGCATCTGATTCAGAAAATCATTGCTACTATCATGATGCATACAGTAGTGAGCTTGTTTGTTTCCAGGGATGTGCTGAGGGACAGAAGTCGGAGCAGGCAAGGGGAGCACTTGTTCTCAAAAGTGCATTGGTTACGTCTCTCTCTCTCCTCTAACCTGATTGATACGAAATCACAAACAACAAAGAGAGTAAGGGGCCAGATTGTTCGGTGGGTGGGCAACAAGAGCTTACCACCAGCAGAGAATAGTAAAGTTTCCACTGCAGCTATTATTCACGACAGGAAGTCAGCCTATTTTTTTTAAGTTACTTAAAATTTGCCTTATTCAGTGATTCTGATGCTTAAAATAATGAATGCTGCATGCAGAAAGCAAACAGAGAAAGAGAGAGAGAGAGAAAAGCATGTGACTTAGTGGCAAATTGTGGGTTACAATGGAAAAGTTAGATATGCTTCCATAGAGGCTCCTCCAATGGCACAGTAGATAAATAAACCACCTGTTGTGGTACTGAGCCATTCACATCATGGAGATTCTCATTCAAAATTCTCATCCTTATTTTCAAATCCCTCCATGGACTCGGCCCTCCCTATCTCTGTAATCTCCTCCAGCCCCACAATCTCCCGAGATATCTGCACTCCTCTAATACTGCCCTCTTGAGCATCCCTGATTATAACCGCTCAACCATTGGTGGCCGTGCCTTCTGTTGCCTAGGCCCCAAGCTCTGGAACTCCCTGCCTAAACCTCTCCGCCTCTCTTGCCTCCTTCAAGACACTTCTTAAAATCTACCTCTATGACCACCTGTGCTAATTTCCACTTATGTGGCTCGGTGTCAAATTTTTAACTCATAATACTCCTGTGAAGCGCCTTGGGACTTTTCACTACGTTAAAGGTGCTGTTGTTGTTGAGGTTCTAGGTTGAATCCCCGGTCTCTACTAAATTATTTGGTCTCAACAGAGGAAGCAGTGGTGATGATACAACTGGTCTCAGCATTCCTGAGTGAGGAAAGGATGGAGCTTGACAGTGATGTCCCTTCCCATGGTCGAGTAGCCTTCAAATAATTCATCATCTAGGTTCAAATATGCAAAGCATGGCCACTTTTGGTAAGCTACTAGGTGCTGCCTGTACAACAGAATTTGAGAAGGAATCAATGCCTTGAGGAAAAGAGAGGAGAAAGCTAAGGGAAGGAAACCACCCCATGCCATTTGAACGCAGAGAAGCAGGTTTCATCTGTGAATAGAGGACTTAAAAAAATAAATGTTGACACCATGGCAATCAGTGGTAATTCTAGTGGCCCCATCCCTGCTGATTAATAAAAAGCAGAACATTGTTCATTAGGTATAAGTCTCATTGTCTCCCCATTATGCTAATCAGCACACACAGGCAATAAACCATTACCACTTGTGTGGGCTCCATCAGGAAAATGGTTTGACCTGATGGTTATTGCTAAAACCATTGGAGTAGAGTGTGGCAAAATGACTGCCGACAAAAAATCCAGGCAACAGAGTACTCCCTCCGTTAGTGAGAAACAGCCCTTTACTATAGTACCTTCTATAATATCCCATTGCAATACAATGTGTCTTGTATGGCTTCTATAGACAAGTCTAATTGTAATGTGCTTGGCGCAATTCAATTAATACAAGTCTAATTGCGCCCCCTTGGGGAATCCTAAAGTTACAATAAAATGTATTTTCCCAGTTCACAAATTCACTGATTTAAAGTCACTTGAGAATAAAGCTAACAGCATTCAACAAACTCAAGGCAAACATAACATGTAGGATACATTGTGAGTTGCATTATTGACTATCCAATACATATTGTTTCTAAATACATATTTATAACTACTAAATAACATCAATCTCTAAAGAAAAGATTCTGCCAGTACACTCCTGTCTTCTGGAGTTCTCTACCCAGTTTCCTCCATCTATCCAGTCCCTCACAATTTCCTAAAAATCTTTCTTTGACTGTGCCTTTGCTTCCACATCTTAGCCCCTGCATTTCCTTCCACTTTCCACACGGTTGGTGTCCATCATGCCCTAATTGTAATGTGCTCTGTGATGTCTTCCTGAGTTTAAAGAACACTAAATACATATAAGTTGTTGATGTTCTGGTTTCCTGTTGGATTAAACACATCATCTGGGTTGATACTCTGTGCTTGCTGTGTGGGGCTGAATTGTACAAGCCGGGAAAGTCTTAAGTTTGAGTTTTATTCTATGCTGGGTTAGCAGATCTCAGCCAGAGAGGTAATGTTGCTGCTCCATTGGCCTGAGCATCCCAGGGCTAGAAAAGGAAAATTCAGGATTATCGCACCTGCAGATGGTCTAGACTTGACTATTCCAATGCACTCCTGGCTGGCCTCCCACTTTCTACCCTACATAAATTAGGGCTAATCCAAAACTCGACTGCCCGTGTCCTAACTCACACCAAGTCCTGCTCGCCCATCACCCCTGTGATCGCTGACCTACATTGGCTTCCAGTAAAGCAATGCCTCAATTGCAAAATTCCCATCCTTATTTTCAAATCCCTCCATGGCCTCACCCCTCCCTAGCTCTGTAATCTCTTCCAGCCCCACAGTCCCCTGAGATGTCTGCGCTCCGCTAATTCTGCTCCCTTGAGCATCCCTGATTATAATCGCTCAACCATTGGTGGCTTGCCTTCTGTTGCCAAGGCCCCAAGCTCTGCAGCTCCTTGCCTAAACCTCTCTAATTTTCTTTCCTCCTTCAAGACGCTCCTTAAAACCTACCTCTTTGACCAAGCTTATGGTCACCTGCAATAATTTCTACTTATGTGGCTTGGTGTCAAATTTTTTATCTCACAATACTTCTGTGAAGTGCCTTGGGACATTTCACTGCATTAAAGATGTTATATAAATACAAGTTGTTGTTGTTGTAGTAGTAATTCCTGCTGGAAAATGTGTGGGCCTGTGATGGTAGGATTGGCCTTGGCTGTTTACATTGTACATTAATGATTTAGACGAGGGGATTAAATGTAGTATCTCCAAATTTGCGGATGACACTAAGTTAGGTGGCAGTGTGAGCTGCGAGGAGGATGCTATGAGGCTGCAGAGTGACTTGGATAGGTTAGGTGAGTGGGCAAATGCATGGCAGGTGAAGTATAATGTGGATAAATGTGAGGTTATCCACTTTGGTGGTAAAAACAGAGAGACAGACTATTATCTGAATGGTGACAGATTAGGAAAAGGGGAGGTGCAACGAGACCTGGGTGTCATGATACATCAGTCATTGAAGGTTGGCATGCAGGTACAGCAGGCGGTTAAGAAAGCAAATGGCATGTTGGTCTTCATAGCGAGGGGATTTGAGTACAGGGGCAGGGAAGTGTTGCTACAGTTGTACAGGGCCTTGGTGAGGCCACACCTGGAGTATTGTGTTCAGTTTTGGTCTCCTAACTTGAGGAAGGACATCCTTGCTATTGAGGGAGTGCAGCGAAGGTTCATCAGACTGATTCCCGGGATGGCGAGTCTGACCTATCAAGAAAGACTGGATCAACTGGGCTTGTATTCACTGGAGTTCAGAAGAATGAGAGGGGACCTCATAGAAACGTTTAAAATTCTGATGGGTTCAGACAGGTTACATGCAGGAAGAATGTTCCCAATGTTGAGGAAGTCCAGAACCAGGGGTCACAGTCTAAGGATAAGGGGTAAGCCATTTAGGACCGAGATGAGGAGAAACTTCTTCACCCAGAGAGTGGTGAACCTGTGGAATTCTCTACCACAGAAAGTTGTTGAGGCCAATTCACTAAATATATTCAAAAATGAGTTAGATGAAGTCCTTACTACTAGGGGGATCAAGGGGTATGGCAAGAAAGCAGGAATAGGGTACTGAAGTTGCATGTTCAGCCATGAACTCATTGAATGGCGGTGCAGGCTAGAAGGGCCGAATGGCCTACTCCTGCACCTATTTTCTATGTTTCTATGTTTTCTATGTGATGCCCCTAGTGTTCATCACATGCAGTCCCTCGGAATTGAGGAAGACTTGCTTCCACTCCTGAAGTGAGTTCTTTGGTGGCTGAACAGTCTAATACAAGAGCCACAGACCCTGTCACAGGTGGGACAGAAATTCATCGGGGTAAGAGATGGGTGGCACTGGTTTGCCGCACGCTCCTTCCGCTGCCTGTGCTTTACCTCTTCACGCTCTTAGTGTTGAGATTCGAAGAGCTCAACGCCCTCCCGGATGCATTTTCTTCACCTAGGGCAGTCTTCGGCCAGAGACTCTCAGGTGTCAGTGGTGATGTCACACTTTATCAGGGAGGCTTTGAGGGTGTCCTTGTAACATTTCCGCTGCCCACCATTGGCTCGTTTGCCATGAAGGAGCTCCGCATAGAGCATTTGCTTAGGGAGTCTCGTGTCTGGCATGCGAACAATGTGGCCTGCCCAGCAAAGCTGATGAAGTGTGGTCAGTGCTTCAATGTTGGGGATGTTAGCCTGGATGAGGACACTGATGTTGGTGCACCTGTCTTCCCAGGGGATTTGCAGGATCTTGCGGAGACATCGTTGGTGATATATCTCCAGCAACTTGAGGTTTCTTCTGTACATCGTCCATGCCTCTGGGTGTTCAATAGCCTGCTGACACTCCCTAGGCTTACACCTGAGCATGGGACAATTGGATGAGGTACTGGAGCCAAACAACTATGGAACTGGGCTCCAGCAATGAATCGCTGCTTTCAGAAGAGGAGGGAGGTAAAATTGCTATGTCACCCTCGTGTGGTGTATGGGTTTCATGGGATTTTAAATGACCCCATATACTAAAGGGATGCTAAGATCGTTTTGCCATTGAGCAAGCTAGGATCTGATGATAAATGGCGGTGAGTGAAGCTTGCGCTGTAAGTGAAAACATTTTGATTGAAAAAGGTTAGAACAAAAATCAAACATTTACAAAGAGTTACCAGCAACTTTTGTTTGTGTACGCCTGTTGATATTTCGATACAGTGAATATTCTCAAACAGTGTGTTCTGGTGAGGTTGTTGGGATCAGTAGTTTGAAGGTGTTACTGGCTTGAATATACAAAGGTGCTGTGTGACAGACAGCTTTTGAATTCAACTTAGTAATTTAACAATATCAATTTGTATCTAAATAGCACCTTTTACATCGAATGTATAGCACAGAAACAGGCCATTTAGCCCAACTGGTCTATGCCGGTGTTTATGGTTCAGACGAGCCTCCTCCCACCATTCTTCATCCGATACTATCAACATATCCTTCTAATTCTTTCTCCCTCATGTACTTATCTAGCCTCCCCTTAAATGCATCTATGCTATTCACCTCAACTACTCCATTTGGTAGCAAGCTCTCTACGTAAATAAATTTCTCCTGAATTCCTTTTTGGATTTATTAGAAACATAGAAACATAGAAAATAGGTGCAGGAGTAGGCCATTCGGCCCTTCTAGCCTGCACCGCCATTCAATGAGTTCATGGCTGAACATTCAACTTCAGTACCCCATTCCTGCTTTCTCGCCATACCCCTTGATCCCCCTAGCAGTAAGGACCTCATCTAACTCCTTTTTGAATATATTTAGTGAATTGGCCTCAACAACTTTCTGTGGTAGAGAATTCCACAGGTTCACCACTCTCTGGGTGAAGAAGTTCCTCCGCATCTCGGTCCTAAATGGCTTACCCCTTATCCTTAGACTGTGACCCCTGGTTCTGGACTTCCCCAACATTGGGAACATTCTTCCTGCATCTAACCTGTCTAACCCCGTCAGAATTTTATATGTTTCTATGAGGTCCCCTCTCATTCTTCTGAACTCCAGTGAATACAAGCCCAGTTGATCCAGTCTTTCTTGATAGGTCAGTCCCGCCATCCCGGGAATCAGTCTGGTGAACCTTCGCTGCACTCCCTCAATAGCAAGAATGTCCTTCCTCAGGTTAGGAGACCAAAACTGTACACAATACTCCAGGTGTGGCCTCACCAATGCCCTGTACAACTGTAGCAACACCTCCCTGCCCCTGTACTCAAATCCCCTTGCTATGAAGGCCAACATGCCATTTGCTTTCTTAACCGCCTGCTGCACCTGCATGCCAACCTTCAATGACTGATGTACCATGACACCCAGGTCTCTTTGCACCTCCCCTTTTCCTAATCTGTCACCATTCAGATAATAGTCTGTCTCTCTGTTTTTACCACCAAAGTGGATAACCTCACATTTATCCACATTATACTTCATCTGCCATGCATTTGCCCACTCACCTAACCTATCCAAGTCGCTCTGCAGCCTCACAGCATCCTCCTCGCAGCTCACACTGCCACCCAACTTAGTGTCATCCGCAAATTTGGAGATACTACATTTAATCCCCTCATCTAAATCATTAATGTACAGCGTAAACAGCTGGGGCCCCAGCACAGAACCTTGCGGTACCCCACTAGTCACTGCCTGCCATTCTGAAAAGTACCCATTTACTCCTACTCTTTGCTTCCTGTCTGACAACCAGTTCTCAATCCATGTCAGTACACTACCCCCAATCCCATGTGCTCTAACTTTGCACATCAATCTCTTGTGTGGGACCTTGTCGAACGCCTTCTGAAAGTCCAAATATACCACATCAACTGGTTCTCCCTTATCCACTCTACTGGAAACATCCTCAAAAAATTCCAGAAGATTTGTCAAGCATGATTTCCCTTTCACAAATCCATGCTGACTTGGACCTATCATGTCACCTCTTTCCAAATGCACTGCTATGACATCCTTAATAATTGATTCCATCATTTTACCCACTACCGATGTCAGGCTGACCGGTCTATAATTCCCTGTTTTCTCTCTCCCTCCTTTTTTAAAAAGTGGGGTTACATTGGCTACCCTCCACTCCATAGGAACTGATCCAGAGTCAATGGAATGTTGGAAAATGACTGTCAACGCATCCACTATTTCCAAGGCCACCTCCTTAAGTACTCTGGGATGCAGTCCATCAGGCCCTGGGGATTTATCGGCCTTCAATCCCATCAATTTCCCCAACACAATTTCCCGGCTAATAAGGATTTCCCTCAGTTCCTCCTCCTTACTAGACCCCCCGACCCCTTTTATAACCGGAAGGTTGTTCGTGTCCTCCTTCGTGAATACCGAACCAAAGTACTTGTTCAATTGGTCCGCCATTTCTTTGTTCCCCGTTATGACTTCCCCTGATTCTGACTGCAGGGGACCTACATTTGTCTTTACTAACCTTTTTCTCTTTACATATCTATAGAAACTTTTGCAATCCGTCTTAATGTTCCCTGCAAGCTTCTTCTCATACTCCATTTTCCCTGCCCTAATCAAACCCTTTGTCCTCCTCTGCTGAGTTCTAAATTTCTCCCAGTCCCCAGGTTCGCTGCTATTTCTGGCCAATTTGTATGCCACCTCCTTGGCTTTAATACTATCCCTGATTTCCCTTGATAGCCACGGTTGAGCCACCTTCCCTTTTTTATTTCTATGCCAGACAGGAATGTACAATTGTTGTAGTTCATCCATGCGGTCTCTAAATGTCTGCCATTGCCCATCCACAGTCAACCCCTTAAGTATCATTCGCCAATCCATCTCAGCCAATTCACGCCTCATACCTTCAAAGTTAGCCTTCTTTAAGTTCTGGACCATGGTCTCTGAATTAACTGTTTCATTCTCCATCCTAATGCAGAATTCCACCATATTATGGTCACTCTTCCCCAAGGGGCCTCGCACAACGAGATTGCTAATTAATCCTTTCTCATTACATAACACCCAGTCTAAGATGGCCTCCCCCCTAGTTGGTTCCTCGACATATTGGTCTAAAAAACCATCCCTTATGCACTCCAGAAAATCCTCCTCCACCGTATTGCTTCCAGTTTGGTTAGCCCAATCTATGTGCATATTAAAGTCACCCATTATAACTGCTGCACCTTTATTGCACGCACCCCTAATTTCCTGTTTGATGCCCTCCCCAACATCACTACTACTGTTTGGAGGTCTGTACACAACTCCCACTAACGTTTTTTGCCCTTTGGTGTTCTGCAGCTCTACCCATATAGATTCCACATCATCCAAGCTAATGTCCTTCCTAACTATTGCCTTAATCTCCTCCTTAACCAGCAATGCTACCCCACCTCCTTTTCCTTTTATTCTATCCTTCCTGAATGTTGAATACCCCTGGATGTTGAGTTCCCAGCCCTGCTCATCCTGGAGCCACGTCTCCGTAATCCCAATCACATCATATTTGTTAACATCTATTTGCACAGTTAATTCATCCACCTTATTGCGGATACTCCTTGCATTAAGACACAAAGCCTTTAGGCTTGTTTTTTTAACACCCTCTGTCCTTTTAGAATTTTGCTGTACAATGGCCCTTTTTGTTCTTTGCCTTGGGTTTCTCTGCCCTCCACTTTTCCTCATCTCCTTTCTGTCTTTTGTTTTTGCCTCCTTTTTGTTTCCCTCTATCTCCCTGCATTGGTTCCCATCCCCCTGCCATATTAGTTTAACTCCTCCCCAACAGCACTAGCAAACACTCCCCCGAGGACATTGGTTCCGATTCTGCCCAGGTGCAGACCGTCCGGATTGTACTGGTCCCACCTCCCCCAGAACCGGTTCCAATGCCCCAGGAATTTGAATCCCTCCCTGCTGCACCATTGCTCAAGCCACGTATTCATCTGAGCTATCCTGCGATTCCTACTCTGACTAGCACGTGGCACTGGTAGCAATCCCGAGATTACTACTTTTGAGGTCCTACTTTTTAATTTAGCTCCTAGCTCCTTAAATTCATTTCGTAGGAACTCATCCCTTTTTTTACCTATGTCATTGGTACCAACGTGCACCACGACAACTGGCTGTTCTCTCTCCCTTTTTAGAATGTCCTCCACCCGCTCCGAGACATCCTTGACCCTTGCACCAGGGAGGCAACATACCATCCTGGAGTCTCGGTTGCGGCCGCAGAAACGCCTATCTATTCCCCTTACAATTGAATCCCCTATCACTATCGCTCTTCCACTCTTTTTCCTGCCCTCCTGTGCAACAGAGCCAGCCACGGTGCCATGAACTTGGCTGCTGCTGCCCTCCCCTGATGAGTCATCCCCCTCAACAGTGACTATCTTAGCTAGTTTTGGACTCCCCCACATGTGAAAACATCTTTTCTACATCTACCCTATCAAACCCCTTCATAATTTTAAAGCCCTCCATCAGGTCACCCCTCTAGAGAAAAGAGCCCCAGCCTGTTCAATCTTTCCTGATAGTTATAACCTCTCAGTTCTGGTATCATCCTTGTAAATCTTTTTTGCACCTTCTCCAGTGACTCTATCCCTTTTGTAATATGGAGACTAGAACTCTGCACATTACTCCAAGTGCGGTCCAACCAAAGTGCGATACAAGTTTAATATAATGACTCTACTTTTCAATTCTGTTCCTCTAGAACCCAGAAACAGAGCTTTATTTGCACTTGTATGGCCCTGTTAAATTGCATTGCTACTTTTAGTGATTTGTGTATCTGTACCCTTCGATCTCTTTGCTCCTCTACCCCATTAGACTTTTATTTTCCAAGGAGTATGTGGCCTCCTTATACCTTCTACCAAAATCCACTTAACTATATTGAAATTAACTTGCCATTTATACGTCCATTATGTAAATTTATTAATGTCTTCTTGTATCTTAGTATTAACTATACCCCCAATTTGGTGTCATCCGCAAATTTTGAAATTGTAATTCCTGTTCCTGAGTCCAAGTCATTTATGTAAATGGTGAATAACAGTAGTCCCAGCATCAATCCCTTGGACCACTCACTTCCCACCATTCTGAGTAAACACCTTTGATCCCGACTCTCTGTGTTCTGTTTTGTAGCCAGCTTGCTATCCATTCTGCTACTTGTCCCCTGACTCCACATGCTCTGACCTTAGTCATGAGTCTACTTATCGAAGGCCTTTTGAAAATCGAAGTATATTACACCTACTACATTACCCGTATCTATTCTTTCTGTTACTTCTTCAAAGAATTCAATAAGGTTGGTCAAGGATGACCTTCCTGAGGGAGTGCAGCGAAGGTTCACCAGACTGATTCCCGGGATGGCGGGACTGACATATCAAGAAAGACTGGATCAACTGGGCTTGTATTCACTGGAGTTCAGAAGAATGAGAGGGGATCTCATAAAAACATTTAAAATTCTGACAGGTTTAGACAGGTTAGATGCAGGAAGAATGTTCCCAATGTTGGGGAAGTCCAGAACCAGGGGTCACAGTCTAAGGATAAGGGGTAAGCCATTTAGGACCGAGATGAGGAGAAACTTCTTCACCCAGAGAGTGGTGAACCTGTGGAATTCTCTACCACAGAAAGTTGTTGAGGCCAATTCACTAAATATATTCAAAAAGGAGTTAGATGTAGTCCTTACTACTCGGGGGATCAAGGGGTATGGCGAGAAAGCAGGAATGGGGTACTGAAGTTGCATGTTCAGCCATGAACTCATTGAATGGCGGTGCAGGCTCGAAGGGCCGAATGGCCTACTCCTGCACCTATTTTCTATGTTTCTATGTTTTCTATGAAATCCGTGTTGACTATTCATTATTATATTTCCAGTTTCTAGATGTTTTTCTATTAAATCTTTGAGTAAAGATTCCATTATCTTTCCTACCATTGACGTTAAGCTAACTGGTCTATAATTCCCTGGACCTATTCTAACTCCCTTTTTAAATATAGGAATAACATTTGTTGTACTCCAGTCCTCTGGCACCATTCCCTTTTCTAATTATTTTAATGCCTCTATTATCTCTTCCTTACCTTCTTTTAGAATGCAATTCATCTGGATCAGGAGTTTTATTCTCTCTAAGTTTGACTAGTTTATCAATTATCATCTCGCTTTATATCTTAAATGTACTGATATCTTTTCTGATCTATTCTTCTAATGTCATGTCCGCCCTGGTAAATACGAAGGCAAAGTAATTAATCAATATTTCTGTCATTTTGCGGTCATTATCTGTGAATTTATTTTGTGCATCCCTTAGTTTCCTTATCCCTTTCCTTTTGTTATTTATGTGTCTGTAGAATACTTTATTATTTCCTTCAGATCACACTCTCTCATTGCACAGCACCTTCATTCTTTTTATAATGCATTGGTTGAATTATTAAATATTGATCTCTCAGGAAAACATTACAGCTATTCAAAAGGTGTTGGATACTTAATGGGAGAGTTAAGGTACCATGGTCATGAGTTTCATTAGACTGAATTTATTTTTGATGGCCTTGACCTTTCTTAAGTTTCTCCGCCCTTTGATGGAATAATAAAAATAGTTATTTCTTTCAATTCTTTGAAATTAAGTGTAAATTTCCCATCCATTAAACTTAATAATAACTCCTTCTTTTTACCTTTAGTGAACTCGGCTTTTAGTCTTTCACCTAATGACAATCTTGTCAGCTGTGGCTCAGTAGAAAGCACACTTGCCTCAGAGTCAGAAGGTTGTGGGCTCAAGTCCCACTTGAGCACAAAAATCTAGGCTGACATTCCAGTGCAGTGCCGTGGGAGCGCTGTACTGTCGGAGGTGCCGTCTTTCAGATGAGATGTTAAACCGAGGCCCCATCTGCTTTCTCAGGTGGATGTAAAAGATCCCGTGGCATTACTTCGAAGAAGAGTAGGGGAGTTATCCCCGGTGACCTGGTCAATATTTATCCCTCAATCAACATGACAAAACAGATTATCTGGTCTTTATCACATTGCTGTTTGTGGGAGCTTGCTTGTGTGCAAATTGGCTGTCGCGTTTTCCACATTACAACAGTGACTACACTCCAAAAGTACTTAATTGACTGCAAAGTGCTTTACTACATCCGGTGGTCATGAAAGGCGCTATATAGATGCACATCTTTCTTTTTTCACCTTGCCGCTTTCTCTGACCTCAAGTGGTGTTTCCACATCTCGGCCATTTCGAAAGCCACCTTGTAGAAACTCATTTTCCATGTTCATAACAGATATTTCTTCTCTCTCCAACACACTGCTCCTCTCCATGTCCAGGGAGGCTCTTCCAGCATCACTTTCACACTTGTGAAAAGGTTACAAAAGTAGCATGTCCCTTCTGACCTTTAACTATGCCATCCTACACACGTGTTGCGTCGTCGAGCTACAGTACATGGACGACGCCTGCGTCTGCGCACATACAGAGGCTGAACTCCAGGACATAGTTGACGTACGAAAACATGGGCCTTGCGCTAAACATCAGCAAGACAAAGGTCCTCCACCAGCCTGTCCTTACCGCACAACACTGTCCCCCAGTCATCAAGATCCATGGCGCAGCCCTGGACACTGTGGACTACTTCCCATATCTCGGGAGCCGCCTATTAACAAGAGCAGGTATTGACGACGAGATCCAACCCCGCCTCCAGTGCACCAGTGCAGCCTTTTGACACCTGAGGAAAAGAGTGTTTGAAGACCAGGCCCTCAAAAATGCCACCAAGCTCATACTCCACAGGGCTGTAGTAGTACCCGCCCTCCTGTATGGCTCAGAAACATGGACGATTTACAGTAGACACTTCAAGTCGCTGGAGAAATACCACCAACTATGTCTCCGCAAGATCCTACAAATCCCCTGGGAGGATAGATGCACCAACATTAGCATCCTCATCCAGGCCAACATCCCCAGCATCGAAGCACTGACCACACTTGATCAGCTCCGCTGGGCAGGCCACATAGTTCGCATGCCAGACACGAGACTCCCAAAGCGAGCGCTCTACTTGGAACTTCTTCACGGCAAACGAGCCAAAGGTGGGTAGCGGAAACGTTACAAGGACACCCTCAAAGCTTCCTTGATAAAGTGCAACATCCCCACTGACACCTGGGAGTTCCTGGCCTAAGACCGCCCTAAGTGGAGGAAGTGCATCTGGGAGGGCGCTGAGCACCTCGCGTCTCGTCGCCGAGAGTGTGCAGAAATCAAGCGCAGACAGCGGAAAGAGCGTGCGGCAAACCAGTCCCACCCACCCCTTCCCTCAATGACTATCTGCCACACCTGTGACAGAGACTGTGATTCTCGTATTGGTCTGTACAGCCACCTAAGAACTCATGTTAAGAGTGGAAGCAAGTCTTCCTTGATTGCGAGGGACTGCCTATGATGATGTGTTGAAATCACCACACCATCTTTTAATCTGACTTATGGACCTCGAAATTCACCTCTCACATTCCGCTTTTCCTCCAACAACCTACAGGTTTTGAAAGCCCAAGCTGGGTGTCATCTAGCTACTATTTCTTGATATATTGCATCTCTCCCATTCCGTTCAACCATCAATGGCCTGCACTATGGCCCTTGCTCCTTCACCCAGATGTCTAAATAAAAAAATAATCTAACATTGTGCACCAAACAAAAGCTCAATATTGATAAAGTGGCAGTCAAAATAATCTGAGCGTATCAGCGGAAAGCAACAAAAATTGATCCAATTCTATGAATTCATTATGATGCTTATACCCCTCATTTTTGTTGTAAAATTAATTTTAAAAGTATTAGCAAAAGACTGGTGGTACTCCCTGGGGAGTCGTAGGTATGTGATATTGCTTTTGATTTTAAAATACATCAGAGTGTCTCATCTCCTGACGTCAGACGAGTGTCTCATCTCTTGACTCCCCAAAGCCTTTCCAACATCTACAAGGTACAAGTCAGGAGTTTGATGGAATACTCTCCACTTTCCTGGATGAGTGCAACTCCAACAACACTCAAGAAGTTCGACACCATCCAAGGCAAAGCAGCCCGCTTCATTGGCACTCCATCCACCACCTTAAACATTCACTCCCTCCACCACCGCCGCAACGTGGCTGCAGTGTGTACCAATTATAAGGAGCACTGCAGCAACTCGCCACAGCTTCTTTGGCTGCACCTCCTAAATCCACAACCTCTACCACGTAGAAGGACAAGGGTCTCAGGTGCATGTGAATACCATCACCTGCAAGTTCCCCTCCAAGTTTCACACCATCCTGACTTGGAAATATATCGCCGTTCCTTCATTGTCGCTGGGTTAAAATCCTGGAACTCCCTCCCTAACAGCACTGTGGGAGCACCTTCACCACACGGACTGCAGCTGTTCAAGAAGGCGGCTCACCACCACCTTCTCACGGGCAATTAGAGGTCGGCAATAAATGATGGCCTTGCCAGTGATGCACACATCCCGGAACGAATTAAAAATTAATCTGGGCAGAGCTGATCTCTAGAAAATATAATAATATATTAAAGATCTTGCTTGTCGCACGCACCTGTTGTAACAGTCACACTTCTAGCCATCACCCTCCAGCCATCGCAAATTGCTGGTTGGCTCTAAGTAAAACAACAGCAAGTCAAAATTGAGGAAAAATATAGAAATAGAAACAGAGATTTACAGCGCAGAAAGAGGCCATTTCGGCCCATCGTGTCCGCGCCGGCCGACAAAGAGCCACACGGCCTTTGGTCAGTAGCCCTGAAGGTTACATATAAACCTATGAACAATGAACAATGCTGGAAAGGTAAAGAGCACCCGGCCCAACCAGTCTGCCCCACATAACTGCGACACTCCTTACACGGAAATATTCTACACTCCACCCCAACCGGAGCCATGTGATCTCCTGGAGGTAGGAAACTTACCAATCAAAAACAGTGAGTGTCCCTGTTTGAGTGTCCCAGATTGGGCATCACGCTAATCAGCTGACCCTTTGACTCACCCGAGCAAGGCCACGGAGGATTTGCTAATAATTTGAAAATTCCGTCACATCTTCTCTTCCTGGCACATGGTGCTGACTCAGTGTATGCATTTTCATTCCGAAGTTGATATCACCTTCTTCTGAGGTCGGTGACTCCTAACTATATCACATGTTGCGATAAAAAAATAATTGAAATGATTCTTGATATTCTTTGGTTTTAATCTGTAACTGTGAATACCTGTAGTACGAATCGGAACTGCATTAGAATCCATTCCCACCATCTTTGGAACAGCAGGCATTACTGGCAAACTTGACTTCTTTTTAGAATAAACTTCTCTTTTGAAGCGTGTAACATTTGTTTTCCTTGGGTATTATCTCCTTACTTGTCCTCCTGGTCCATTCAATGTCTGTTGCTTAGAGGGTGGGATTAGCGGTGATCACGAACACGCCTTCCGACCAAGCATCACAATACACCCTTTCCTTCAACGACGGTCTGTCCCATCTGTGACAGAGACTGTAATTCCTATATTGAACTGTTCAGTCACCTGAGAACTCACTTTTAGAGTGGAAGCAAGTCTTCCTCGATTTTGAGGGGCTGCCTATGATGATGATGACAATACAGCATACCCTTCCTCCTTGTGGCTTCCACTCAGCAGCTCCCCGAGGTCCTGAGGCCCACCCCTCTGTGGAGCTGCCTAACATTACTGATTCTGAAAAAATATATAGATTATTTTTAACTAAGAATGAATAATGGAGCTCGGAATTGAAATTTACCCTGTGAAAATGATTTGAATATTTCGAGGGATGTACCTCAAGAATGGTCACTTCACTAGGAATATGTTGTAAACTGAACTGTCCATTTTCCTTTTGCTTTGATGATCACCCTTTGGTTTTAGTAAGGCGATAACTCAACTATTTTTGATTATTTTCCATATCAATTTTCCCTTTGAAGGTTTGAAATGGTTACTCAGGCCCAGTTGACCTCCAGTACCTTGTCTGAGTGATCTACTGTCCAACCTTACCATTGACCATGAGTGTTGGCAAGCTATTCAACTGCAGGAGCCATCACAAGTCTGATCCGGTTCCCAATGTCTACACATGTGCATTTCCATTAGAGGCAGGAACTCTAAATTATTTTTTACCTCCCTGACTCAGGGCCACTGTAAGCACTCATAGTACTGAATGGGATGAATGGCCTCCTTCTGTGCTGTAAGATTCTTTGATTCTACACCTTGTCTATCACCCTAGTTGATATCAGTCAATTGAACTGAGACAGGGATTGAACCAGGGACTTTCCTGATCTGGATAGTCTAGCTTCCCACTGGATAATCTCACTGAGCCAACTGGACAAGCTTATGTTTGAAAAAAATAAGTTTTTCTACACATTAACACAGCAACTTCAATTTTTTTTAATCAAGGTTCATCAAAAAAGATGGCTGCCAACCACCTCGGAATGAAGCCAGCGGCAATTTCCCTGATCTATTAATGAATCTTCCTTCCTTTGAAATGAAAGTAAAGTAATAATGAGTATGAATATTTGGGTTTGTATAGCACCTTATTGTATTGTCAACGTGTCTTAAAGCAATTCTGGCAATGGATTACTGTTGATGTGGACTGATTGTTTTTATTCAGGCAAACGTGGTAGTCTTTCTGTGTCAGCAATGCTTTCATAGAATCATAGAAATTTACAGCATGGAAGGAGGCCATTTTGGCCCATTGAGTCCACACCGGCCAACAAAGAGTTATCCAGCCTAATCCCACATTCCAGCTCTTGATCCGTAGCCTTGTAGTTAATGGCACTTCAAGTGCACATCCAAGTACTTTTAAAATGTGGTGAGGGTATCTGCCTCTACCACCCTTTCAGGCAGCAGTGAGTCCAGACCCCCAACAGCCTCTAAGTGAAGAAATTTCCCCTCAAATCTCCTCTAAACCACCTACCAATTACTTTAAAGCTATGTCCTCTGGTAGTTATAAGAACTTAAGAACATACATAAGAAATAGGAGCAGGAGTAGGCCATTTGGCCCCTCGAGCCTGCTCCGCCATTTAATAAGAACCTGGCTGATCAGACCATGGACTCAGCTCCGTTTCCCTGCCCGCTCCTCATAACCCTTTATTCCCTTATCGCTCAAAATTCTATCTATCTCTGCCTTAAATATATTCAATGACCCAACCTCCACAGCTCTCTGCGGCAGAGAATTCCATAGGTTTACAACCCTCTGAGAGAAGAAATTCCTCCTCACCTCAGTTTTAAATGGGCGGCCCCTTATTGTGAGACAATGTCCCCTAGTTTTAGTTTCCACTATGAGTGGAAATATTCTCTCTGCATCCACCTTGTCGAGCCCCCTCATTATCTTATATGTTTCGATAAGATCACCTCTCATTCTTCTGAACTCCAATGACTATAGGCCCAAACTACTCAACCTATCTTCATAAGTCAACACCCTCGTCTCCAGAATCAACCTAGTGAACCTTCTCTGAACAGTCTCTGATGCAAGTACATCCTTCCTTAAACACAGAGACCAAAACTGTACGCAGTACTCTAGGTCTGGCCTCACCAATACCCTGTACAGTTGTAGAAGGACTTCTCTGCTTTTATACTCCATCTCCCTTGCAATAAAGGCCAACATTCCATTTGCCTTCCTGATTGCTTGCTGTACCTGCATACTAACTTTTTGTGTTTCATGCACAGGGACCTCCAGGTCCCTCTGTCCTGCAGCACTTTGCAATTTTTCTCCATTTAAATTATAATTTGCTTTTCTACTTTTTCTGCCAAAGTGGATAACCTCACATTTTCCCACATTATACTCCATCTGCCAAATTTTTGCCCACTTACTTAGCCTGTCTATATCCCTTTGCAGATTTTTTGTGCCCTCCTCATAATTTGCTTTCCTACCCATCTTTGTATCATCAACAAATTTGGTTACATTACACTCGGTCCCTTCATCCAAGTCATTAATATAGATTGTAAATAGTTGAGGCCCCAACACCATTCCCTGCGGCACCCCACCAGTTGCCAATCGGAAAATGACCCATTTATCCCGACTGTTTTCTGATAGTTAGCCAATCTTCTATCCATGCTAATATATTACCCCCAAACCTGTGAACTTTTATCTTGTGCAGTAAACCTTTTATGTGGCACCTTATCGGATGCTTTCTGGAAATCCAAATACACCACATCCACTAGTTTCCCCTTATCCACCCTACTCATTACATCCTCAAAGAACTCTAGCAAATTTGTCAAACATGATTTCCTTTTCATAAAACCATGCTGACTCTGCTTGATTGAATCATGTTTTTCCAAATGTCCTGCTACTGCTTCCTTAATAATTGACTCCAGCATTTTCCCAATGACAGATGTTAGGCTAACTGGTCTGTAGGTTCCTGTTTTCTGTCTGCCTCCTTTTTTAAATAGGGGCATTACATTTACGGTTTTCCAATCAGCTGGGACCTCCGTGGAATCCAGGGAATTTTGGTAGATTACAACCAATGCATCCACTATCTCTGCAGCCACTTCTTTTAAGACCCTAGGATGTAAGCCATCAGGTCCAGGGGACTCGTCCGCCTTTAGTTCCGTTGTTGATCCCTCTTCTAAGGGAAATAGGTTCTTGCTATCCACTCTACCTCGGCTTCTGAGAGGCAGAGGGACCTGGGGGTCCTTGTGCATGAATCCCAAAAAGTTAGTTTGCAGGTGCAGCAGGTAATCAGGAAGGTGAATGGAATGTTGGCCTTCATTGCGAGAGGGATGGAGTACAAAAGCAGGGAGGTCCTGCTGCAACTGTATAGGGTATTGGTGAGGCCGCACCTGGAGTACTGCGTGCAGTTTTGGTCACCTTACTTAAGGAAGGATATACTGGCTTTGGAGGGGGTACAGAGACTATTCACTAGGCTGATTCCGGAGATGAGGGGGTTACCTTATGATAGATTGAGTAGACTGGGTCTTTACTCATTGGAGTTCAGAAGGATGAGGGGTGATCTTATAGAAACATTTAAAATAATGAAAGGGATAGACAAGATAGAGGCAGAGAGGTTGTTTCCACTGGTCGGGGAGACTAGAACTAGGGGGCACAGTCTCAAAATACGGGGGAGCCAATTTAAAACCGAGTTGAGAAGGAATTTCTTCTCCCAGAGGATTGTGAATCTGTGGAATTCTCTGCCCAAGGAAGCAGTTGAGGCTAGCTCATTGAATGTATTCAAGTCACAGATAGATAGATATTTAACCAATAAGGGAATTAAGGGTTATGGGGAGCGGGCGGCTAAGTGGAGCTGAGTCCACAGCCAGATCAGCCATGATCTTTTTGAATGGCGGAGCAGGCTCGAGGGGCTAGATGGCCTACTCCTGTTCGTAATTCTTATGTTCTTATGTTCTTATTAACGATTTAGATGAAGGAATTGAGTGCAATATCTCCAAGTTTGTGGATGACATTAAACTGGGTGGCGATGTGAACTGTGAGAAGGACGCTAAGAGGCTGCAGGGTGACTTGGACAGGTTAGGTGAGTGGGCAAATGCATGGCAGATGCAGTATAATGTGGATAAATGTGAGGTTATCCATTTTGGAGGCAAAAACACGAAGGCAGAATATTATCTGAATGGCGGCAGATTAGGAAAAGGGGAAGTGCAATGGGACCTGGGTGTCATGGTTCATCAGTCACTGAAAGTGG
Source organism: Pristiophorus japonicus (assembly GCF_044704955.1). Lineage (NCBI taxonomy): Eukaryota > Metazoa > Chordata > Chondrichthyes > Pristiophoridae > Pristiophorus > Pristiophorus japonicus. The sequence continues at coordinate 17,674,046 of NC_091994.1, forward strand.
GCATGCAAGTACAGCAGGCGGTGAAGAAAGCAAATGGTATGTTGGCCTTCATAGCTAGGGGATTTGAGTATAGGAGCAGGGAGGTCTTGCTGCAGTTGTACAGGGCCTTAGTGAGGCCTCACCTGGAATATTGTGTTCAGTTTTGGTCTCCTAATCTGAGGAAGGATGTTCTTGCTATTGAGGGAGTGCAGCGAAGGTTCACCAGACTGATTCCAGGGATGGCTGGGTTGTCATATGAGAAGAGACTGGATCAACTGGGCCTCTATTCACTGGAGTTTAGAAGGATGAGAGGGGATCTCATAGAAACGTATAAGATTCTGACGGGACTGGACAAGTTAGATGCGGGAAGAATGTTCCCGATGTTGGGGAAGTCCAGAACCAGGGGAAATAGTCTTAGGATAAGGGGTAAGCCATTTAGGACTGAGATGAGGAGAAACTTCTTCACACAGAGAGTTGTTAACTGATGGAATTCCCTACCGCAGAGAGTTGTTGATGCCAGTTCATTGGATCTATTCAAGTGGGAGTTAGATATGGCCCTTACGGCTAAGGGGATCAAGGGGTATGGAATTCTCTACCACAGAAGGCTGTGGAGGCCAAGTCACTGAATATATTTAAGAGGGAGATAGATAGATTTCTAGACACAAAAGTCATCAAGGGGTATGGGGAAAAAGCGGGAATATGGTATTGAGATAGAGGATCAGCCATGATCATATTGAATGGCGATGCAGACTCAAAGGGCCGAATGGCCGACTACTGCTCCTATTTTCTATGTTTTTTTTTTCTCATAATTTTATATACCTCAATATGGTCTCCTCTGAACCTCCTCTGTTCCAAAGAAAACAAACCCAGCCTATCCAATCTTTCCTCATAGCTATAATTCTCCAGTCCAGGCAACACCCTCTCTAGTGCGATCACATCTTTCCTGTAATGTGGTGACCAGAACTGCACGCAGTACTCTAGCTGTGGCCTAACTAATGTTTTATACAGTTCAAACATAACCTCCCTGCTCTTGTATTCTATACCTCGGCTAATAAAGGCAAGTGTTCCATATGCCTTCTTAACCACCTTATCTACACACTACTTGACACACTACAAATGACTGATCAGTTAACCTGTTTTGCTTTGATGCTATTATCTCACTGCTCTGGTCATATCTGAAGTGGTGATGCCCCCTTTGTAGAAGAATACTTTGGTATTCCATGTTACACAGGAAATATATCACTTTCTGTCACTGTACAATCTCTTCCCTGATGCCTCACTAGTCTTCTTACAGCATCATAACATAGTTTAATTGGCCTTAGTGTTTGACTACTGTTGAGCAAGGTATGCAGTGGTGTTGCTGTACAAATGGCATCATATAATTTGCATCACTCTTGGCCCATAATTTGCGGTCAGCAACGAAGCAAAGGCGCTCCCTGCTGGCCCCGAAATAGGCTGCACACAAAGGTCTCGCAATCTCTGTGGAAAGAAATTCGGCTTTTCCGACGTGCAGCTAAAATCAACGTAGTACAGTGGGAATCCCTATGTGCGAGCTGCTGTGACGCCAACAAGCTGTCAGACAGGGAAACAGGAAATAGAAATCACATTTTAATAAATTTACTGAGGGCGAAATAACGTTTTTTTTACATACACATTGGGCTAAGGTAAATATCAGGACAGGAACAAACTTGAAAAGAAAATGTTTTTACTCATTTTAAAATCTAATCATTTTTAACTTAATGAAGAAATTTGACATTCCATCATTATAAAATTAGTTTTTCAGGGCCAGCACGGTTGCTTATCATTAGTTATTACTCAGATCACTGTTGAAATCTCAGTTACACCTCTAACTTTTTATGGGGTTTCGAAAAGTGATATTTTTTTCGGTAAAGGAGAAGTTTTTGTCAGACCATTGCCGGCTCTGGGTGGGGATGGGGAGAGGGCGTGGGGAGAGGGTGGTCCACAGCGCAGCCTGTGTCGGAGCAGTGAATGACGGACCGTAACTTCAGGATTTCCACGTTACCCTGCGCCGGCGCTAAATCCTGAAGTTGCGGTGAGTTTCAAAGGCGAAGTGACAGTGAACGCTGCCAGTTTGCCATCATCAGGGCTGCAAGTTCTGGGCCAATATCTCTAAAAAAGGTACACTGTGTCTCTCCCAATGGCTCTGTCGCCAAGTGGTACGGTAACATAATGGTTTTGTTACTGGACTAGTAATCCGGAGACATGTGTTCAAATCCCACCATCGGGGAATTTAAATTCAGGTTATTAAATGAATCTGGAATTAAAAAGCTAGTATCAGTATTGGCGACCATGAAACTAGCGGATTATTGGAAAAACCCAATTGGTTCACTAATGTCCTTTAGGGAAGGAAATCTGCTGTCCTTACCCGGTCTGGCCTATATGTGACTCCAGACCAGATCCCTAGCAATGTGTTTGAATCTTAACTACCCTCTGAAATGGCCTTGCAAGCCACTTGGTTGTAGCTCTGGTACAAAGTCAGCACTGTGGGAGTACCTTCACCACACGGACTGCAGTGGTTCAAGAAGGCAATTCACCATTTCTCAAGGCCAATAAGGGATGGGCAATAAATGCTGGCCTTGCCAGTGATGCTCGCATCCTGTGAACGAATACATTTTTTTTTTAAAGTACACTAGTGTGGAACTGAGCCACATAGGTCAGGAAGATCACGGGTTTGCTCCCTGGTCTGTGCTGAATTGGCTGATTGCAGCGAGCCAGGAATTTAGGAAAAACTTCTTCACTCAGAGATTGGTTAGAACGTGGAACTCACTACCACAAGGAATAGCTGAGGCGACTAGCATAGATGCATTTAAGCAGAAACTAGATGAACACATGAGGGACAAAGGAATAGAAGGTTATGCTGATGGGGTTAGATGAAGGGGGGTAGGAGGCAGCTCATGTGGAGCATAAACACCAGCATGGACCTGTTGGGCTGAATGGCCTGTTTCTGTGCTGTACATTCTATGTAATTCTGTGTAATGGCCCAACAAAAATTGCATTGTGAAAGTTGTGTTGAGCAGGTATTGCACCTGCCTTAATAGCGACTTGGGATGTTTTACTACGTTAAAGGCGCTATATAAATACAAGTTGTTGTTGTCAATCAGGAATCGATATAATGACTCCAAACTGAGGATTGGAGAAAGCTGTCTGAAATGCCTAAGAACGCCGCAAAAAGTTGCAATGTCAAAATAACTAATTGCAGTTGGAACGTGTCAAATAGTATTTGCTCTTTACAGGCAGCACCAACTCTGGCTGTAATAAAGACAAGGGCGTGGCAGTGCATCTGGCACTGCAGAGCCCTACCTGATGATGGCTTCTCCCCCTTTGCTGGTGAAAGAGCAATGCCAGTGGCAGCAAACGTAAAGGTATGGCAGGCTAGCATCTTGTTTTGGCTGCAGGTGGGTTAAGAGTTCCGTGCCGAAGAACATTCTATGCCAATCAGAGGGTGGTACCCATTAATTGTTTGTGGCAATGTCACTTAAGAGATATAAGAACATAAGAACATAAGAAATAGGAACAGGAGTAGGCCATACGGCTCCTTGAGCCTCCTCCGCCATTTAATAAGATCTTGGCTGATCTGATCATGGACTCAGCTCCACTTCCCTGCCCGCTCCCCCTAACTAACCCCTTATCCTCTTATCGTTTAAGAAACTGTCTATTTCTGTCTTAAATTTTTTCAATGTCCCAGCTTCCATAGCTCTCTGAGGCAGCGAATTCCACAGATTAACAACCATCTGAGAGAAGAAATTCCTCCTCTTCTCTGTTTTAAATGGGCGGCCCCTTATTCTAAGATCATGCCCTCTAGTTCGAGGCTCCCCCATCAATAAAAACATCCTCTCTGCATCGACCTTGTCAAGCCCCCTCATACATTTCAATAAGATCACCTCTCATTCTTCTGAATTCCAATGAGTAGAGGCTCAACTTACTCAACCTTTCCTCATAAGTCAATCCCCTCATCCCTGCCTCCAAAGCAAGTTATCCTTTTGTAAATATGGAAACCAAAACTGCACGCAGTATTCCAGGTGTGTCCTCACCAATACCTTATATAGCTGTAGTAAGACTTCCCTGCTTTTATACTCCATCCGCTTTGCAATAAAGGCCAAGATACCATTGGCCTTCCTGATCACTTGCTGTACCTGCATACTATCCTTTTGTGTTTCATGCACAAGCAGGTCCCGCTGTACTGTGGCACTTTGCAATCTTTCTCCATTTAAATAATAACTTGCTCTTTGATTTTTTTCTGCCAAAGTGCATGACCTCACACTTTCCAACATTATACTCCATCTGCCAATTTTTTACTCAACTCACTTAGCCTGTCTATGTCCTTTTGCAGATTTTTTGTGTCCTCCTCACACATTGCTTTAACTCCCATCTTTGTATCGCCAGCAAACTTGGCTACGTTACACTCAGTCCCTTCTTCCAAGTCGTTTATATAGATTGTAAATAGTTGGGGTCCCAGCACTGATCCCTGCGGCACCTCATTAGTTACTGGTTGTCAACCAAAGAATGAACCATTTATCCTGACTCTCTGTTTTCTGTTAGTTAGCCAATCCTCTGTCCATGCTAATATATTACCCCCAACCCCTGAACTTTTATCTTGTGCAGTAACCTTTTATGTGGCACCTTGTCAAATGCCTTTTGGAAGTCCAAATACACCACATCCACTGGTTCCCCTTTATCCACCTTGTTCATTACATCCTCAAAGAATTCCAGCAAATTTGTCAAACATGACTTCCCCTTCATAAATCCATGCTGACTCTGCCTGACCGAATTTTGCTTTTCCAAGTGTCCTGCTATTGCTTCTTTAATAATGGATGCCAACATTTTCCCAACCACAAATGTTAGGCTAACTGGTCTATAGTTTCCTGCTTTTTGGTCTGCCTCCTTTTTTAAATAGGAGCGTTACATTTGCAGTTTTCCAATCTGCTGGGACCTCCACAGAATCCAGGGAATTTTGGTAAATTACAACCAATGCATCCACAATCCCTGCCGTTACTTCTCTTAAGACTCTAGGATGCAAGCCATCAGGTCTAGGGGATTTATCTGCCTTTAGTCCTATTATCTTACTGAGTACCACGTCCTTAGTGATTGTGATTGTGATAAGTTCCTCCCCCCCTATAGCCCCTAGACTATTCACTGTCGGAATATTGTTAGTGTCCTCTACCGTAAAGACTGATACAAAATATTTGTTCAGAGTTTCTGCCATCTCCATGTTCCCCATTACTAATTCCCCGGTCACGTCCTCTAAGGGACCAACATTTACTTTAGCCACCCTTTTCCTTTTTATATACCTATAGAAACTCTTGCTATCTGTTTTTATATTTTGTGCTAGTTTACTTTCATAGTCTTCTTCCCTTTCTTAATCATTTTTTTAGTCATTCTGTGCTGGCTTTTAAAAGCTTCCCAGTCTTTTGTTCTCCCACTAGTTTTGGCCACTTTGTATGCCCTTGTTTTTAATTGGATACCGTCCTTTATTTCTTTAGTGAGCCACGGATGGCCATCTTTTCTTTTACACCCTTTCCTCCTCACTGGAATATATTTTTCTTCAGAGTTGTGAAATATCTCCTTAAATGTACACCACTGTTCATCAACTGTCCTACACATTAATCTATTTTCCCAGTCCACTTTACCCAACTCTGCCCTCATACCTTCATAGTCTCCTTTATTTAAGCTTAGTATGCTGGTTAGAGATCCAACTTTCTCACCCTCCATCTGAATTTGAAATTCAATCATGCTATGATCACTCATTCCGAGGGGATCCCTTGCTAGGAGATTGTTTATTAATCCTGTCTCATTACACAGGACCAGATCTAAGATAGCCTACCCCCTGGTTGGTTCCGTTACATACTGCTCAAGGAACCCATCCCTTACGCACTCTATGAACTCCTCCTCAAGGCTACCCTGACCAATTTGATTTGTCCAATCAATATGGAGGTTAAAATCACCCATGATTATTGCTGTTCCCTTTTTACAAGCCCCCACTATTTCTTGGTTTATGCTCTGACCAACAGAGTTGCTACTGTTAGGGGGCCTATAGACTACGCCCACCAGTGACTTTTTCCCCTTATTGTTCCTTATCTCCATCCAAACTGTTTCAACACCCTTATCATTTGAGCCAATATCGTTTCTTACTATTGCAGTGATTCTATCCTTTATCAATAGAGCTACTCCACCTCCTTTTCCTTTCTGTCTGTCCTTCTGGATTGTCAAATACCCCTGAATATTTAATTCCCAGTCCTGGTCACCTTGCAACCACTTCTCTGTATGGCTATCAGATCATACCCATTTGTCTCAATTTGTGCCGTCAACTCATCTATTTTGTTACAAATGCTAAGTGCATTTCGACAAAGTGCCTTTAAGTTTAATTTTACTTAATTTTACTCGGACTCCTTCATGCCACACTTGGTCAAATGCTGCAATGGTGTCAAGGACAGTCACTCACACTTCACCTCTGGAATTCAGCTCTTCTGTCCATGTTTGGACTAAGGGTATAATGAGGTCTGGAGCTGAGTAGTCTTGGCGGAACCCAAACTGAGCATCGGTGAGCAAGTTATTGGTGAGTGAGTGTCACTTGAAAGCTCTGACGATGACACCTTCCATCACTTTGCTGATGATTGAGAGTAGACTGATGGGGCAGTAACTGGCTTGATTGGATTTGTCCTGTTTTTTGTGGACAGGACGTAGCTGGGCAATTTTCCACTTTGTCAGGTAGATGCCAGTATTTTGGCTGCACTGCAACAGCTTGGCTGGAGGCACGGCTAGTTCTGGAGCATGAGTCTTCAACACTACAACCAGGATGTTGTCGGGGCCCTAACCAGTGCGCTCAGCCATTTCTTGATATAAAGTGGAGTGAATCGAATTAGCTGAAGACTGGCTTCTGTGATGGTGGGGACTTCGGGAGAAGGCTGAGCTGGATCATCCACTTGGCACTACTGGCTGAAGATGGTTGCAAACGCTTCAGCCATATCTTTTGCACTAGCATGCTCGCTCCACCATCATTGAAGATGGGGTTGTTCATGGAGCCTCCTCCTCCCATTAGTTGTTTAATTACCCACCACCATTCAGGACTGGATGTGGCAGGACTGCAGAGCTTTGATCTGATCTGTTGATTGTGGGATTGTGGGATAGCAGCGCATTTGGAAAGAGGTGACATGATAGGTCCAAGTCAGCATGGATTTGTGAAAGGGAAATCATGCTTGGCAAATCTTCTGGAATTTTTTGAGGATGTTTCCAGTAGAGTGGACAAGGGAGAACCAGTTGATGTGGTGTATTTGGACTTTCAGAAGGCTTTCGACAAGGTCCCACACAAGAGATTAATGTGCAAAGTTAAAGCACATGGGATTGGGGGTAGTGTGCTGAAGTGGATTGAGAACTGGTTGTCAGACAGGAAGCAAAGAATAGGAGTAAATGGGTACTTTTCAGAATGGCAGGCAGTGACTAGTGGGGTACCGCAAGGTTCTATGCTGGGGCCCCAGCTGTTTACACTGTACATTGATGATTTAGATGAGGGGATTAAATGTAATATCTCCAAATTTGTGGATGACACTAAGTTGGGTGGCAGTGTGAGCTGCGAGGAGGATGCTATGAGGTTGCAGAGTGACTTGGATAGGTTAGGTAAGTGGGCAAATGCATGGCAGATGAAGTATAATGTGGATAAATGTGAGGTTATCCACTTTGGTGGTAAAAACAGAGAGACAGACTATTATCTGAATGGTGACAGATTAGGAAAAGGGGAGGTGCAACGAGATCTGGGTGTCATGGTACATCAGTCATTGAAGATTGGCATGCAGGTACAGCAGGCGGTTAAGAAAGCAAATGGCATGTTGGCCTTCATAGCGAGGGGATTTGAGTACAGGGGCAGGGATGTGTTACTACAGTTGTACAGAGCCTTGGTGAGGCCACACCTGGAGTATTGTGTTCAGTTTTGGTCTCCTAACTTTAGGAAGGACATTCCTGCTATTGAGAGAGTGCAGCGAAGGTTCACCAGACTAATTCCCGGGATGGCGGGACTGACATATCAAGAAAGACTGGATCAACTGGGCTTGTATTCACTGGAGTTCATAAGAATGAGAGGGGAGCTCATAGAAACGTTTAAAATTCTGACGGGTTTGGACAGGTTAGATGCAGGAAGAATGTTCCCAATGTTGGGGAAGTCCATAACCAGGGGTCACAGTCTAAGGATAAGGGGTAAGCCATTTAGGACTGAGATGAGGAGAAACTTCTTCACCCAGAGAGTGGTGAACCTGTGGAATTCTCTACCACAGAAAGTTGTTGAGGCCAATTCACTAAATATATTCAGAAAGGAGTTAGATGTAGTCCTTACTACTAGGGGGATCAAGGGGTAAGGCGAGAAAGCAGGAATGGGGTACTGAAGTTGCATGTTCAGCCATGAACTCATTGAATGGCGGTGTAGGCTCGAAGGGCTGAATGGCCTACTCCTGCACCTATTTTCTATGTTTCTAAGTTTGTTTCTTTACCCTTTTTTCCTACTTGTTTCCTCTCTCCTTCAAACTCACTTTCTTTATTTTTGCTTTCCATTTCCAGTTTCACTCCCCTCCCTACTGAATCTATTTTCAGGTTCCCACCCCCCTGCCAAGCTAGTTTAAACCCTCCCCAACAGCACTAGCAAACCCCCCCCCCACCCCGAGGATATTGGTCCCGGCTCTGTTGACGGCTTCTTCATTGTGGAATATATATTGCTCCTTGTTGATTCTCAATTTGTTTCTTTATATCGCTTAACAAAAGATGAATGCTACATATTCCAGGTAAAAAATATGTTTTTAACTCAAAGGGGAGATTTTTGCAGAGACTGCTCCTGGTGTGGACTGCCGCCCGATGGGTGAACCGGAGAACTATGTATACAGGTCAGCACTCCTGATTCTCCAACTTGTGCTCCCATTGAACGACACTCCAGGAGGGGAGTCACCAGAAATTTGCCCCCAGATGACCCACTGTGTGCTTAAAGCCTTGTAACACAACCCTGGGACCTGCTTCAGATATCAACCCATTCAAGTGACGCTTTTGTGCTCTATGACATGAGAACTGTAACGGTCGTGTAACACACTGTCATCGGGTATTCAAATTACAACAATGATCCCCGCTGCTTGTTCAGTCTGGAAAATAACTGTGTTTGTAACATCTCAGCAGGAAAAACACACACACCTACTGCTAAAACATAAATCTTCAACAACAACATGTATTTATATAGCACCTTTAACACAGTGAAATGTCCCAAGGCACTTCACAGGATTATTCTGAGATGTTTAAAATTTGACACTGAGCCGCAGATGGAGAAATTAGGGCAGGTGACCAAAAGCCTGGTCAAAGAGGTAGGTTTTAAGGAGCGCCTTGAAGGAGGAGAGAGAGGTAGAGAGGCGGAGAGGTTTGGGCAGGAAGTTCCAGAGCTTAGTGCCCAGGCAACAGAAGGCACGGCCACCAATGGTTGAGCGATTATAATCAGGGATGCTCAAGTGGGCAGACATCTCAGGGGGGTTGTGGAGCTGGTGGAGATTACAGAGATAGGGAGGGGCGAGGTCATGGAGGAATTTGAAAACAAGGATGATAATTTGGAAATCGAGGCATGCTTAACTGGGAGCCAATGTAGGTCAGCGGGCACAGGGGTGATGGGTGAACGGGACGGTGCGAGTTAGGACACGGGCAGCCAAGTTTTGGATCAGCTCTAGTTTACGTGGGGTAGAATGTGGAAGGCCAGCCAGGAGTGCATTGGAATAGTCAAATCTAGAGGTAACAAAGGCCTGGATAAGTGCTTCAGCAGCAGATGAGCTGAGGCAAGGGCGGAGACGGGCGATGTTACGGTGGTGGAAATAGGCGGACTTAGTTAAGCATAAATCTTCAGCAAACATTAAGTTGTCGCATATATAAACAAGTTGCATTCACACAGGCATGGTACAATACATCAACTCTGACTATATCAAGGCTGGTTATTAACTGAAGTAAGCTTACCAATGCAGAGTAATCACAAGCAAACACTGGCGAGTTTAACATCTGATTTCTAGGAATTCTGACCTATAAGCCTAGAAATTACAGTTTTGCAATGTTAGTGCCAGAACGCTTAATACATTTGTACAACAGTTCTCTCCCTGCTATTTTGATGGAGGCTTAAAACTGTTTAAAATATTAGTGCATTCAGAAATTTCTAGGCTGTAAAAGTTTAGGGAATAAACAGCGTGGCATTAAACAGTTTCAGACAGTGAACTGGAAGCCACTTTAACACTAAATTGAATGCCTCTGAGGTTTTCAACCTGTGTATGTACGTGCTTTACAAATAATCTCAATCCATGTCCGATACTCAAAGCGCCACCAAGCCATTCAGGATATTAGCCAATTGTTCATCAGCCGCTCATTCGGTAGGAGTTAGGTCGATCTGACATCTTCAAGAAAAGTCAAAACTATTGTGTGCAGATTTTAAACTTTAAAAATGATCATTTTCTTTGTCCTTTCCCATGTCGGTGCATCATGGGGTTACTGTGATTGACAAACCACCTCACAAGGTTAATGTGATGGACAAGAGATTGACAGATTTTTTTTTTAACTCAAGGAAGATTTTGATACTGGAAGTGAATGTGACATGGATATAATTGGTTGGAACGAAAGGACATGGTTCCCTTTGAGTATACAAGGGCTGACAGAAGAGGCGCCCAGTAGTGCATAGCAAAGATGGTTCCTTCACGTCACTGGGGCTGTAAGTCCAAGCCCCAGCTGCGGGTGACACTCGAGCCTGTCAACCAATATGTTTGATGAGGTTCATCACTTCTTAGCCAGGCTATTTGATGGGTGTGTCTTCCCTTGAAAAGCCACGGTGTCAAAGGGACTATAAAACATAAGAAAAAAAAAAGCCTAGTCTTTCCCCACCACATACTGATTGAGAGCACAGGAAACTTCAGTGGTTATATGGGAAGGGTGGGGGAGGGGAGCTAACCAAAGTAAACTATTCAAAGTGAGCCAGGTTTCTGTACTATATCCCCGACTTTCTCACATCACTTTTAGACTGGCCAGTAAGAGGCATCGTTTGCCTTGGATAAACCATATTGTCCATCCCCCTGGGATGGGACAGTTCAGCTCAGTTCAGTTCCTTGCGCTGCACTATATGCCAATTGACCACACTCCCCCCAACAGAGACGAGCAATCCAGAGTATCAGTCACTCCTGGGATTCAAAGTCATAAGCTTTCAGTTGGTGAGCCAAATGTCAGGCCTATTAGACCACCTCAATTTATCAGATTAGTTGAAGAATCCTCTTATAAACATACACATGCTATTGTAAAAAAAAAGAGAATATTTTCTTAAAGGTTCAGCGGTTTAATTTCTTCTGGTAGTGCACCAGTTAACCTGCTCACGTGAGGTTCCTTTTGTGTGCTATTTTAACGCAGCCATTAATGTGTTTGTTTTAAAGCAGTGCAACAACAGAAGAAATCAAAGCCCAAAGGTAATAAAAAGAAGAGAGCATAATTACCCTCTGTGATGTGCAATACACATTCAGCTTACAAAGCCACAAAACAAGAGTTTAAAAATCACTTTAATGGAAGACCCAGGTGAAAAGAAAAATTGTTTGTTCCTCCACTTTCCAGTTGTGACGCTCGAAACAAAAGTAGAATGGAGGTTTAGAGAAGCCAGCTGCTGTTTTTCCTTTGAGTAAGAGTAATAGGACTGATAGATTTGCGGTGGCTCACACGCACATCAACAGCAAAGCACTGTCTTCAGACTCTCTAGAGATCAGTCCAGAATCAGCCTCTTATTAAACCAACTTCAATTCTTTGGAGGTCTTTGGATGGCAGAGAGAGAGAAAAAAAAATTAAAAGCATAAATTAATTTTCTTAAATCAGAGTTTCTGCTCGGAAAAAAAAAAGTCCACAGTACTGAGTAACTTTTGGAAAATAAAGCGGAGGTACTTTAGCTCTGAAATAGCACGGTGGAATATCAACATATGAGCCCGAACACATTTGCCTGAAATTCCACTCACCCGGATTTTAGCTGTGCCATTATTCCATTTAGAATAAGTGGGCTAACACCGCTGCTGAAATAGCAGAGAGAGGAATTTCTGATGAATGTATTAGCGTTTGCACACTAGTTCCCACAGGGTAAATTCATGAACTGAGATTATTAGTTGTTTTAAATGTTCATGCCCATTTAAGAATTGTTTGACGTCATATAAGTGATGTAGAATGCACTATTCAATCGCATGTGTACTTGGAAAAAAAACTTGTGACTTTTCTGTTAGATATCAGGACAACAGACCTGTTTGGGTTAGAAATGTAAGAAGTGTTTGTGAGAAAGAGACATGAAAGAAAGCTATAGATGCCATTAAAGTCGATAGCACATAGGTGAGCTGTTAACCATAACCACTGCAAGCTGTTTCCCTGCTTGCTGTTGCTAGTAAGTGACTTAAGTGAATGCCCAACCCTCCTGATGACATTTCAGCAGGCGACAAACTACTGGCTGTTATAACAAAAAAAACATCCTCCTATCTGAAAAGGGCCAGCCCTTTCTCAGCTGTCAGTTGAATGGTAAGCAGATGACAAGCCGCCTGCAGTTTGTAGTGTCTGAGGCATTGATAAAAACACAACCTTTCCTTCCCACACGCTGCAGTCTCTCAAGGCTCTCGTTTTAATGAGGCAAATTCAGATGAGCAGAGAAACTTAAGACTGAAGTTTATTTTTGATTTATTTTTCCTTTCTTTCTGCACAAATTTTAGCTAGCTCCAGAGAAGGGGGAAACTTCGTATCCATTCGAATTCTGCACCGCTGTTTTTTTTTGTTGTTGAGGAATTACTAAAGGCAATTGGACTAATGCTTCAGGTGTGACTGGGTCATGGATACAGCAACAGCGGGGCAGCTCGGAGACAGTGACGGAAAGATTGTCGTGAAGGGAAGTCCGCGTGAGGGACTCTCGCTTTGCCCAGGTGAATTCATTGCTGCTTCAGTATGCGTCTTTTCCTAGATCCCACTCCAGGAGTTTTACTACAATGTGGAAATGGATGCTGACCAGCGGTGTCTCTCCCTTGCCCCACTTCGCCTGTCTCCTTCTGTTCTCCCTGGCCTGCTCGGCGTCCGCCAGTTGCCGCGGCGAGCCCGAAGATGCGCTAACGCTGGATGCTACAAACTGCTCCTCGAGCCTGGAGCGCCACACGCGCAGCTACAACCACCTGCAGGGCGATGTGCGGTGGCGAAGGCTCTACTCCGCCACAAAGTACTTCCTCAAGATCGATAGAGCCGGGAAGATAAATGGGACCAGAAAGAAGAACTGCCTGAACAGTAAGTAGTCGAACTCCCGTTTTAAAATCAGCCTCGGTTACACTGTGAAAGGTCCGGACAGCTACTGTGGTCGTGGAGGCGGAGGGGTAGGGGGGAAAACAGAAATAATCAAATGATGCCGTTAAACGTTGAATGCCTTATGCATCATTGAGAATGTGCAATTTCGTTTATTTTGCAGGTATAAAAATAGTACGCTCGCATTTTTGATTGAGACAAATCGGGAATGTATGCAAACTAGCGAGCAATCAAACATTTCTCCGTAAAGTTGTTGTATTCATGGTGCGGAAGGTATCATTTTTGGAGAGGGAGTTGCATTTTCAGTGAGGAAATTCTCCCATGCCCATCAATGGATTAACCCTTTCCCGACCTAAGCAAATCCAACTAATCCTGCGATCTTAAAAAAAAAAGTGGGCCAATAATGGCCTGGTATTTTTCTCAGCACTGCACTGGAGAGACAATAAAGTGCTCGCTAAAATGTCGATGGTAACTAAAATGGATTGATCGTCAGATCTGCATGAACCAATAGGTTTTCGATGAAATAGCCAATAAAATGAACTGATGTGAGCAGCACATGGCTTACAATCTGGGCTACCAGATTTGATATTTTATTTTGCATAAGTAAGTTCCAGGTTTTAAAGATGCATCTCCCTGCTGTGTGTAATGATCCAGCACAGTGATGCTAACATTGCTCTTAAACTCGCGTCCTCAGTGAGTGGTGATTGTGCAAAAATTCTCATCACGGGAGTGAGCTCAATTTGCCGTCTATTGTTTGCATTTATTTTGACGTCACTTTTAGGCTTTTGCTCCGCCGGTAAATTTGATTAAAAAACTTGTGTGCAACATTGAAGTGAATCTCTGCTTTATGTCCACTCCCCTGCGCAGGACAGTGCACAGATGTTACATGTTATTGACTGCACAAAAAAGACACTAGACAGGGATGCTCATGAAAAATGCAGAGATAAGGGTTTCAGGGCACTGATGCAATCGTCTTAAATAGAGATGAGCAAAAGCTTCCGATTGTACATGTTCCTTTAAAAACGGGCACTTAATGTGAGGTGGTCTGGTATTTCCAGGAATTGAGTGATGGATCTCATAGCACTTCACATAGACTCCGGGATCTGACTGTTTTCAGCTTGGAGCGCCAATACTTATTTTTTTACCCGATTTTATTCGCATTTTAAAATGTCCCCGGTTCCCTGTTTGTTTTGTTGTTTAGCTGCCCCCTCTCTCCCCTCCCCCAGCAACACGCACCATTCTTGGGCCCTATTGAATTTGGTAACCAGTGGCTAAGAGCTAAGAGGTGTGGGAGAGTAGCCTGAGTGCGTCACCTGCCAATTTTCACATCCTGTGGGGAGCGACTGCTCCCTGTTGGGTGTCTCCTCTCGCTGACCCGAGCTGGGACCAGGGCTTCGTCACTTAAGGACGTTGCAAGGCAGGAACCCACGGGCTTTGCTGTTCCCCTGCTCAGGGCACTTGGTGGAGGAAGCTACTGCTTCACTCATTCCACGACTGTGAATTTAACCGATGCTTGACCAGGTCACTATAAGAGAAACGCCTCAACTTGCAGCAGAGCCCTCTATTTCACGCTAGGGAGGAAAATACGCCAGGGAGAGAGCTCTCCTTGAAACGTGTGCCGACCACGGATACAGAGGAGTGGTGACAGCAGTGACGGAGAAATCTTTAGCACAGGCTGTTAGCCGAGGGAGATCGTCATGGATAGGGTAATGCAAGGAACAGGAATCAGAAATGGGACGTAAAATCGCAAAAATAGAATGACCGCTTGCTGTCAGCACTTTTCTTGCATTTTCTGTCTCGTTGAAACATAATTGAAAATGGGTCCATTCTCATGACTTTGTTCAATTTCTTTGTGCGGTTTTTTAGTAATGGAAACTAAAGGTTAATGAAATGGTGAATTCAATCCTCGATCAGATGAAGCTTAAGCAGCAGTTAAAAAAACCACTGCATAAGTTGCATAAATATGTAAATAAATCCAGAGCCTGAAAACCGCCCAGTTGTCAGTCCTAACACTGCCAACTGGAACAGAGCGACTCCTTTTGGTTTAAGCTTTATGTCAATCTTCGCTCTAAACTGACACCAGGTCAATCGAACTTGAACTCATCTCTGAAACCTGGAAATTGGCTCCGCGCCCATTTTTTCATCAGCTGGAGCTTCGGGTTACCTGACTAGAAGAGACAACAATCTTTTAACAAAGAATTAAAGCTACAGTTTTGTCTACCGAGGCTGACTGTGTTGAGGCGGGGTTGATACTGTGGCCGGGCTCATGATTCTTCCTTGCTGATAATAACCTATATTTGTTCCTGCTCTGATGTTACTCAGATATTGAGATTGCTAGCTCTTGGATGTAGTTAATGTCTACTTACGTTATATAGATCTCTGTATGGGGCAGCACCCAGGTCCCCTCGAATTTTCTAACGTTATATAAAAGACAACTGAGAAAGAAAGACGTTCATTTATAGAGCATCTTTTACGATGCCCCAAAGCAATTCACAGCCAACGAAGTTCTGTTGAAGTGCAGTCACTGTTATAATGTAGGAAACACAGCAGCCAACTTGTGCACAGTAATGACCAGATAATCTGTTCTTTAGTGATGTTGGTTGAGGGTTAAATATTGACCAGAATACCTGGGATAACTCCCCTGCTCTTCTTCAAAAATAGTGCCATGGGATCTTTTACATCCACCTGAGAGAGCAGACAGGGCCTCGATTAAATGTCTCATCTGAAAGAAAGCACCTCCGATAGCAGAGTCCTCCCACAGCATTGCACTCGAGCATCAGCCTAGATTTGGTGCTCAAGTCTCTGGAGTGTGACGTGAACCCACGACCTTTTAACTCGGAGGCGAGAGTGCTACCCACTGAGCCACGGCTGACACCTGAGGTATCTTGATGTATCAGTTGGTATATGCACTGCCCTGTATAAAATTGAGGATGACAGACTAGGAAAGTCACAGCTCAAATCCCTACCCTTATGCTGATTTAATTGATCTTTACAGGGGTGTTAGAAGACTGCTACAATTGGCCGCAGTTCCCCTGGATTAGCGAAGGGTGGGGGGAAAAAATCAGCCCCAGTTCCCATTAATGAAGCCAGATTTTGTCGCACCCCAGAATAACTCGAGCGGAATGTGCTGTGAAATTCTTTGGCAGCAGCTCCTCTGGCCTCTGCTTGCCCCTGCCACTTATGCCGTTTTCTGCCAAAAGTGATGTCAGGGTCAGATTTGCCCAAGAGCGGGCAGCTGTGTTATAATTAGGTACCATCAATGGGAATGCATCACATGACGTGCTTCACCCATTGGCACCTCGGCAGCAGACTGCAAGGAACTGCAAGGACTGCAAGGCAGTAGAGTAGAGCAATTTAAAAGTGGAAGAACGATACATTGCATAAACTTAAGGTGCTTTTTCTCAACAGCACCAAAAGATTAAAATCTTTCTAGTCTGTACTCATGCTTGAGACTACACGACACACTACCCTATAGCAGGTACCTCAGACCTGCCACAGTTGTTCTCCACACTCTGGACTCCTGGGCACCACCAGACCAAATAGCCCGGCCCCTGGAGACTCGGCCAGGGTCAGGGGTCACCACTGTGGCGGGCGGGTCTCCCACCACAACCATGATGCACCAGGCTCTCGCAGACATAGACAATCCCAGCCGTGACCTCTATCCAGTGACTCCTGTTAGAAAGTCTGCATGTCAGGTTGAGGGCAGGATTAGGCATGTCGGAGATGTTTCCAGCAATAGAATGGCCTAGCAACAGTCTTTCGCTCATCCCTGGTCTTCAGGTGGCTATGCATCCGTGCATCCAGTCTTGCTGTGAGACATCCACTGCTAATTAATTCAAGGAGGCGGTGCAATGGAGGTTCTCCAGATTGATTCCTGGGCTGAGAGATTGTGTAGAATGGGCCTATACTCTCTGGAGTTTAGAAGAATGAGAGGTGATTTCATTGAAACATAGAAGATTCTGAAGGGGATTGACAGGGTAGATGCTGAGAGGTTTTATCGCCTGGCTGGAGAGTCTAGAATTAGGGGCACAGTCTCAGGATAAGGGGTCCGCCACTTCAGACAGAGATGAGGAGGAATTTCTTCACTCAGAGGGTTGTGAATCTTTGGAATTCTCTGTCACAGAGGGCTGTGGATGCTGAGTCTCTGAGTATGTTCAAGGCTGAGATCGATAAATTATTGGAGTCTAAGGGAATCAAGGGATATGGAGATCGGGCGGGAAAGTGGAGTTGAGGTCGATGATCAGCCATGATCTTATTGAATGGCGGAGGAAGCTCGAGGGGCCGTATGGCCTACTCCTGCTCCTATTTCTTATGTTCTTATATGATATCTGTACAGGTATTTTAATATTGAACCCATTTTACTAAAGATAATAAGACATTGTCTTCATTATTTAAGGATATAATGATAAAGATGTTAATGAGCTCTTGGTTAATATTAAAGAATTTCCGTGTATGATACTTAGCCAATTGATTTCTTGCAGCAAGTGATTTGTTATTGCTCAAATATAACTAGAAACCTAATTCTGGGACTTTTTGCCCACAGTTGCAATACTCGAACAGCAAAATGCACTAAGTAGAAATTCAAGGGATGTCACACTGTATCAAATAATTCTTCCTGATTACGCACATCAAATTGTGATACTGTGTAGGTTCACCATTGATGGTTTAATTGCAGTGGATCATGTTGGAAAACAAAATCATGAATTTTCTCATGTCACGCACACACTTATGCACTTAATGATGGCAGCCTTTAATATTGCTCTTCCTCGCATCAACACTTTCCACCAGTCAGAGAAGCACGTAATCTTTATAATATCCTTTACTTGCTTGCTGTTAATCCAATAAAATCAAATGTTGAACATTTGTGTCTGCTATTTTATACTCGTCCCCACTGTGCACAGTGGCCATGCCACTTTTACATAGAACTAGCATTTCCAATGCTCGCGATTCTCAAAGAAAATCTCAATGTAGCCACCCAAATGGGAGTCTCGTGGTCGCACCGAAGTAGGGCCAAAGAAGTCATTCCTGTCCCACCACATCATAGTCCAGTTACTCGTGGAACGTAGGGCAATTTTCTGTTAAATTAACATCTCATTAGAATAAAGTCGTCCTTCAGCAAGCTACCTGAAGGATATTCTGCATTAGTGGAGGAACCTCTGCCTTCTATAAGCAGAGGCTGTGGTCATTGAGGTTGTCTTGAGAGTGTGGGCATTTGACATTTAAAAAAATAAACGGAACTTGTAAAATAAGCCAAGCTGTGGTGTGATCCAGAGACATGACAGCACTTGGTGGTTTGCGAAGAAATGAACCACCATATATATCCTGCTGAGGACCCTCTGTGAATACCTGACTGCTGAGGTAAAATGAATCAAAATGGCAAAAAGGTTTGGAGAGGTTAAGTTTTGTCAATCTTGGCTAGATCATCGGTGGGAGGGAGAGCAAACTGGCTGGGAGGAGCTTCTCATTTATAACTTGAGCGCACCTCTTGGTGAGTCAATTAAGAAGAAGCACCCATATCTGCACATTGTACTGGCCCATCTTGGAAAACAGCATAGATGGCGGAGGTCTAGGGCTGGACAGAGAATGGACTGTAGAGGCAAATGCATGGGTATCAAGTCAGATATCAATGTGCCCTACACTACTGAATTAGTATACCTGCTACAATTGTTTTATGAATAGGAAGATTGCTGTCTTGAAATAATTGCAAAAGTAGACTAAATAAAAGGGCATAATGTATTATGTCCTTTTTGCATAATTCAAATTGTGAGTTCTAAAATATGAACATTAATTATCATATTATATAAATAACTGGAAGTAACTTTGAGACGGGATGAAATTATGAAAAACATAACTGTAACATTTGGCACCCTATATAAACAAGTGGACAACAATTTAAACTTTGAAAACTTGTGATACAAATTGGTTGCAATAGAAACCATCAAGATCCTTGACGGTTTATAGCAATCTGAACAACTTGTTCTAACTAGGTTGCTAATCTGTTACCAGTAAGTGAAGAATACTATTTGAACTGGTTTGATATTGTTGCCCATTGATCCGGCTTGTTTCATATGTTGAATATGTGCCCAGAACGAGGTCACAGTGATGTGTGTCTGAAGAGCAATGCTTAAAATGCACCTGGTCCCCCAAATGTTTTAAGAGCTGCACGTTTATCTGCACACAGAATAAATCTCAAAGATCATTTTCCCACCTCACCAAAATAAACGAAAAATCTTTCTGTAAAATATTCCCGGAATAAAAGTCTAGTAATTGTGGCTTGCAGTCCCCAGCTAGTATATTTCACTGGCATTTGATTGTGCAGATTTTACAGTCTAAGATGATTGATACCACGACAGTGTAGTGGTTATGATACACGACTAGAAACGCAAAGGATAATAAACTCTGAATCCTACCATTACAGGTTGTGGAATTAAATTCAATAAATCTGGTCATTTGTGGGCTGACACAAGAGAAAAATGACCAATGGACGCTACTAACTTGTTATTAAAAACTCAATGGGTTCATTAATGTCCTTCAAGGTAGGGAATCTGCCACCTGTACCTAGTCCGGCCTACATGACTCCAGTCCTACATTATATGGCTGGCTTTTAACACCCTCTGAGGTGGCCTAGCAACCTACTCAGTTGTCAGGGTAACTAGAGTTGGCCATATATGCGGTCTCACCAGTGTTGCCCTCATCCTGACAAGGTTTTTTTTAAATGTAGGCCGTACCAAAAAGTTTGGGATGCTTTTCATCCCCTGGGAATAATTGTTGACCAATATCTTCAGCCAATTTAGCCACAGAAAGAAACAAGAAACTTCGAGGAGTCTTGCTCAGAAAAAACAAAGTACACTTTGGAGCAAATCATGGTGGAAGGGGTTAAAATCCACAATATGTTTCAGTAGTGCCTTTCCAGATTACCTGTTGTTGTAACTGAATACCATTGCAGCTGTTCTGAATAAAGGTATACCACAGCATGGTATATTTGGACAAACAAAAAAAATCCTTTTTCTGTGAAGCTGTTCCAAGGGCCCTTTAAGTTTAAGCATTTCAAATTTTCATTTCCTAGATTTCCACTGAAGAAGTTAGGATTATTTTGACTGAGAGCCGATGATATCTCAGACTGCATCAAAGGTGCTTTTACTTTTCCGTTTTTAGTTAATTCTTTGGGAAGTATGCCCTTTTGCCTTCTTCAACAAACCCCCCACCCCCACAGAACCCAAGTTGTATAAGTGCCAGATGCATGTTAGTAATGATGCCATTGCTTTCAGCCTTTCCTCATTGTGTGTCATTTAAATTTCACCATGGTCACATCAAGACCATGCAACAATGGAGAAAAGCAGAGGTTATGTGTTCGCTGTGGAGGAATCTAATATCCATTATATTTAACTAACTTTGAATTATCCAGTATCTCAGCATTTTTATGTTTCTATATTTTTTTTCTTGGAGTAAACCAAAATATTACAAATTTAACACTTTCATCATCTTTTCTTGAGCTAGTATCAACGGAATGTCAAAATATGGTCGTCTTTTATATACAATACATGATTTATCTTCTTTTCAAAAATTTTATAGCTATCCCTCTGAGGGACATTTGGCATCATGGCCTGTGTAATATATTTGGATATAAAAAACAGATTTGCTACTTGAACTAGAGGAATTTGCTTAAGAGATTATGGCCTTCATAATAAGAACTGAACCTGTAATTGTTTGTTTTTTAAATTCGAACTACAACTATTATTTTAATTTTTGCCTCTTTTTCAGTTGACAGGATAGCGTAGTTTGGGCCAGGTGTAACTCCATGACAATCATTAATGCTAAGTCAAGATTCAGATGAATGTCGATTTAATGAAGGCACAGTTTTGCTCAGGAGCCTTGCCAGCCAGGAAAGCACATTAGGGAAATTGCAGGGCTGCTCCCCACATTTTTGCATCCAATCATTTTAAAGGCTTTCTGTCAGTAGCGCAAAACTATTTGGCAATGCCAGCTTATCTTCATGCCAAGGTGGAACCTCTTTGCTTGGTGCTCTGCACAATGGTTTGTCTGAGAATGGGTAAACCTCACCTAATTTAGGAAAGTGAGCTTGAGTGATGGGCAGACATTTAGGGGGCCCAAATTCAGGGTCCAGATAAGGCCCGTTACTGCCGTTCTGCGGCGGCCATGCGGCAGAATCGAGTGGTCACCGCGTTGCAGTCCGTTGGCCGCCACGATCCAAATCCACCTCGGGGATTTTTCGAGCGGTCCCCACTTCTGCCCCGCTGCTGCCGACTGCCCCAAGCGCGTCATCAAAGCGCGCACCACCGCTCTTCCGCACCTCCATCCCACTCCGCGCGAAATTTACCTGAAAAAATCCACGGTGCCCTCGACAGCTTGTTCTGTCAGTGCGCTTTGTTTTTTATGTGTGAGCCAAGGCAGTGCGGCGTCCCTTCAAGGGGAGGGTGCACTGCCGCAGCCGCCATGTTTTTTTTTGCGGCCAACTTCCCGATCGGCCGGATAATTATGGCCCCGGATTTGGCCGGGCCGCCAACAGGCTCCCCCCCCCCACCCCCACCCCTTGGGTGCCAGGGTTCCAGCCCGGCCGAAACCCTCCCTGGTGGCCAAACCTAGAAAATCGCTGCTTCTCTCCCCTTTAACTGAGGGGAGAGACATGATGGCCTACACGCGCACTGATGTCACCACCGCTCGGCCGTTGAGTGACAGCGGCGGAGACTCGGTCCCGCCCCCACTTCCACCCCTCGCCAGCACTTCCCGCCGCACTTCCGCCCCCATTATGACCCACTTCCGGTCCGCTCCAAAAAAATTTCCAAAGTGGTGAAAATGGATCAAGAGTTCACCTCGTCGGAACCGACGGTAAAAACATAAAAAAAAGGATAGGTGCGCCAGCTTTCCGGTGGGCCTGAATATTGGCCCCTTATACTCCAACTCACTTGCAATAAAGGACAACATGTCATTTGCCTTCCTTCTTGCTTGCTGTACCTGTATGCTAGCTTTCTGTGTTTCTTGCACAAGGAACCCCACAAATCTCTCTGAGCACCAACATTTAAAAGTTTTTCACCATTTAAAAAATATTCTGTTTTTCTGTTTTTCCTACCAAAGTGAATAACCTCACATTTCCCTACATTATACTCAATCTGCCACCTTACTGCACACTCACTCTGTCTATCTGTATCCCTTGCAGACTCTGTGTTCTCCTCACAGCTTACTGTCCCACCTAGCTTTGTATCAGTAGCAACTTGGATACATTACACTCGGTCCCTTCATCTAGGTCATTAATATGTAGCATTCCTTCGGGCGGTATTGTTAGCGCAGACTTTCTCGATAGGTTTACAATGTCACTAGAAAGTTCATCCGCAGGTATCTTCATAATACATTTTACAAGATAAGAAGCTAAATAACATACATAGATACACATAGAATATACAGCACATCAACAGGCCTTTTGGTCCAACTAGTCTGCGCTGGAGCTTATACTCCACACGAGTCTCCTCCTATTCCATCTACCTTATCTCGGCCTTTCAGTCTATCTTTCTGTTCTCTTTTCTCTCATGTACTCGTCTAGTTTCCTTTTGAAAGTATCTAAGCTATTTGCCTCAACCACTTCCTGTGGTAGCGAGTTCCACATTCTAACCACTCTCTGAGTAAAGACATCGCTCCTTATTTCCCTAGTGGATTTATTATCTTGTATTTATGGCCCCTAGTTTTGGATTCTCACACATGTGACAACATTTTCTCCACATCAACCCTGTCCAATCCATTCATAAATTTAAAGATCTCTCTCAGGTCTCCTCTAAGTCTTCTCTTTTTTTAATGAAAGTGGAAAGCCATTTATTCAATCTTGCTCTTTCCAGAAAATTACAGTCTCCCTTGATGGTATCTAGTCGTTTCTTAAATGATTCCAGTGTTTTCTCCCTTCAGTGCAGGAATAGAAGGGCTGAAAGGTCCCCTTCTATACTAAAAATTATATGTTTTGACTTCCATTACTCTACCCATATATTAATCAAGTTTCTCCTCCTGACCTCAGTCCAAAATTTGTCTTTCACGAATCTGGATATGAGTTGCCGTATCCTACTTTCACATTTTAGTATGAAGTAATTTTCTGAATCTACCATTTGCTGCCTTACATCCCATTATAACGCCATCTCTTGCTTATCTTCTTCCAATTCACTAGAGGACCAGAGGAATTCTTCCCTAATGATGCCACTCATTAGAACTTTCACATAAAGATGATTAAAAACGCATGTCCTGACCGAACTTTGTTTCAATGTAAAATATATGCATGACATCACTCCTGACTGAGCATGAACAACCATTTCATTTTGTAGGATGAGCAGAACTTGGGGTAAAAGGGAAAAGCACACACGCTGGACGCCTTTTCTTTTGTGTGCATCTTGGACCACATCAATTCATAGTGAGATCCTGCGGTCCTTGAACTCAGAGGGTGGTGAATCTTTGGAATTCTCTACCCCAGAGGGTTGTGGATGCTCAGTTGTTGTGTATATTCAAGACTGAGATCAATAGATTTTTGGGAATCAAGGGATATGGGGATAGGGCGGGAAAGTGAAGTTAAAGAAAGCAAGACTTGGATTTATATACCGTCTTTCACGACCACCGGATGTCTCAAAGCGCTTTTCCCAGTATTTTCCCATTTCCCATTACATCGTGTGGCCTCTCGGATTCAGAGTGCCAGTGTGCCAAATTTCTGCTGCAGCCCCATGACCCGAGGAACTAGATTGAGACTTTCCAAATTCCTTTTGTGTGAGACATTAAAAGCCAGCAAACAGAAGAATTTCACCCAGTCTGTGTTGGATTTAAAGGCACGTATTGGAGGTAAACGGCTGGATTTCTTCACTATATAAACTTTAAAAAAATGTCTAGCTGTGGGTACTTAATCCATGCATATAGTGACCTCTTCAGCTCTATAAAACTGTGGGGTTTTGTTCTTCTGTCTGCTGCAGATTGCAAGATTTTAGACAGGCAGTGCTACCCTGGGAGGAAGATGAGAGATGACACTGCATGCACACATCAAATGGGATAACTATTTTATATTAAAATATTATTATAAATCAGTAATCCACTTGAAGGAGAGGAAAATTTTCAAAAGAAAGAAAAGAAAGACTTGGATTTATATAGCGCCCTTTACAACCGCCGGACGTCTCAAAACGCTTCACAGCCACTGAAGTACTTTTGGAGTGTAGTCACTGGTGGAATGTAGGAAACACAGCAGCCAATTTGCACACACGCAAGCTGCCACAACCAGCAATGTGATAATGACCAGATAATCTGTTTTTTGTTATGTTTATTGAGGGATAAATATTGGCCAGGACACTGGGGATAACTTCCCTGCTCTTCTTCGAAATAGTGCCATGGGATCTTTTATGTCCACTTGAGAGAGCAGACGGGGCCCCGGTTTAACGTCTCATCCAAAAGTCAGCACCTCCTCAGCACTGCACTGGAGTATCAGCCTAGATTTTTAGTGCATCAAGTCGCTGGAATGGGACTTGAACCCACAATGTTCTGATTCAGAGGTGAGACTGCTACCCACTGAGCCACAGCTGACACTTTCAAGATTAAAAGATTAAACACTACATTATCTATCAAAATCTTTAAATTGTTAAAAGGTACCCAATCTCTGAGTGAATACTGCCAGTGAATATTTCCAGGGTTACAAAGTGATGTATTTTCTATTATATGTCTTCACCTAATGTGTCTTAATAAATGCTACTGTGTCTTTGGGTTGGTTGGGAGAAGCATTCGGTTATTAGTGCTCATATGTCGTGTAAATGTTGCTGTATGTTCAGGTGAAATGTGTTCAGGTGAAATACCCCTGTCCACAATTTTAACAAAGGTGCTAATCTATTATTATATTTATTACTAAAATGAAACTGGGTGACTTCAACTCAATTACACAATGGTGGTCGTGGTAGGGAGAGATTGTGAAGATTGCCAGACATATCGGGGACAGGTAGTTACAGGGTAGCTTGTGGAACGAGAGCAAACACTCCTGCTCCTCCCAATCCATAACCAGTGCTGTAAAGGCACTTACCTTATGGATCCAAGCCCTTCTCGCCTCCTTTTTCAAACTGGGAAACCGGTCGTCAGTTAAAAATAAAAAGCTTGTTAAAATGGAGGCACACAGCTTCCTTAACGGCTGTTACCAACTGACCCGCCTTCTAAGAGTGGACCAGTTGCCTTGCCCATCTCTATCCTGCCTCGATTAAAACCGGAAGTGGTGAGGGGGGAGTTGAAGCAGCTTGGGTTTGGGTTTGAAATTTGAATTGTTTTCAATTTTATCTTCTCATCCGACCCAAATCCACCTGTTTTTTGAGGGGTTAGAATTACCCCCACTGCTTGGGATATTTTAGGATAGTTATTAACAGCAAACATTTAAGGTTACTTCAGAGTTTGGTTTCAGATTCCCCCATCCTGGAATTGAAATTATTCAAATCAGAAATATGTTTACGGAGAAGTTACAGGTTGCCGTAGAATTGAGCTGATTTATCTGACCCATTAGGCCATCAGGTTACTGGAACATGACAGGCAGATAGTTCCTTCGACTATCGGCAGTTAACCCAGATGTGTAAACCAACTGGGCCACCAGGGAAAACACAAAGCCATCAGACTGCTATGGAACTCAGATTACGTCTTTGGGGAAATCACGGAAGGAAGGAGAGTAGACTACTGCTGTAATTGGGATGGATGAACAACAGAGATAAATAAAATAGATGCTACCTCCCTGACAGTCATTCTCTTCCAGCCATCTGAGCAGAAGAGCTTATGAAATGGGTCATTGCATATACTTTGCCACACTGCTAACAAAGTGACGTTGCTTTATTAAAGCAAGAGAAACGTTTAAACCTGAGGTTTTAATCAGGTTAAAAGAAACAGAATATTTACAAAGTGCATCTATCAGCTTAATGAAGGTTCCAAATTGTTCACATTTTCTGTCGAAGGCATGGGAAGTTTATCAGGATTCAGTGTAATACATGCTAGATTTCAGTAAGCAAATGCTTAATGACAGAGAGAAGCTGGACTGGTTGATACCAAGTATCCTGCTGCAAGCTTCGGATTCCAACCATTTGTTTCACCATTATATTGCACCATGAAGTTGCGTACTTAAAGTCACAACAACCACAGTTAAAAAAAATAATTAAATCCTGATGCAATACCATGACTTATCCAGAGTTTGAATTAGAGTTTCCGATAGATCAGAACATGCCCAAATTTGAATGAAAATTCAGAATTCAAATTATGAGCTTCTCATTCAATTCCTGAATTCTGTGGATTTGTATCTCCTTTAGAATTGGGCTTAATTAACTAGAAGATCTGAGTTCAGACTGTTTCAGCATCTCCAGCCAGATGGAGAGGAACACTTTATGGGGGTAATTTTAACTTTTGTGGGTGGGCAGATTGGCCACTCGTTTTACATCTGCTCTGATTTTCCATTGTAGTCAATGGGAACCATCTCAACCTTTATCACCAGGCAAAAAACAGCCGATGGGAAAATGACCGCCATTTTAAACAGTGCCTGGTTTCTTAACTTCTGTAGAAAAGAATATAGGACTGGGCGTAAAACAAGTGGCTGATTCCGTATCAATTAGAAATTAAAATTGGGTGGTTGTAAAGCACGCAGCCTGATAAGCTATTGCTTGTTTTTTCAGACAGCGCGAGAGGTTAAAATGATCTCCTATGTAATTAATGTTAATGTACACTCTACACGGTACTGAGTTAGAATTTTTGCGTTGTATTTATTAATATGTCTTCATAATTCTTCCGAGTAATTGTTGTGCCAATTATCTTGTCATTCCTCTCTTAAAAGTGCCAGTATGACATTAATTGAATAAAGTACTAAATCTTATTTGTTAATTCAGGATTTATAGCTGGCTTATCAAATCCTGACTGTACCAGACCAATGATCCTAGGTTAATAGCAAATTAAATGCCCAATCCTTTTGTTGGTGCTGTATAGACTCAAATGTACAGTCAAAGAAACTCAAAGCACAAACAGTACAGTATCCAAAAATTATATTGAAGATCTCTTGTTTTTGTTGAAAGAGAAATTAGGTTTTCAGGAAAGATAAAACAGCCCAGTTTCTGTACAATGTGTGCTCTTTATATAGCCCTGGAAATTATTGAGCGACACCATATAAAGACTGAATGTGCTCCTATCAAATTCTGCTACTTTAGCAGAGACGCTAACCTGTTTTTCTAAATGGAGTATGCCTCCCCTAAAATAGGGGAGAGAGTGGTGCGTGGCTGTGAACTGCACATATCTAGACTGTGATTAGAGGCAGGAATCCAAAGTCATCATGCTCCCCTCGCTAACCCAGGGGCATTGAGGCTAATTTTCCCAGCTGAGATCAGTAATGCAGCACAGACCAGGTTCCTTCAAAGTCTAGAATGTTTCGCTACTCACTGGGACATCACCAAACCACTAAGGAGACCAGTGGATACTATGCCTGTCACAAAAAAGACTTTTACTAGCCCTCCAAGTGCAGTGGCTCTGGTGGTAATCTGGATATTAAAGGGAGCATCATCGGCAAGAAAAGGTGTTTGGCAAAACTTTTTAATGTTTCTTTACAACCACGCAATGTGATGGCACTGATGCTTCCCCCTCCCGAAACAAATGAAGAGCTGCAAACACTTTTTTACGAAGATTGTGCTCGCTGGAAGAATAAATAGCACTGTCACTCAAAAGCTTGTTTTGTTTATTTCTCATTAAAATACCACTTCTATTGCATTTGTCAACACTGTCAGGCTGTGGAGAACTGCAGCTGTTCAAGTCCTTGAACTGCTGCAGAACCTAAATTGTGGGCCAGGAGAGAGAGCAAAAGTATTCCTTCCCTTAGAGGGTTGATGGTTGTTGAATTGCTACCAGAAGACAGGGCGATTCATGCTCCGTTAACCTATATTACAAGGCACTTTTACAGATTTCGAGTAGCACAAAATGTGCATTAAAGGGACAATTTGGTCACATCTGTGAACGAGCCAAATGCAATTATAAGAATTGAAAATAAAAGTATGAAACTCCCTGTAAGAGTTTCTGCTGCATACAGCAAATAAAGCATATGCATTGAGTGCTTCCGAGCACCTTTTTTAAACATTCATTTGTGGGATGTGGGCATTGCTGGCAAGGCCAGCATTTATTGCCCATCTCTAATTGCCCTTGAGAAGGTGGTGGTGAGCCACAGAGGGCAGTTAAGGCAACCACATTGCTGTGGGTCACATATAGGCCAGGCCAGGTAAAGACAGCAGATTCCCTTCCCAAAAGAACATTAGTGAACCAAATGGGTTTTTACAACAATCCAATGGTTTCATGGTCACCATTACTGACATTAATTTTTTCATTCCAGATTTATTTAATTAACTCAATTTAAATTCCCCAGCTGCCATGGATGGGATTTGAACTCTCATCCCACAGATCATTTGTCTGGACTTCTGGATTATTAGTCCAGAAACATAACCACTATGCTACCATACCTAATATGGTAGATGTTGAACTGAACTTTTGGAGACCACAGTTTCTGGTGGCTGCAGAAACTGAGAATAGCGCATGGATATGCTCCTTAATACTATGACCAATCTCTTTTCAAATGACACTGAAAATTGGAGCATGCTTGTTCAAAGAAATAAATTTATGCAACACCGTTCATGGCCCTAGGTAGTCTCAAAGTGTAAAGTAGCCAATTAAATGCTTTTGAACTGTACTCATTGTTGCTATGTAGGCAAATGTGGCAGTCCATTTGCGTACAGCAAGGTCCTACAAATAGCAAATGAGATAAATGACCAGGTAATGTATTTTGGTGGTATTGGATGAGCGCTCAATGCTAGTTTGGACACTGGGAGCAGTGATTCAGTTCAGATACACTTAGCTGTATTAGAACAAACGATTAGAAGAAATACATTTTTTGCCATTGAGACTGTTCCATGGAGAATTCTAATATTTTTATGATTTATACTTCTAACAACAGTTCAGCGAGACAAAAATACTACTTCAGTTACAGAGTGAATAGTTAACTTTCAGATTATTTAACCATTACTACTGTAAATATGCTAAACATTCACAATGTAATATTTTGCCATTATAAATGAAACTACTAATTGATATTCTATGTAGCCTAACATAACAAAACAATTAAAGGAAGATATTACTATTTTCGATTAGGTACATTTGCTAGATAGCTCGCGTGAAAACAAATATTAGCTCAGTGGGTTACCTCTGAGTCAGAAGGTTGAGAGTCGAAGTCCCACTCCAGAGACTTGAGCACAAAAATCCAGGCTGACACTCCAGTGCAGTACTGAGGGAGCACTGCACTGTCAGAGGTGCCATCTTTTGGATGAGACCCCACCTGCTCTTTCAGATGAATGTAAATTATCCCATGGCACTATTTGAAGAAGAACAGGGGAGTTATCCCTGGTGTCCTGGCCAATAGCTATCCCTCACTCAACATCACTAAAACAGATTTATTTGGTCATTATCATATTGCTGTTTGTGGGAGCATGCAGAGTGCAAATTGGCTGCCGCATCTCCTACATTACAACAGTGACTACACTCCAAAAACTACTTCATGCTTTGGTTCATCCGGTGGTCATGAAAGGCACTATATAAATGCAAGTCTTTCTTTTTGTTTTCTCCATTCATCCATAGTTTGTTAATGCAGTGAGATGAGCAATACAGACTAGGAAGATCCCAAGTTTGATGCCTGGTCTGTGCTGATCTCAGCCGGGGCAGCAATTGGTGTAATACAAATGGAGTCAAGTTCCTACGTTAGGGAGAAGTAAATTGAGTTGGGTTCTCACTCCTGAGCACTATCCAGCAACCCTTGCTGCACGCACACGAGTGGAGCTGATAGGAATGATCTGTTATTCTCAGCTCCATGCAATTGGGAGTTGGTGTGCACACGTCAAGGAACAAGGCCCATCAGCTTCACCTGCATAACCACACCAGGGTCACTCCTGGGTGCCAACTGGCGCTGTCTGCTTTGGAGAAACAAGTACTTGGAGGTACTGAATTCTGCCACCTCAACAACCCTCATCAATGGCATTCAGGAATGTCCAGGATGCAATCTGCAGGTAGTCACTGCTGATGGATGTGTGTTTGAAGACCTGAAATAGAGAATCACCATTGGAAGGGACAAGCAAATTAAAAATAGAATCATCAGGTCAACACATTTTTAATGACTATTATTCAAAATACTTATTTTCGAAGGAGTGGTATGGGGGGTGGTACGCTGGGTACCATTTGTACAGAAATATCCCCCTTCTGTTTCTTTTAATGCTCAAATCGGACAGTTCATTGTGCCTGTCTATTTAGTGTAAAGTATTCAGTGATAATTTAATTGTAGTTAGTTTAATTGTTAGTTAAATGTATAAATCTGTTGATGCTGTCTCCTTTCAAATCAGTTTGCCAGACCTGACCCCGATCATAAAAAATGTTGCAGGGCTACGGGGGAGGGGCGGGGGAGTGGGACTAGCTGAAGAGCTCTTGCAGAGTCAGCAAGGGCTCAATGGGCCAAATGGCCTCCTTCAATGCTGTAACCATATGATTCTTTAATGAATTTGTGAGCCGCGGAAACTCTACAAAACATTCCTGCTTCGCCGGCTATGCTGAGAATCGATGGACTCGGGCTGGAGTGTGGTGAGATTTAAAACTGCAGCTCATGACCACACGCTTGTGGACCAATCAGCTTCACCACGTCAAATGATTTATTTTGTGGTTTCTTCCTCTTTCACCCTGCCACCTTCACAGCCAAAAAAGAGAATTTTAACTGCTCCCCAGTTCCATTTTCATTACAAGACTTGATTACCGTGGCTTAGCCTTGTGCCCATGACAACTCAAACAGAGTATGGCCATTTGGTAGGCCTGTGTCTTTTCAACTGTCCGAACAACATGTTCCAGAAGCACTGCCAAGAATTAAGGAAAGCCCCAGAAGCACCTGGAACAAGTAGCGCACTGCCTCAGTGTCTACATCTCGAATCAAAACTGTATCGGCCAATTGTACCATCCAGCCTGGAGAAAATGTGAAGTTAATAGCCAAACATAATAGTACAACAAAGCTTACAAACAAGGAAGATGATGCCTTGTAGCATTAAAACCCCCGTGGTTTATTAACTGAAGAATACAGTTTGGAAGCATTCGCCACACCATATGTTGTAACTCTATTGAGTACATAAAAAGCAGAACTATATCGCTAAATGTGGAGGTTAGGAGCAGAGAAAGATGAAAGACAGAAAACAGCGTAGCAGCACTAATGCTCCTCTCATTAGTGAAACAGGAAAAGCCATCACCGTACAGACTGGTCAATAATTGGTCATCAGACCCTGGGAACAGTGTGAACAAGATGACATTCAGTGAAGTGCAAACTCCTAATTATGTAGGTTTTTGTGAGTGTTAGCAGATAGGGTATTAGTTGGAGATTAAGTTGTTTCAGGAAGTGGTTATTAAATATAAAAATGGATACCATTAGTGGCTGGTATTAATTTACCAAAATGATAATTTAATAGATTACTTTTAGAAATATATTTCATATATGAAACAAAAATATCAACAAAAAAAACACATGCTCTCGATGGTTAACTAACATATGAATCTGGTCTTAAAGTCCAACCCATTGATGTACTTGTTAAGTTCTGCTGCCCTTAGAGTATGATCCTCATTATAAAGGCTGATTTGACAGTATTCATCTATTCACAAGAGCCAGTTGTAGATATCATACTCTAAGAAAATGTAAAGAGGACTGTTGCTCTATAAAGTAGACAGATTTTGTTAAATCAATACATTTTCAAACATTAACCAACCCTTGTGACGATTCTTTGCATTCTATCAATATTGTGGAAAATTAGCCGCAATTTTTTTTCTTTATAACCAATTGTGTTTTATTTTTGGAACACATCTCCAAACTTAGCATAGCTCTTTTTTGAAAAGACGTGCAAATATTTTTGGAGTATTTAATACATTCGCTGGAAATTCCTTTAGGGGGATTCTTCCAATCGGTCGCTTTAACTTCGTCCGAAGATTAGCAGGTACGGCTGTAAATGGGAGGGGCGCGATTTGAACCTTGCCGCCCGCCAGAAACCTCGTTCAGGAAGCACCAATGGTTTTATTATTGATAAACTCTCTCTTTAAGGGGTGTGTGCAATGGTCAAGCATTTCACTGGTTGTCAATATTAACCATTCTGTCTGACTCTGCCTGGTGACCCCACTCCAGTATATTAACCCGCGAGGCTTATTCTCAGTTGTAAGCTATCCAACCATGGAAATGTGAAAAAAAATGTATTTGCAGAATATTCTGCTGAGTTTCTGGAAAGTCTTTGTTCATCGTTGTAAAACCAGAATAGCTGAGAAAGCCAGTGTGTGATGTTACTCGGCTATTATAGTGTAATAAATGTGGAATAAAAGGGATAAGGTTTGTACAGTTGTCAACTAATATGAGCATAGTAATACCATAAAGCCACCCACTTTACTGGGAACGGTAGCACAGTGGTTATTTTACTGGACTTCTAGTAATTGGTAATGGTAATGGTGACCACATAGCTACCAGATTGTAAAAACCCATCTGGTTCACGAATGTCCTGCTGTCCTTACCTGGTCTGGCCTGGCCTGTATGTAACTCCAGACCCGTAGTAATGCGGTTGTCGCTTAACTGCCCTCTAAAATAGCCTGGAAAGCCACTCATTTATCAAGAAGGCGGCTCACCACCACCTTCTCAAGGGCAATTAGGGATGGGCAATAAATGCTGGCTCTGCCAGTGACGCCCACATCTCATGAATAATTTTTTTTAACTTTAGAAGCAGGAGGTGAAAAACATGTCAACTACCGTAAGGTCTCAAAAGAAACATTAAATGATACAGTATATAATTTCGCCATAATGAGGGGAGATTTCCTTTGGTCATTGTATTTAATGAACTCATAAATGCTTTCCTTTAACCTTACTGTTTCACTAGAAATAAAGTAGCTGAATAATCACAATATTTATATACTGAGTTGCAAAGTCCCGTGAACAAGAAGTACAGCCATTTTGCACTGTTTCTCTGGGGGTTTTTGCCGAGTTCCCACCAATGTCACAACGGAAGATCGGGAGAACCCCTGTGGAAGTTCAGCCCTATTTGTGCTTATATTTCTTATTGAGCTGTTTTTGTTCTGTTTGAATTTTATTGCTTTCGAGGTTTTGAAAAGGCTGTTTCGGCAATGTTGGTGGTTAAATCCTGATTCTGAACACCAAGACCTGTTAGCTTTAACAGCTCGAGATACATGCAACTTCGTGGGAGCACGGTTCAATCTGTAGGTGTAGCCTCCAAGGTTATGAACCTACATGGTTCCTGAAGCTTGGACATCTGTGGATTATACAACATTGCAGCCATTTTTGATTAAATTGAGTTATGAACGTTGAAATGAAGGCTCCCCCGATGGTGCAGTCAGCTGACCAGAAAGATCTCAGATTCAGTTCCTGGTCGGTGCTGAGTTATCTGATCTCAGTTGGGGTGGGGGCCATTACAATTCATCTCAGTCTCCCTGGATTAGGAAGGGCGCCAAGAAAAAATCAACCAGAGTTCCCACTCTTGATTGCGCTGTCTTAGTGTTACAACCATTCATAGTACCTCAGAGCACTGGAATAAATCTTTTTTCACATGAGGACAGGGTTGAGCTCGCTTTCAATCACCTCCCCACCCCCCCACCCCCACGACAAAATAGCCTGCTGATACTCACTGTCAAGGCCCACACATGAATAATGGCCAGTTTGATGAGGTACCAGCAGGTGCCCAGGGACCACAGAGCCAGAACCCTGTAGGAAAGGAAGGAGAAAAAAAAATGATGAAGAAATAAGGCTGTTGGCCAAACAAATCTGTGCTCCAATATAAATGATGCAATCCTTTCCGAGCAGTGTAAACTGTTAATTTTGTGTGTGATCCTGACTTCATACATCTGGGCAACTGTGAAAATGTCACATCTGTACCATCTTCAATCAATGAGGAACACAATGAACAGATCTAAGCCAATAAAAATGGAACCTTATTATAAATGTAAAAACTCTGCCTAATGGACAAAATTGACATTTTGAACACAGTTTGGCAGCTGCTGAAAATGAGGATTGTAGCAAGAATCTGCATTAAAACCAAGAACAAGTGATAGGGTTGCTGTAAGGTACAAGACCTGAAATATAATAAAGCACGATTAAAAAGTTGCAAGTAGCCTTTGATGTGTAAGCAGATATAGCTGAAGTTTCTGACAGAAAATGCCTTTTAACAAAAAGAATAATTGTTATCACAGGCACAAATGTTTTCTGTTTTGGCAAGCTTTTAAGCTAACCACATGCCAAATTAGGTGGGCGGGTTTTTCTCAGCCGATTTAGTGGCTCGGTTGCAACTATCTTTCCTCACCTTTCCTTCTTGTTAGTAACCTGATCCCTGATTTGTCTGCAATGTTGACAGCTGATGGTGCACTCTGAGAGAATTACCAGTGGGCAAAGGCTGCCCTTTATCCTTTTCTTTTTTTCTCCCTCAATCTTTGCAAGAATAAAGCTCAGTTGCGATGAACGTGTATGATATTTTAACTGTCTGATTGAATAGTTTCCAATTCACCATTCCACAGAGAGTCTCGCTAAGCCTATACTAGTCTATTGTCAACCTTCAACAACAGTCGAGAATGAAATAACATGTTTTATAAATGGACCGTGCTTAATTTTTACGCTGTGTGTCATTTTAAAGATATTTCAAACAAAGAGAGAGTAATTTTCTTTATACAGACAAAAAAAAAGAGAAGACATCCCATAATGTTCCCATGTCCAAATTGACAGTACGTCCAGAGATGCAGAAATATTCCGTGCATCACGGAGAACTTAAATTAAAGGGCTTTTATAATCAAACCAGCATTTAACAGGAATTGCTCGATCAGCCCTGGCCCTCATGACTCCCAATTCTCAAGGGGTTTTGTAAATCTGTTCAAATACGTTATTCCTGTAAATGCTATTTGTGATTTTTTTTTTTAAATTGAAGGAGATGCTGGTTGTACATGAACTGAAGGTTTATGCAAAGAGTTTTTGGCTTCAGAGTTCTAACTGAATATGCTTGCTGAAAATTCAAATTCAGTCATCCCACTGAAAATTAAAGGTTCTTCTGTTATTCCTTAATCTTTGCTGATCTGCAATTTGCCACTTTACGTAGAATTGAGTTGTAAGTGCACCAAGCTTGTTATCATTCACTCACAGATATCCTGAGTATCACACTACGGAGCTATTGATTTCATTGCTTATATGTGACCCTTCCTTCCTTGATGCCCGCATAATGAAATGGGAGGTTGTGTCATTTCCCTCTCCTTGGAAGATGACAACTTTCCAGAATTGGATAGAGCCTCATGTCAATGGTAGATGTAGGCTCAATAACTGTAGTGCTGGACTGCAAGCACGAGCTCAAGAGGAATCTCGAGTGCTGTACTGCAAAAGGTCACGCACTTTCCATGCACAGGCCCCAACAGCAGCATTAACCTATTTTGACATGTATCCATGTCGTATTTAATATCTTATTGAGTAGAAATGGTGGAGCTGAGTTTTGTGCCCATGGATTGTCTCCATGCCTTTAAATTTCACTTACATATATTTTCTCTCTTTCCCCCCCATTAAGGGCTGATTTTAACCCTGCCTGCCCAGCAGCCAGGCCATTTAATATGGCTGCAATGACACAGTGGTTATGCTATTGGACTTGTAATCCAAAGACCTAGACAAGTAATCCAAAGGCCTAGACAAATAATCCAGGGACCTGAGTTCAAATCCCACCACGGCAGCTGGGGAATTTAAATTCAGTTAATTAAATAAATCTGGAATAAAAAGCTAGCATCAGTAATGATGATCATGTAACTACTATATTGTTGTAAAACCCCATCTGGTTCACTAATGTCTTTTAGGTAATTTGCTCTCCTTACCCAGTCTGACCTATATATGGCTCCAGACCCACAGCAATGTGGTTGACTCTTAACTACCCCCTGGAATGGTTTACCAAGCCACTCAGTTAAGGGCAGTTAGGGATGGGCAATAAATGTTGGCTTTGCCAGCGACGCCCACATCCCGTGAATGAATAAAGAAAAAAAAATAACCTCATCTGCTGCCTTCCCATCAGTTACAATTTTAACCTGCTCTTTCAAGTACAAGAGAGCAATTCCCGCCAGAAGGCAGTGGGGTCCTTAGTTGAAAATACAGATCAGGCTCCGATTATGTCATCGGGGCCTAACTGCGATTTTAACGCGGGGCCTGCGCGGGGAAGCCCTTGTCGCTTCCTTGTCAGTCGAACTTGGCGACAAGAGGAATCGCGGCCAGAAGAGCGAAGTTAGTTTTTTGTTTCCTTGTGGGCCGGGGGAGCAGGGGTATTCCAGGAATTCAAATCTCCTGGGCCTCACTCTGCGGAGGGCCGCATGGTTTGCCCGTGTGCCTTGGTCCCTACCTGCATGACTCCCAGGCAGCAAGTTAGTGTTCCCTCCCCCGCCCCCTAGACTTGTCTGAGTTTACACCTGGAAGGTGAATAATTATTCAAATTAGCTTAGATGGGAAAATTGAGTGTTATTGCACTCAATCAGGTGGATGTTACAAATCTCGAGTTTGCCTTAGATATTTTCTTGGGTGCTAGTGAGTCCCATAAGCGGCCTGTGAATCTTACCCATATGACCCAATATCTCATTGGACGATAGCACAAACTGTGGTGTAAGAATTGGACCCCCCTTGTGAACTGAACTGGATATCCATGTCTTTCACGTGTCCTCACGAGAAGTTCTCCAATCTTTCTGAAGTCATACAGGGTGAGACAAGGCCGGATAGCAATCATTCAGCTGCTTTGCTTCACAGGCAGCAAGTGAACATGTAGAGTAACAGTCAAAGCACACTCCCGTTATTTAACTTCATTTTATTTCTCACCTCAAAAATCAATAGAAAATAAACAATAAATCACATGGCCTGTTTCTTTCGTTTACTTGTTTTTGGTGTACTTTTCTCCCCAGACAACTTCTAAAGGCAAGAGCTTATCTTCTGCGTCTTTAGCTTTCAGCTACAGGACTAGGGACCATATCTGCCGCCTGACCATTAGTTTTCCCTTCTTTTCCGTTAATTCTGGCCCCAGGAAGTGGAGGCACAATGACTGACATCTTCCTCTGGAGGGATTCACCAGAAGACCCGACAACCAAACCAACTAATCCCTTTCCCAGAAGAAACTTCACTACACACACTTTAGCGGAGAAATTGAGCATTGCTGCGCCTGTTTTTTTGGGGCGTTGAATCACCATTGCAGGGACGTATTTTGGGTTGCGACCGCCCCACGCCCAATGCTTCCCGGATGCGCACCAGCTGCCAAATTGGAAGCCGGTGACTTCGAGGTGTGCAGGTGCCCACCTGAAACAGGCGTTAGGTGCCCTGCTTATGCAAATCGGGGTCCCAACAGCAGTTGTAGGACGGCGAATGAAATTGCTCAGCAAATGGGCAGTGCTTGAGCCGAGTTGTTCCGGGTCTTCAGCAGTCTAGCCAGCGGCCCTCAACAGGACCTCTGGAGAGCACTGTCAAAAAGGTACGGAAATCTTTTTATACTTTCAGTTCTGTGGAGCCAGGAGGACCTCTGCTGCTCCTCCTGGCTACAAAAATATACCGTGGGCCGCTACCACCCAGCACCCACTTGACCCCCCCTCTTAAAATCACCCCTTCATCTTAGGACCTACATGTGTGGCGTAATTGGTCAGCGAGCTGCATCAGGGTTGGCCGATTGGCGTCCGCAGCTGGCCAGTTCAATACAAATGAAGCTTGAGGCCCAATTTCACATGGGCCTCAAACCAATATCATTGGGCGAGTAAGGATCACTCCACTCAGTTCACGTCAAAAACTGGCACAAGTTGAATTTCTCCCCTTTGGTCCTGTGCCTGTAAAATACATAAGAATTAGGAGGAGGAGTAGGCTATACGGCCCTTTGAGCCTGCTCCGCCATTCAATAAGATCATGGCTGATCTTTGATCTCAGATCCACTTTCCCACCCGATGCCCATATCCCTTGATTCTCCTAGAGCCCAAAAATCGATCTATCTCAGCCTTGAACATGCTCAGCACCCACAACCCTTTTTGGGGGTAGAGAATTCCAAAGATTCACAACCCTATGAGTGAAGAAATTCCTCCTCATCTCAATCTTAAATAGCTGATCCCTTAACCTGAGACTGTGCCCCTTATTTTTAGACTCTCCAGCCAGGGGAAACAACCTCTCAGCATCTACCCCTCAGAATCTTATGTTTCAATGAGATCACCTCTCATCCTTCTAAACTCCAGTGAGCATAGGCCCAAATTACTCAGTCTCTCCTCACGGGACAACCCTCTCATCCCAGGGATCAATCTAGTGAACCTTTGTTGCACCCCCTCTAAGGCATGTATGTCCTCACCACAGTGAATGTGAATATTTGCTTGCCCACTTCAGATGAGATAATGAATGTCCCATGTCATCCTGGCTAATGGGCCTGGGATGAGACAATGGACATATAGATCCTCATTGAAATGGTTTGAAATAGACTTGTTACATATCCCAACCTGCCATACCTGGCTTTATAACATATTCTTCTGTGCCCGTGGTCTTTCTAGGCACAAAAGTCATTAAGGGGTATGGGGAGAAAATGGGAATATGGTGTTAAGACAGAGGATCAGCCATGATAATATAGAATGGTGGTGCAGGCTCGAAGGGCCGAATGGCCGACTACTGCTCTATTTTCTATATTTCTATGTCTTCATGGAAATTTGCTGGTGTTAAAACACAACCCTAAAGAATAACAAAATCCCGAAACATGACAGCAGGTTTAGCATCAGTCCGAAACCATTTCGGATTAACTTGGACCTGAAGATGAAAATTGACCCCAACGTCTTTACTTCTTTCCCAGAAAGCCAAACATAATGAAAGGTCAAATCAAGACTTTGGCCAAATAGAAGATTTAACCAGCTCTGTACATGTGGCTGTCAAACCACCAACCCATAATGAGGACATCTACTGGAAAATGGTTCCATGCCATGAATATGCACGTAGCCTATCATTATAATGCCAGTGTAAATTCAGCCCTCCAGCCCTCAGATTTATGCTCCTGCTCCCCAGCTGTTCCTCTGAAGATAATTCTTCACTTGTGGTCTAACCTGGTTTTGTGTGGGATGCACCATTTCCACTGTTTGCTGTTTTAGTTCATGCCAGCTTTGTTTTCTGCCTGATGGACTTCATTGCACGAATCCTTTATCAGCCAACGAGCTGTCTCGCTGAGGTAACTGAAGACAGACACAAGACCAAAACGGGTCATGACGACCTGAGAAATGCACTTTCCCTTTTTAGGTTTACTCCGAAATTGTACAGTCATTTAATTTGTTTTGCATTATCTCATTTGTTCTGTATCGTCAGAAATAAACAGGAGGCCTTCAGTATAATTTGTGATAACCTGTACTTATAAATCTAGAAAATGGCCATCGAGCAGTCCCAGTAAACACAAGGTTCCCAAGCTAATGTTGGTGGTAAGGACTTGTGTCATCTTGCATCATTGTGAGGGAGCATCCACTTGTGTAAAGCAACCTTGAACACCCCAGGCTGTTCTTTTTTCTGATAACACTGAGTAATGCTAGTGCATTGTCAGACAATGGCTGCAAAGGGTACAGCCCCTTTAAGATATCTGACAGAAGGTTTCCTCAGAATTCGTTTTAAATGTGAGCATCTGCAAGATGCTGAAAATGCTTGCGACTGGCTCTATGAAGCTGTGCAGATCGATTCAAGTTTTTAGCCAGGTCTCTATTTCAGATTGATC
This sequence comes from Pristiophorus japonicus, assembly GCF_044704955.1. Lineage (NCBI taxonomy): Eukaryota > Metazoa > Chordata > Chondrichthyes > Pristiophoridae > Pristiophorus > Pristiophorus japonicus. The sequence goes on from NC_091994.1 coordinate 17,714,101, forward strand.
TCCTGCAGTCTGGAAGGGATTCATATCACTAAATGTAGCTGTTAGGCTTTTACTGAATTTATCTGAATTGACCCACTGTTCACAAAGAGAGAGAATAGATTCGGTTCAAAAGCCCCCTTTGTTCTTACAGAAATGAAAGAGCGAGTGATAAGGTTTGCACTATCCTTGGAAAAGGCATTCCTTTCATACAATCTCATCTGGACTTGTCACTGTTAAACTCAGAATGGTTTTTGGTTAACAAGTGATGTGTGTGATACAACTGAGATATTTCAATTGTGTTGTTTGGAGTCACGATACATTTGTAATCTTGCGGTGGGAGGGGGGTGGGGGGGGGGCGATGTTTGAGTCAAGCAACTAATGGGCAAACGTTAACTAGTACATCACACATTATTGTGAGAAACTTACAGCAAACCCGAGCATAACATTAAGATAAATAATTATAGATGCAGTTCAGCCTCAAAAGGATGCACTTGATTTTCAAATATATTGTGCACAATTTCTTCAGGTATACAGAAGCACATTGACAGCAAGTTGGATGTGAAATGTTTACTGATTTAGAACAGATACCACTTTATATTTGCAATAATGACATATCTTAATTGGTAAAAGCATTGAGCAATCTGAAAGCATATTTTTGCAATTGTAAAATAACACGATTATATTTATGACTAAGAATTAAAGTGGACGCATATCCTTGTTAACAGAAAATGCTGGAAATGCACAGCAGATCCATCAACATTTGCTACAGCTGAAACATTTCAGATTCTGATGGACCTGTATTTTCAGCATTTTCTGATCTTTCATTTCAACTTTCCAGCATTTGCAGTCTTTCTTGGGGGGGGATAACCCCAACCTAGCCTTCTGGAGCCCTACCTTACAAGTCTATGCAAATCATTGTGATCTTTTACCTTACAGTCTCCTTCTTCTTAGGCAGTCCCCCGGAGTCGAGGATGACTTGCTTCCACACTAAAATGAGTTCTCAGGTGACTGATGAGACCAATGCGGGACCTACAGTCTCCTGTCTCAGGTGGGGCAGACGGTGTTTGGAGGGATGGGTGGGTGGGGTGCTTGATTTGTCGTACGCTCCTTCCGCTGTTTGTACTTGGCTTCCACGTGCTCCCAGCGAAGAGACTCGAAGTGTTCGCCGCCCTCCCAGATGCTTCTCCTCTATTTTGAGCGGTCTTGGGCCAGGGATTCCCAAGAGACGGTGGGGATGTTACACTTTTTCAAGGAGACTTTGAGGGTGTCCTTGAAGCGTTTTCTCCGCCCTCCTGGGGCTCACCTGCCATGACGTAGTTCGAAGAAGAAGGTTAGATTCCGGAGTCTTACACCTTACAGTGCTGATGCTCTTGCCTTTAAATTATTTCAAGATCTTGTCCCTCTGTATCTCAGTAACCTCCTCAAGCTTTACATTCCTCCAAACTCTCTGTTCCTCTGATTACAGTCTCTTGGGCATTCTTTCCTCCTTCCACCCTGCCAACCAAACACTGAATCACCTCTTTCTTGGCTCAGCGTCTGTTTTCTTCATGCCTCTGTGAAACATCAAGATATTTTCTACTTTACAGGTGCTATATAAATGCAGGTTGTTGTTGGTAGCAGAAGCTCCATTTTCGACAGTGGCAAGATAAATGAGACAATAGTGTTGCGTGCAGAGGTACCAAGACCCACATAAAGAGATGTTATTTGCCGGTGCCTTTGGAGGCAGCATTAAGGAGAAGTATTACCTCAGGTGATGCTGGTTGGCACTTTCTCATAGGTTCGTTCAGTCTGGTTTGCCTGCACAAACCTCAATGAACCTTTGGGAAGGTTCGGCCAACAGAATATGAAAGTTGTGAATCACAAAGTGTTAGGTTAGATGCCAAAGGGTTTTCACAGAGACTCTGTTACAACCAGTGAGACATGTGATGGTAAAGTGTCTCCACAGTCCTTTAAAAGAGAGTGAGTTCCTGTGAGTTCCTGAGAGAAAAGGGCATTTCCAGTAATGGCTCGTTCATTGTGAGTCACGGGCAACTGTAGTCTCCTGGAGCTTGTTTAGAGAGCCGAGTGGGAATTTCCAAGTGTTTTTCCGAATTTGGCCACAGTATTCCCCTTTTTTGCCTTTTGGGAAATAGCATTGTTAGGGGTGGATGAATGGTGTCCAAGGTTGCACCATTGACTGGATGGGGTGGGTTTGATGGGCTTGATGATCTTCTCATCCTTCAATTCGTATGCTTGTGCAACTTCCAACAGCAGCGCACAAGCACTCCTGCACATGTGCATTTGTTCACCTGTTGCGGCCAGTGCTGTGGAGTTATTCCTCATAATACCGGCTTCAATATTGTGCGAGTGCCGCCAGCTCTTAACACAAGATTCCTTCAGGCTGGCTTTCGGGAGGAGTCCCAGGATGGACTCCACAGCACTGAGAGAAGAACCAATGGTTCTGTAATATGACCACCACATCCGAGCATGACACTTACCCTGGTTAGATGTGGTCAGATAACGAATAATGCGGTGTTAAGTTGAGCCACTGTGGTGAATAATTAATCGGAAAGCAGTAACAAAGGTGAAATTGTGGGAAGGTGACCTTCTGCTGTACAATTAATATATTACATAGAATTACACAGAATTTACAGCACAAAACAGACCATTCAGTCCACCTGGTCTATGCCGGTGTTTATGTTCCACACGAGCCTCCTCCCACTTAATCTAACCCTATCAACATAACAAAAATAACTTGCAATTATATACCGCCTTTAATGTAGTAAAACATCCCAAGGCGCTTACCAGGGAGCGTTATCAAACAAAATTTGACACCAAGCCACAAAAGCAGATATTAGGGCAGGCTTGGTCAAAGAGGTAGGTCTTAAGGAGCGTCTTAAAGGAGGAAGGAGAGGTGGAGAGGTTTAGGATATAACCTTCTATTCCTTTCTCCCTCATGTATTTACCTAGCTTTCCCCTTAAATGCATCTGTATTAGCTGTAATACAGTTAACTGTAACTGTAAATTAAAATTAATCTTATGAAGGATGCAACAGAACAGGTTTCCAGAAAAATGGTATACACTTAATAGGCCAGGGTTTATAAAAAATACAGAGATGATGGCCCAGAATTTCCTAGATCATTGCATTCGGTGACTTCAGCCATAAATGATGCTGTTATGTGCCCCGAACATGCTCCAAAACTTACTGGAAATGTAATTTGAACATGCTTCACAGGGACCTCAGAAGCGGTGTAGCTAATTGGCATCAATTAAGGACATCAATATTGGCATCAGCTGAGTCATGGAATTCTGACTTTTACATCTTTACACTATACTGAACGTCATCACTTGCAGAAGATGGCCTGAGCTATGGACACGCTCTCTCGTGCTGCATTCAGTTTTCAGCAACATTCTAGATTACAGATTGTTTTTACTCCATTTATTTAGAAAACGACATTAGGAATTTAAGCTAGATGAAATGGGTCAAATTTGGACCTCATTTTGTCTGATTCTCGAGCGCAAAAAACAAGGGCGAAAAGCTGCATTTTGGCTGTGGGTTTCACTGACTGTGGTAAAAGTCCTGCTTGTAGTGCAGGATGCACAATATTTTGACAATGTCTTTGCAGTTTAATAAACAACTGTAGAAATAAAGATAGTTGAGTCAGAATATATCATATTTTAACAACTCAGATTATTATTTCCTCTTCAGTGGTCTCTATAAGGAGCTAAAACAAAAAATAAGTAAGAGGCTTACAACATGATGCAATATATTTATTTTAATTATTGATGCAAAAACAATTGAATTCAAAAGATATGATGCAGTTTAGACTTTTAGTTACTATAATTAAGTATACAATAATTATGCAAATGTTATAGCGTTATCTGCCAGATATTGTGATGCTATATTTTAACCTCATAATTTTCAATTCTTTTGCTAAAGATACTGCTCATAGTTTTCATTCAATATGATTTTTATTGGTAAATACCATAAAATGTGATGCATAATATAAAAGGAAAAGTGTCAATGCGGCTCAGTAGTAACACTTGTATCTCTAAAAGACTTGCATTTATATAGCATTCATGACCACCGGACATCTCAAAGTGCTTTTCAGTCAATGAAGTAATTTTGGAATGTAGTCACTGTTGTAATGTGGGAAACGCAGCAGCCAATTTGCGCACAGCAAGCTCTCACAAACAACAACGTGATAATGACCAGATAATCTGTTTTTGTTATGTTGATTGAGGGATAAATATTGGCCAAAACACCGGGGATAACTCCCCTGCTCCTCTTTGAAAGAGCGCCATGGGATCTTTTACGTCCACCTGGTTTAGCGTCTCATCTGAAAGACGGCACCTCCGACAGTAAAGCAATCCCTCAGCTTTGCACTGAGGCAGGCAGACATGGCTTCAAGCCCCATAGCAGGACTTGAGCACACAATCTAGGCTAACAATTCAGTGCAGTACTGAGGGTGTGCTACATTGTCAGAGATACAGTCTATCAGATGAGATGTTAAACCGAGGTTCTGTTTATCTCCTCAGATCGAAGTAAAACATCGAATTTGAATTATTTGAAGAAGAGCAAGGGAGTTCTCCTGCTATCCTGGCCAACATTTCTCCCTCAACCCAATATATTAACTGGCTATTTATCTCATTGTTATTTGTGAACACACTTCAAAAGTAAATATGAAGCATTCTGGGACATTCTGAGGATGTGAAAGGTGCTATATAAATGATTATTATTCATTAATAAGAACAACAAACAAAAACAGTTCGAATCAATGCAATGATGATGGCATTTTAGTTCTAAATGCAGTGTTAGCTTTCGGTGCCCTTAACAGGAGTGTGAAAATAATTATTCAAAATGTTCTAGTCTCCCAATTAGTTGGATGGTTTGCAGCTTGATTTAAAACAGGAGCATAACACATGTAAGGTACAATGTCTTATTATGCCTGGCCGGTTCTGTCGCTTTAAGTACATATTGATAAAAATCAGACATTCTAAGACCATTTGTTGTTCTTGGTTAGGAAAGTCAGTAAATTGGGAAGTGCTTGTAAATATTTGACTCCAGGTCACAAGAAACCAAAACAAAATTACTGAAATTCTTCTGCTATTGTTACAGTATTATAGGCTCATTTACTATCAAATCTCCTGTGGTACTGCTGATGGTGTTCAGGAAGTCACTGTTTATCATAAGAACATAAAAACATAAGAATTAGGAGAAGGAGTAGGCCATTCGGCCCCTCGAGCCTGCTCCACCATTCAATGAGATCATGGCTGAACTTCTACCTCAACTCCACTTTCCTGCACTATCCCCATAATCCCTTGATTCCCTTAATATTCAAAAATCTATCGATCTCTTTCTTGAATATACTCAAAGACTGAGCATCCACAACCCTATGGGAGAATTCCAAAGATTCACCACCCTCTGAGTGAAGAAGTTTCTCCTCATCTCAGTCCTAAATGGTCGACCCCTTATTCTGAGATTTTGACCCCTAGTTCTAGATTCTCCAGCCAGGGGAAACATCCTCCCTGCATCTACCCTGTCAAGCCCTGTAAGAGTTTTGTATGTTTCAATGAGATCATCTCTCATTCTTTTAAACTCTGGAGAATATAGGCCTAGTCTACTCAATCTCTCCTCATAGGACAATTCCCTCATCCCAGGAATCAGTCTGGTGAACCTTCGTTGCACTCCCTCTATGGCAAGTATATCCTTTCTTAGGTAAGGAGACCAAAACTGTACACAATACTCCAGGTGTGGTCTCACCAGGGCCCTATATAATTGCAGTAAGACATCTTTACTCTTATACTCAAATCCTCTTGCAATAAAGGCCAACATACCATTTGCTTTCTTAATTGCTTGCTGTACCTGCATGTTAACTTTCAGCGATTCGTGTACATAGAATATTACAGCACAGAAACAGGCAATTCAACCCAACTGTGCCATTTTATAAGATTGGGAACATTATACCATGTATAGTGTAGGTATGTGTCCCTTTTAAGACTGCAAAGTCTAACAACTGTAAGTAAACACGGGGTGAGTTCACATAGATGTCAATTAAGTGACTGCAGATATCTTAGCTCCAGTATTGTATATTCCTGGAGAGTTCCTCTGTTTCTTTAAACCTTTCCTTGAAGTGTGATAAAGAACATTGACTGTTACATTTGAAGTGTGGCACAGAATCTGCGCTAGCTGTGTTGTTATTAATACATTGCTAGCAGGTGTTGCTCATAGTGACTCAGAGGTTCTGCTATTTTATCACAATCGAGCTGGTGTGCCATGTAATACACAAGGGGAGAAATTAGGTTGGTTCGCTCCAACCATTACTGCCACAGAGCGCTAACCACCTCTTGCCCAAGCGCCGCACTATGAGCGCCTACCGCGATCTTCAGTGAAGGTTTAGCGGCGCGCTGACAGTTTGCGCTACACTCGCTTGTCTCGGTGACATCACCGAATGTGCAACGCCCCCGTAGCATCACGGTCGTGAACTTGACTGCTTTCACCTGCCATAGTGCCTGGCACTACTTCTGACAGGGTGAGCAGGTGTCATGGAGAAGCCGCCGGGGCAATACGTCCAAGGAGGGCCGTTGAAATGAATTTTTTTCCATGAATGCATCTCTCCTAGAAGCTGGACACTGTTGTTTAGCTGCCTTGGCTTTTCTATAACTTTTTGGGTGGTCCAGCTGACCTCCCCTTTAGGCGCTGGGATGCCGGTTTCCTAGCGCCAGAACTTCAGCAGCACTCCCGCGATAGCGCCCCAGGAATCAGGGTTAGCGCCCTAAGAGGGGTGTGTAATGCTTCCCTTAGCGCGCCATTCCCCCTTGGGGTGCTAAAAGTGAATGTCCCAGTTGGAGGCGGTAAACATCGCCCGGCGCTAAAGTTAGCGACCAGGCGGTGTCACCTCCTCAAACCGGGCGACACCGGATTTTTAGCCGACAATGTATTAACAGGGCCTTTGATTTACAGTGAATGAATTAGTCTAATTCTGTCTTTATTACCTGGTATTCTGAGATTTGCAATCAGTGTTTTGGAGATTGAAGTCTATAACTGCTTATTGTTCTGTGAATATCATTAATCAAGTGGTTCTGGAGATTGGCAGCACTCGAGTGGTTCTGGACATTGGCAGCACTCGAGTGGTTCTGGAGATTGGCAGCACTCGAGTGGTTCTGGAGATTGGCAGCACTCGAGTGGTTCTGGAGATTGGCAGCACTCGAGTGGTTCTGGACATTGGCAGCACTCGAGTGGTTCTGGAGATTGGCAGCACTCGAGTGGTTCTGGACATTGGCAGCACTCGAGTGGTTCTGGACATTGGCAGCACTCGAGTGGTTCTGGACATTGGCAGCACTCGAGTGGTTCTGGACATTGGCAGCACTCGAGTGGTTCTGGACATTGGCAGCACTCGAGTGGTTCTGGAGATTGGCAGCACTAGAGCAACTGTCCTAGATGTTGGTGGTAGTTATGGGTTGAAGAGGGAGGGGGGAGGCAGTGGGTTGTCAGCTTGAGGGAGGCATCATGTGGTTTGGCAGCACTGTGGAGGAGTAACCCGGTGCTTGGCATAACTGACAGTACAGTGTGAGGTTTGGCTCACAGGTGGATTTCTAGGATCTGTCAGCAATGGGAAAGGAAAATGGAAAATATTGGGGAAGAGGGCAGCACTGGTATGTAAGTTTCTAATAAATCTATGCAAACTGAATTAAATGTCTTACGATTGGCTCTGGGAAAAATACTGTTCTCTTTAGATAAATAAATAATGCATCTGGATAGGTAAATATACAGATTCCACCATGTGTGCCCCTGTGCCTCTTTGGAATGGCGAATAAACACAAGCTACCATAATAAGAATTATTTTATTTCCAAACAGCAAAATGTTGGTAATGGATGGAAGCAGGCATGGTTTACAACCAATATCCCCTGTAAATGGCTGTATTCTTGTCAAAAACAAACACTTTCAGAAATTCACTCACAAAACATCATTTACCTGAGATAAGGGTCCCAAAATATTATTTTTAGATTAAAAACAACCTAAGAACTGATCAGTAGATGTTATATCTGGGATTTTCCACTAAATAGTAAATGGCCAGTATTGCATCCACTCATTGTAGCTAACTATATCTGATATAAACCATAATTTGTATTAAATTATAAATGTAAACAATAGACAATGTTTCCCTCTGTCTCTCAGCTTCACATTCTTTTTAATGCAATATCAATGAATAGCTTATATTTAAAAGTTTAGTTGACAATCTACTCAAATTCATCATCCAATTTGTATTTAAAAACACACACTGAAATCCTGCTGCACACAGTCACAAAGAATATTAATAAATTGTTTGGAAACAAACAAACAAAGCTGCTACAGTTGTATAATCAGAACTGTCTGTCATATTTAGAGTGTTTCTCGCTTTCAGTTTCTTTCTCACACACTCAGACACAAATTCAGCCTCTCTATTGTTTTCTTAATATCACTCACAATAAAATTAACCAGAACAAAGCTTTCAAAATTTATCCTAGCAATAATTCAGAAAAGGAACCAACCAATTGCTGTTGGAAGCTGAGGAGAAAAGTAATATTTGAGCTGACAAAATGCTATGGAAGAATGCTGGGAAATTGTATACAGTGCACATGTCCAGACTGCATGTTTCATTTTCAGCTAACAGAGTCACAGCTTCTGGCAGAAATATCAAGCCAACACTTTTGGAAAAGGCTGAGGTCTTCAACCAAAAATACAATCCCCGAAGCAGCTGAGACACAAGATATAAAAAGAAAAAGAAAGACTTGCATATATATAGCACCTTTCATGACCACTGGATGTCTCAAAGTGCTTTACAGCCAATGAACTACTTCAGGAGCGTAGTCACTGTTGTAATGTGGGAAACACAGCAGTCAATTTGCGCACAAGCTCCAACAAACAGCAATGTGATAACGACCAGATCATCTGTTTTTTTTTATGTTGATTGAGGGATAAATATTGGCCAGGTCACCAGGGATAACTCCGCTGCTCTTCTTCAAAATAGTGCCATGGGAATCTTTTACATCCACCTGAGAGAGCAGACAAGGCCTCGGTTTAACGTCTCATCGAAAAGACAGCACCTCTGACAGTGCAGCACTCCACTGGAGTGCCAGCCTAGATTTTTGTGCTCAAGTCTCTGGAGTGGGACTTGAACCCACAACCTACTAACTCAGAGGCAAGTGTGCTACCCACTAAGCCACAGCTGACACTGTGTTAAAGTATTGATATTATAGACACCAATCACAAAGAATAGAAACAATGAACCAATCAGAGCTCATACAGAACCAGTCAGAATGCAGCTGTGTGAAACTTTGGGCAGATAAACAGGACAGACACAAAAAATAGATACAACTCTAACACTTATGTGTTATTGATAATATCATCCACCCCCCCCCCCCCCAAAAAAAAATACAGGAGTTGAACTTGCATCAGATGTTTGGGAAATAACACTTTTAAAACAGCAATAACTCTGAACATTGGGATCTGAAACTCCAAGGGTCGATTTTCAGCAAGGCCTCTGCCTGCCCAAGTGTCGCCCAAAGTGCTGCCGATGGCTGCCGAGGTACCGGATGGTACTTTGGGCGGGATATTCATGAAGAAGGTCCTTTGAAGGTCGGCGGGCGGCAAATGGAAGACGTACGCCGCCAATCTGGGCGGCAGCGGGCGGGAGGTCGCATTCTCGGCGTCAGAGGCGCTTTGCCGCCCAAGTGCCGCCGAGGATGGAGTCGGGCCCACGGAGGGTCGAAGACCTGAAAAAAAATCACAAATAAAAAATACAAAAACTCTCCGAAGACCTTCAGGGGACCCCCCCGCTATGCAGGTAAGTCGCTGTTGAAAATTTAAAAAAATGTTCACGTACCTTTTTTTCAGGTTCTTCAGACTTCCCGTCGGGGACAGACCGGCCTGCCGCCAGCGGTCCACCCCCATTCTGCCACCGACTCCCGCCCGCAGGGATCTGGGAGCTCGGCGGGCGGGAGCTCAGTTGCACCTTTTTTTAAATTTCAAAATATACTTTATTCATATAAAAAATGTGTACAGTACATTCAAAAGCAGTTCAGTACGTTTAGCTGCGGCCAGCAATCCCATACACTACATTTGGGTGCTGACGGCAGTTCCGTTCGATACATTTCCTTGCTTTTCAGTTCAAGTACAATTCGGTACAATACGGGATACATTGTCATACATTCAACAAATTACATTACATGTGTCACTATACAGTACACAGAATGGGTGACGGTACATTTAAATGTTTTTTTCTTTTCAACGTGCATTACGAAACAGACCTTACATTGTACATGGCACTACAAAGGTGTTGACAGATCATGGTGCTCCATGTACACGAAAAAGAAGTTGCGAGTACAGCCCGAGGGGAGTTTTGTACTGATTCCTGCCCCTGGGTTTACCGTGGCAGAAGGGCTTTAAACTGTGGCCTTTCCCCACCGTGCCTTTGCGGCGACTGCACCAATTTTAAGTGCGTCCCTCAGCACGTAGTCCTGGATCTTGGATTGCGCCAGTCTGCAACACGCAGACGTGGACATCTCCTTGCTCTGGAAGACCAGCAAGTTTCTGCAAGACCAAAGAGCGTCTTTGACCGAGTTGATGGCCCTCCAGCAGCAGCTGATGTATGTCTCGGTGTGTGTCCCTGGGAACAGCCCGTAGAGCACAGAGCCCTGTGTTACGGAGCTGCTTGGGATGAACCTCGACAGCAACCACTGCATCTCTTTCCAAACCTGCCTTGCGAAGGCGCAATGCTGAAGGAGATGGGTGACAGCACTCGACCGGTTCCCGGCGGCTCTGCCCTCCCGCCCGCTCCCACCCACTCCAGGTCACCTCCAAAGTGACACTGGGCAGATCTTCAGAAGGAATGTTGGCGGGAGCACAATGGAGAAACATGCCTAAAATGTAAGATAAAGAAGATTGCTGCAAAAGTATATTTGTTGTCATGAAAGCAAGGTGAATGACCAAGACCCATCGTTCAGGACACGAAAGGTTCAATTGAGTCAAAGATAATACTCAGGAAGTCACCATCATCATCATAGGCAGTCCCTCGGAATCGAGGAAGACTTGCTTCCACTCTTAGCATGAGATCTTAGGTGACTGTACAATCCAATACGAGAACCACAGTCTCTGTCACAGGTGGGACAGAGAGTGGTTAAGGGGAAGGGGTGGGCGGGGAGTCTGGTTTGCCGCATGCTCCTTCCGCTGCCTGTGCTTGATTTCTGCATGTTCTCGGCGACGATATTCGAGGAGCTCAGCGCCCTCCCGGATGCACTTCCTCCATTTAGGGCGGTCTTTGGCCAGGGACTCCCAGGTGTCAGTGGGGATGTCGCACTTTATCAGGGAGGCTTTGAGGGTGTCCTTGTAACGTTTCCTCTGCCCGCCTTTGGCTCGTTTGCCGTGGGCAAGTTCCGAGTAGAGCGCTTACTTTGGGAATCTCGTGTCTGGCATGCGAACCTTGTGGCCTGCCCAGCGGAGCTAATCAAGTGTGGTCAGAGCTTCAATGCTGGGAATGTTGGCCTGGATGAGGACACTAATGTTGGTGCGTCTGTCCTCCCAGGGGATTTGCAGGATCTTGTGGAGACATCGCTGGTGGTATTTCTCCAGCGACTTGAGGTGTCTACTGTACATGGTCCACGTCTCTGAGCCAAAGAGGAGGGTGGGTATTACTACGGCCCTGTAGACCATGAGCTTGGTGACAGCTTTGAGGGTCTGGTCTTCAAACACTCTTTTCCTCAGGCGGCCGAACACTGCACTGGCGCACTGGAGGCGGTGTTGGATCTCATCGTCAATGCCTGCTCTTGTTGATAGGAGGCTCCCGAGATAAGGGAAGTGGTCCATGGTGTCCACTGTCTGGGGTTAGTGCTGTGCAGCGAGGACAGGCTGGTGGAGGACCTTTGCCTTACTGATGTTTAGCGTAAGGCCCATGCTTTCATACGCCTCGGTAAATACGTCGACTATGTCCTGGAGTTCAGCCTCTGTGTGTGCCGTTTCGGATGCCCCCAAAAGTACGTCACCATCCTCCGCCTGCTCCACGATGACATGCAGGCCGTGATCCTTACCAACAGATCCATCACAGACCCAATCCACGTCCGGACCAGGGTCAAGCAGGGCTGCGTCATCGCACCAACCCTCTTCGCAATCTTTCTCGCTGCCATGCTCCACCTCACAGTTGACAAGCTCCCCACTGGAGTGGAGCTAAACTACAGAACCAGTGGGAAGCTGTTCAACCTTCGCCGTCTCCAGGCCAGGTCCAAGACCATTCCAATCTCCGTCGTCGAGCTACAGTACGCGGACTCAGGAAGTAGGTAGTAAGTGACTGCAGACTTGGATTTTAGAATCGGAACTGTCTGTCTTTTTGGAGTGGTAAAATAAAATAAAGATAACATAATTCATTTTGTTTGTCTTTCAAATTAGTAGGCAAGAATACTATTGTGCCACTGTCTAGTTAGGGAGCAGTATCAAAATATTGAGCAATTATAAAGTTAGTAAAGATCAATGCAACAGTCAGCTAGCAGAAAAGTTAAAAAGAAAAAAAAGGGGCAGAAAAAAAAGTAACATAAATTTAAATTGAAAAAACCCTCCAAGAACAATTTACTACCTCCAGGAATGAAACTCCACAGTTTCAATTCTTTCCTTTCTGGACTGCAGAGGCTGAGTGGCATTGAAGGAACATAATCTTGTCATTAAGAGTCCACAAGTCATTAAGCACCTACCCTAACTTTCTACAGCGAGTTTAATTCGTATTTACTGCGGAAGTGCAGCAATTTCTTGAAACTCATGGGGAAGTTGAAGACAAGCTCTCATTTTTGCAAGGCAAACGGTGGAATGGTGCAAATTGACCAGCTATTTGTGGCGATTCGGAAGTCACGATTAATCTCTTGCTGGGTTATTTATACACCAATGATGCCGTGCTAATTCCAAAAACATAGAGGCCGAATGCAGATCACCATTTTGAGTTCTCACTTCAGATTCACTACATTACAAGTTTGCAATCTCAGCTACCTAAGCGTTAACATCCCTGAAAAAAAAAGACTTGCCATTTGCACCAGAACTCTAGTCTCTCACTCGAAACCTGTCAAATCATTCAAACCACACCATTGTCATACAACAAGTCATTAGGTGAGGAATTCTGCTGGGTTGGGACCCAGACAAGGATGAACTAACTTAGAAAACAGAGACAGAGGGAGAAATGTCTTTTTTAAACCAAAAGTTAATTACAGAAATTGTCAAAGAGCATTTGGCTTGGCAGAGTAAAGTAAAAGAAAGAAAGACTTGGATTTATATAGCGCCTTTCACGACCACCAGACGTCTCAAAGCGCTTTACAGTCAATGGAGTACTGGAGACAAGTTACATTTAAATATTGAATTTTAAAGCTGGTCTGTTCTGCTAATCAATTAATTACATTGGGGAGCAGGAAATTTTATGCATGGATGTGTTGCAAAATATAGATTGCTTCTGCTGATAGATTTAGCACATCAAACAGCTGTAAATATGTCACAACATGGGGGAAAAAAGAAGGAAATGACCTAATTACTAGACACTAATGAGGTGGGATGATAATACAAAGTTAGACAGACCAAAAAATAGCCTCTGGCTAGAACCATATAACACCAGCAGTACGAGCTAGTTAATATATCTCTGACAGTAAGAGATAACGTGCTGATCTGTCTCCTATAGTTTAACACACACTCCACTTCAGCTAACTCCTTTTTGTGTGTATGAGCAAATGTGCTTCGAAAATAATTGTCAACTAAAGATAACAATGTGATGCTTTTATGAAATTGTATTTCTCAGCTGTTTTACTACAACAACAACTTGTGCTTACAAAGTAGCATTATCATAGTGATGGGGGAAAACATAAAAGCCATTGCACAATTTAGAGTCAGACTCGAGCAGGAGTAGGAAGCAAAAATTATGCCAGGCAGGAGGAAGGGGAGATCAACCTTGTGATGCCAGCTAGCTAAGTGACCTACCACATAATTTCCTCCTGCACAAAAGGCAGGAATTATGTTCTGCATTGATTAGCTAGTCTTGTGAAAGTAGGCTTAAAAAATACCTCCAATAAAACATCTCTGAACGTCAGGAATATTAGTATGTGGGTAGCCAATCAGTCAGAGTAAGGTGTGCTTTTTGGCTGCAGTTATGTATCTATCTCATATACAATAGAAATGGTAACTATGAATGAAAATATTACTTTAAATTGTGTGAAACTTATGATTTAGACAGAACTTAGAGGAATACTGTTACCCCTCGCCTCTCATTAAGTTGTTAAGAAGTGTTTGCCCTGTTTATCAATTCACTGTTATTCTTTGCCAAAACTTCAAAACTGTGGAGCTCCTTTCCTCCCTCAATCCTCCTTCCATTCTACAATCTACCGGTTTTGAAAAACAAAACTTGCCAGCACCCAATTCATGATTTGCCTCATTTTGTCTCCTATTCCTTTAAACCATGGTGGTATTGTACCCCATGACCCTTCACCTGAGATTCGCAATGAAAAGAAAACACTTTCAATTCTTGCGCATGACATTGCTTCAGAAATGAGCTTGAGCTCTTCTAGGTCCTTCCCCCAATTCAAAATGGCAACATCCTTCTTTAAGGTCATTTTTTTCACCCTTTGTAAACATGTGTATTACAAGACTGACTTCAATGCGCCTGAAATTGATGGGCATACTGTCCGCAGACCGCTGACATACCGCCCAAAATTGCGAAATTGATCGAAAAATACCAACATACCGCCCGCATACCACCCGGCGGGAAATTCATCAGCGACATACCGCCAGGCGATATGCTGACCGTACACCCATGCACACCGCCGACATACCGCCCAAAATTGCCAAATTGATGACTTACCACCGACATACTGCCAACCATGCAGACTGCCCTGGAAAAGGTGGTTTTAAGTTGATCTTCAGTCGGCGGTATGCATCTTCACCTGTGAAAATTTTTTTTATCTGTCACCTCCCCAGTCTCTCCCACACCCTAGTCTCTCCACCCGCCCCCCCCCTCCCCCACAGCGATCTGCTCCCCCCACAGCGATCACCTCCAAGAAGCAATCTCCCCCCCAAATAACAATTTCCCCCCCAAGAAGCAATCTCTCCCCAAGAAGTGACCCCCCCCCCACCCCCCAACATACCTGCACATCGCTCTCAGGCCGGCAGTATCTGTCGATTCTGGTCTGTGTCTCTCGGGGGGGTGGAGTTTTGCAGCAGCATGAGCGTGCGCAGAACTCGGGACCCGAAGATTCCCGAGTGAAAAGAATTCACCGCCCGCACATCGCCGGCTACACTCTGCTCGGCATACCGCCGAGAAAAAACTGATGAAAATCACGCACACTTTGCCCCAACGATACCCGGCGGTATGAAACAACATAGCACCGGCATACCATCGAGAAATGGGCGGACAACCAATTTCAGCCCCAATGTCTGGCTGTTGAGGAAAACAGCAGATGGATGGAGAATACTGGAGGTCATTCAGCACCTATGACCAGAAAAGTCAAGCAATGGTGTTTCAGGTTGGAGCCCTTCAGGGTTACACACCTGAAATGTCATAGCTTGTTCTTTCCCTTTACGGTTAATGGGGCTTTATCTTCTGAAAAGTGTTTTGCAAGCATCCTCGGCTGGTGGTGTATCATCAGCGTGAAACGTTTGGTCAGCTAGGTTTTAAATGCATTATTTGATATCTTTACAATAAGTCGTGAAGTAGTCAGTACGGTGCCCTGTGATTGGGCCTATGACATGAGTGCTTTACAGGTTTGCTTACATGGAATCTGGGTGTTTTCCCATTCAGAAAGAACAGCATGATGGAATGGTTCTGTTTAAAAGCAAATTTTAAAGTGTGTGTTTTTATGCTCTTGCTCAAACTGCCAGAGCTATCCAGAACATCCTCCGACTGTTAGAAAATAAGTGTCCTGTGAAGTAACATCGCAATTTGTAAATAATAAGACATTCCAGCTGCAGGTACTTTACTAAATTACTCAACGCAAACAGAAAATCAACAAACAGCTTTAATTAGCGAGTGGTACTTAAAGGAACAATGTCTCGCTTTTGGGAAGTCTTCTGTCCCGGAGCAGCTTTTCACCAAGCTAGACTGCAGCAGATACAAGGGGACAATTTTAACCTAATCTAACCTGCCCATCGGGAATCTGACAGGATCAGGTGCCACTCTGGTTTTACAATGAAGTCAGTGGAGTGTAATGTCGGGTGGGATGTAAAACCTGTGTTCCACCCAATCCCATGGGTTTCCTGGCCCGGTGAGTTAGGCTAAAATTATCCCCAATGTCTCTTGCAACATAAAATTTGCCGGCTATCACACATACCAGCTATTGGAATGCGATGGGGTCAGTTTTGCTCAGTGGTAGCCCTTCCACCTGTGAGTTAGAAGGTGGTGGAGTCAATGCCCTATTCCAGGACTTCAAGGATATAATCTAGGCTGATACTTCAGGGCAGTCGTGAGGGCGTGCCACATTGTCAGAGGTGTTGCTTTCTCGATGCAACAGTAACCAATGCCTGTCCAGGAGGACGTAAAAGTTTCTGTGACACTTTTACCTAAAGAAGAGCAGGGAGCAGGCCATGTGTCCTGGCCAACATTCATCCCTATTCCAATGCTTCCCAAACAGATTAATTGGTCATTTGTCTTGTTGCTGTTTGTGAGATCTTGCCCTGCAAAACAACAACACTTTAAAAATAATTCATCGTCAGTTCATCTTTCATTGGTTGGGCCGGTCCACGTAATCCCAGGGGTGCTTGCGCCTGCGCCCCTGCGATACTTGGGCCTTACCCATAGAGGCTTTAAAAATAATTCATTGCATTGGGACATCATGAAGACATAAATGACACAATATAAATGCAAATTTTGTTCTTTTCTTTTGAGCCTAATTTTTTCATAAGGGATTCAAATTTTTGTTTCAACAAAAAACATGCAGCATTAAAATGTGCAATTTCTGAGAATGGAATTTATTAGTGGTTCATGAATCGCAGAGAATGACATGGATTCTCCTATTTCTCATTGACAGGAATTTCATTGTCAAATTTTACTACTTGCAAATTATGCGTTTATCAAGGTGAAGATTTGAGTTTGGGGAACTGAATGCTTCAGCAATTCTTTTACCTCAGCGACAGTATCAAGCATTTCCAACCAAATGTAGAGCAAACCTCCTTTTACTCAGAGATAACAACGCTTTGTAGGCCAAACCTCAAAAGTGGATCTTCTACTACACGAGGGTGCAATGTTCCATTTCTTTCGCCTGCAATCCTCAAGCGAGATAATAAATTTATTGCTGGCTGTGGAGCTACAAGCAGCTGGGTTGAGACAACCTAAACTCGTTTATACATGAGGCTTTTACAACCTCGTGGCTGAACAGTCCAATACGAGAATCATAGGTGGGACAGATAGTCGTTGAGTGAAAGGGTGGACCGAGAAAATTTTCATCCCAAAAAGTTTGGATTAGATTCAAATAGACTATGGGCCTGAAATGGTGATCGGAGGCTTCCCGTGAGCGGATGCCTCCAACCTGCAAACAAATCTACGAATCTACCTGATGGTTCCGGAGGTTCGGAGACTTGTGGTCCTAGGCCTCTGCCTGTAGGCCTGCATCAAGGCCCACGTATCCTAGGGGTGCAGGTGGTTCGCGGGCACCCCTGGGATCACGTGGGCCGGTCAAACCGATGAAAGTATGGGGATCTCCATTTATACTTACGGGGATTCCGTATTTACGGAACCCCCATTAGTATCAATTTGAATAGCCCCAAAAATACATCTACACTTAAAATTAAAAAAAATTAAAATCACATTTAAAATGAATCAAAATAGCATTTAATTAAATATGTAAAACAAAAATTTTATTTAAAAAAAATTTTTACTTATTTTCAAGGGTTTAAAAATAAACTTTCCATATTTTACATGTGTTTTAATGTTTACACGAATGAAAATGTTTAATTTTTTTGTCCTTTAAAAGTCTTATGCTGGTAAAAGCAGGCCTTACGCCTGCTTTTACCAGGCGCAAGAATTTCACGGGCATTCGCTGGGCAGAAGTTCGACAAATAACCCAACTCTCCGCCCGCGGAGGCCCTTTTCCCTGGAATGCGTGCGCTTCACATACCTAAACCCAGAACTTGTACGCTACCAGTGCGTGTGCACCTCGTACGTGCCCATAGGGGCAGTAAATTATGGCCCAATGTCTGACGCACAGTACCACCTGCATAAGCTTTTAATTATCTTTTCTTTCTCAGTGAGCACTTGTCAAATGTCATCTTAAACTGGGTGTTGTGTAATGAGAGAGGATTAATTAGCAATCTCGTTGTGCGAGGCCCCTTGGGGAAGAGTGACCATAATATGGTGGAATTCTGCATTAGGATGGAGAATGAAACAGTTAATTCAGAGACCATGGTCCAGAACTTAAAGAAGGCTAACTTTGAAGGTATGAGGCGTGAATTGGCTAGGATAGATTGGCGAATGATACTTAAGGGGTTGACTGTGGATGGGCAATGGCAGACATTTAGAGACCGCATGGATGAACTACAACAATCGTACATTCCTGTCTGGCGTAAAAATAAAAAAGGGAAGATGGCTCAACCGTGGCTATCAAGGGAAATCAGGGATAGTATTAAAGCCAAGGAAGTGGCATACAAATTGGCCAGAAATAGCAGCGAACCCGGGGACTGGGAGAAATTTAGAACTCAGCAGAGGAGGACAAAGGGTTTGATTAGGGCAGGGAAAATGGAGTACGAGAAGAAGCTTGCAGGGAACATTAAGACGGATTGCAAAAGTTTCTATAGATATGTAAAGAGAAAAAGGTTAGTAAAGACAAACGTAGGTCCGCTGCAGTCAGAATCAGGGGAAGTCATAACGGGGAGCAAAGAAATGGCGGACCAATTGAACAAGTACTTTGGTTCGGTATTCACTAAGGAGGACACAAACAACCTTCCGGATATAAAAGGGGTCAGAGGGTTTAGTAAGGAGGAGGAACTGAGGGAAATCCTTATTAGTCGGGAAATTGTGTTGGGGAAATTGATGGGATTGAAGGCCGATAAATCCCCAGGGCCTGATGGACTGCATCCCAGAGTACTTAAGGAGGTGGCCTTGGAAATAGCGGATTTTCCAACACAATTTCCCGACTAATAAGGATTTCCCTCAGTTCCTCCTCCTTACAACATTCTCCAACATTCCATTGACTCTGGATCAGTTCCTATGGAGTGGAGGGTAGCCAATGTAACCCCACTTTTTAAAAAAGGAGGGAGAGAGAAAACAGGGAATCATAGACCGGTCAGCCTGACATCGGTAGTGGGTAAAATGATGGAATCAATTATTAAGGATGTCATAGCAGTGCATTTGGAAAGAGGTGACATGATAGGTCCAAGTCAGCATAGATTTGTGAAAGGGAAATCATGCTTGACAAATCCTCTGGAATTTTTTGAGGATGTTTCCAGTAGAGTGGACAAGGGAGAACCAGTTGATGTGGTATATTTGGACTTTCAGAAGGCTTTCGACAAAGTCCCACACAAGAGATTAATGTGCAAAGTTAAAGCACATGGGATTGGGGGTAGTGTGCTGACATGGATTGAGAACTGGTTGTCAGACAGGAAGCAAAGAGTAGGAGTAAATGGGTACTTTTCAGAATGGCAGGCAGTGACTACTGGGGTACCGCAAGGTTCTGTGCTGGGGCCCAGCTGTTTACACTGTACATTAATGATTTAGACGAGGGGATTAAATGTAATATCTCCAAATTTGCGCATGACACTAAGTTGGGTGGCAGTTTGAGCTGCGAGGAGGATGCTATGAGGTTGCAGAGCGACTTGGATAGGTTAGGTGAGTGGGCAAATGCATGGCAGATGAAGTATAATGTGGATAAATGTGAGGTTATCCACTTTGGTGGTAAAAACAGAGAGACAGACTATTATCTGAATGGTGACAGATTAGGAAAAGGGGAGGTGCAATGAGACCTGGGTGTCATGATACATCAGTCATTGAAGGTTGGCATGCAGGTACAGCAGGCGGTTAAGAAAGCAAATGGCATGTTGGCCTTCATAGCGAGGGGATTTGAGTACAGGGGCAGGGAGGTGTTGTTACAGTTGTACAGGGTCTTGGTGAGGCCATACCTGGAGTATTGTGTACAGTTTTGGTCTCCTAACCTGAGGAAGGACATTCTTGCTATTGAGGGAGTGCAGCGAAGATTCACCAGACTGATTCCCGGGATGGCGGGACTGACCTATCAAGAAAGACTGGATCAACTGGGCTTGTATTCACTGGAGTTCAGAAGAATGAGAGGGGACCTCATAGAAACGTTTAAAATTCTGACGGGGTTAGACAGGTTAGATGCAGGAAGAATGTTCCCAATGTTGGGGAAGTCCAGAACCAGGGGACACAGTCTAAGCATAAGGGGTAAGCCATTTAGGACCAAGATGAGGAGAAACTTCTTCACCCAGAGAGTGGTGAACCTGTGGAATTCTCTACCACAGAAAGTTGTTGAGGCCAATTCACTAAATATATTCAAAAAGGAGTTAGATGAAGTCCTTATTACTAGGGGGATCAAGGGGTATGGCGAGAAAGCAGGAATGGGGTACTGAAGTTGCATGTTCAGCCATGAACTCATTGAATGGCGGTGCAGGCTAGAAGGGCCGAATGGCCTACTCCTGCACCTATTTTCTATGTTTCTATGTTTCTATCATCATCATCATCATAAGCAGTCCCTCGGAATCGAGGAAGACTTGCTTCCACTCTTAAAATGAGTCCTTAGATGGCTGAACAGTTCAATACAAGAACCACAGTCTCTGTCACAGGTAGGGCAGATCGTCGTTAAGGGAAAAGGTGGGTGGGACAGGTTTGCCGCACGCTCTTTCCGCTGTCTACACTTGATTTCTGCATGCTCTCGGCGATGAGACTTGAGGTGCTCAACGCCCTCCCGGATGTACTTCCTCCACTTAGAGCGGTCTTTGGCCAGGGACTCCCAGGTGTCAGTGGGGATGTTGCACTTTATCAGAGAGACTTTGAGGGTGTCCTTGTAACCTTCCCTCTGCCCACCTTTGGCTCATTTGCCGTGAAGGATTTCCGAGTAGAGCGCTTGCTTTGGGTCAAATGTACAGTCACTGCACTACTAATTAGATCATTGTGCAAATTGATTTGATCAAACTGGCAAAATACCATGCCATTTCACCGAGATGACGTTGCCTCTTTAAGATAACTTGAGTTTGCAAAGAACAATAAACACCCTCGTACCCCAAACACACACACATACAGTAAAGCCTTGCTCTTGATTACGTGAGTTGGCAAGGGAAGGCCAGATTGGGATGGGGAGAGAGGAAACAGCCAGAGGGCGAATCACCCTTAGTCAAACTCCTGAAAAGATTGGTGGAATATGGTTCGATAGTGGCAGGTCACCCTTCATTATGTGAGAGCCTAGATAGAGAGTGTTGCCAATCTATTCAAATGTGGGAAATATCAAAGTAGAGCCCAAATTTGTTCTCTTCCAGCATCCATACACATATGCTTTCAACAAAGGTGGCAATCAGGAATGAGAACCCTTGATGATAGTTGTTCTCTCTCCCTAG
This sequence comes from Pristiophorus japonicus, assembly GCF_044704955.1. Taxonomy (NCBI): domain Eukaryota; kingdom Metazoa; phylum Chordata; class Chondrichthyes; family Pristiophoridae; genus Pristiophorus; species Pristiophorus japonicus. Next base: position 17,735,610 of record NC_091994.1, read on the forward strand.
CCCAGGGACAATGAGACTACTGAAAACATCCCAAAGCCTGTAAAACAAATCGCAATGAGCATTTCAAACACTAAAGGGGTAGTTTTAACCTTATCCTCCTGGCGGAAAACTGATGAAATTATGTCGGCTCTCCATTTTACACCCTGCCTGACTTTACTTTCCATTGTCATCAATGAAGAGTAAAATCGGATGGGGTGTGAAATAGGCGGCAGATCCTATCCCGTCCGTTTGTGACCATGTGAGTTACGTTAAAATGACCCCTATATGTGATACCTCAGATCATCCAACTTGGGAAATTTCTTGTACTTTGGGCTACTTTATATGTCAGCCGTGACTCAGTGATAGCATTCTCGCCTCTGAGTCAGAAGGTTGTGGGTTCGAGTCCCACTCCACAGACATGAGCACAAAAATCAAGGCCGACATTCCAGTGCAGTACTGAGGGAGTGCTGCACTGTTGGAGGTGCCGTCTGTCGGATAACGTTAAACCGCGACCCCGTCTGCCTTCTTAGATGGATAGAAGAGCAGGCGAGTACTCACTGGTATCCTGGCCAATATTTATCCTTCACCTAACATCACTAAAACAGATGATCTGATCATTAATCTCATTGCAGTTTGTGGGAGCTCGTTGTGCGCAAATTTGCTGCCACGTTTCCTAAGTTACGACAGTGACTACACTTCAAAAGTTCTTCACTGGTTGTAATGCACTTTTGGGCATCCTTAGGTCATGAAAGGCACTATATAAACACAAGCTCTTTGTTTTATTTCTTGGGCTACTTCGTTTAAAAAAAATCTCAATTTAAAGGGGAACAAAACTAAATTGAACCATTTTAAAGATTCATTCACTTCCATATTGGTTTATGACCCTTGAGAAGCTCATACCTAACGGATGAGGCTTGCTGAACTCATACTGAAACCTTCTCAGGAATAGCTAGCAGCTGGGCTGGTTGAGATATATCTGCAATTTGGGCCCAAGTAATGGTCAGAAGACCTCAGCGTGTATTTGACATGGATCCAGACAGCTGTCTCATCTGACTGCTGTGTTGTGCTATGACTCTGGTTAATTTTGTGGTGAGCAATGTAAACTATGAAATGCGAAGTTGTTTTTCAATAATGTCCCCTGTCGTGCCAACCTATAAACCCAAGAAACGAACACAGGATGTGGGAGACACAATTAACACGCAACCAGATCGGCATGATTTGTGAGTACAGTGTCATCTGTTAGTACAGTGAACAAACTTTCTCATTAATCTTGACAGTGGCAGATTTATTTATACTAGCCAAGGTAGCCAAGTGCAGTTCAGCCTTATAATGCCTTCAATGGACGTGGTGCATGTGTGTGGGGGGAGGCGGAGGGGGGCAGGAAGGTGGGAAAAAGGTTTACAGCATGTGTCACTAAAAGATCCGTTGAATATTATAGATCATATTCTGTTCAGGAACATTTGTGGAATCTTTGGGTGCTATATCAAAATGTGCAGGTATTACAAAAATAGTACAACAGAAATTAATGATACCTTTGATAATAATTACATTTTATTGAGATGACTTATGAGATTTATATTTTTTAAGCTGTGTAATTAGTAGGCTACAATATAAAGCAATCATCAAAGCCAACTCCATTGTGAAGGACCAGTAGGGGACTTTGTCTCTAGAAGCATTACATAAATCTTGTCTGTCAGTGTTAGAGGTTATTGTAGAATATGGCAAACACATTAGCTAAAGAAGACTAACAAACACCAATGATATTCCTCTTTTTTAAAAATGTGACTTTCCATCTATTTTGTGAGCTATTGTCTTGGTGGCCTATACTCCACTTTCTGGAAACTTGTTTTACGATCGTGAGATGTCCCGCTCCCAGTCCCTGGTATCCCCAGCCCAGACATGTCCTTTAGTTTGAGAGAGAGAGAGAGAGAGAGAGTGGGAGAGGGAGGTTGAGAATGAGAGCTCTTTACCTGCTGTCTGGTCTCTGCCAATGGTGTGCTGAGCTGCCGTTAAGAGGAACATTATAGAGCCCTGGGGAAGCAGCTCCTCTGATCTTCCTTCCCATACCATGGGAAGGCACCTGGCCTTTGATTGGCAAATCTCTATAAAGAGAATTCAAGACAAATGAGGGTTGAAACGTATGTTCAGTGCTGGTAGCATGGGAAAACATTGCATGAGGCATCAATATATGGCACCATACTGGGTGGGGAAAGTGGTTGTGCATTGATGTATCACCGCAACATTGGAACTTTAATGAACTGCGTCACCACACCATTTCCATTATGAACCCTGTTGTATAAACACATGTCGCCACAAATACTGTGCAAGCACAGTGATCCCATCATTAAATAAAAGTAAAACTCGAACAAAAATAGTCTGAACCTGCTCCATATGGAAATTCCTCCCCCTCTTTATTTCAAAAAGATTCTATCTAAATTTTGTTTTAGATGCTTATGATGTGTTGGCTTTCTACAGCATCCTTTTGAAGCAATGCACAACACACATTTGTGGACATCATAAACAAGTGGAATTCAGAGATATTTGTTGTCCCTTAGATAGGTGAGAAAGTGTGCACTCCATAATCAGGTAAATGGAACCGACTTATATGGGTCTCTCAGTGGTTTGGTTTGGAAGACTTAAGCATGGTGACAAATGTCTGAGTGGGCCAGACACTCAGCAGATCAAAAATAAATTATATAATTGAAAGTTTCCATCTGGCTGATTGCTTGTTTTATTATTGAATATGAAAATTGAGCCCACCAAACAAAAGAGCTCAATACTTCTCTCAAAAAAATCTCATTGGCAATAGCTAGTTAAATACCAGAAAAAAACCTCAAAACACCCTTCAGTAGCCATGTTGTTTTACCTAACTCCCCCATTATAAATCCCTAAAGGTTAAATTCATAACAAAAACATACAAGAACATAAGAACGTAAGAATTAGGAGCAGGAGTAGGCCATTCGGCCCCTCGAGTCTACTCCACCATTCAATGAGATCATGGCTAATCTACCTCAACTCCACTTTTCTGCACTATGCCCATATCGCTTGATTCCCTTAATATCCAAAAGTCTATCGATCTCTTTGAATATACCCAAAGACACCTCCACAGCCCTCTGGGGTAGAGAATTCCAGAGATTCACCACCCTCTGAGTGAAGAAGTTTCTCCTCATCTCAGTCTTATTTATTTATTTACTATAAATAAGCTTAACAATTCAAAAAAAAACATAAATGTAACCATCACATCTTCAAATACTTCCAACAACTTTCACCCCGTACAGACATCCCTTCACAGTAGCATCCCTCCCCATAGCAAACTTGAACTTACCTGATCCTCCATTCCAGGACCTTCCATTCCTCAGCTGGGCCATTATACAGAAACATAGAAAATAGGTGCAGGAGTAGGCCATTCGGCCCTTCAAGCCTGCACCACCATTCAATATGATCATAGCTGATCATGTAACTTCAGTACCCCATTCCTGCTTTCTCTCCATACCCCTTGATCCATTTAGCCATAAGGACCACATCTAACTCCCTTTTGAATATATCTAACGAACTGGCCTCAACAACTTTCTGTGGTAAAGAATTCCACAGGTTCACAATTCTCTGAGTGAAGAAGTTTCTCCTCATCTCGGTCCTAAATGGCTTACCGTTATCCTTAGACTGTGACCCCTGGTTCTGGACTTCCCCAACACCAAGAACATTCTTTCTGCATCTAACCTGTCCAATTCCGTCAGAATGTTATGAGATCCCCTCTCATTCTTTGTGGACATCCCAATATTTTTCAGGTCTCCTGAGCATAGGTAGACACATGAGTTTCATCACACATGGGTATTGGCTTGGGCAACAGCTGGCCAATCATATCACTCCGTTTCTCCCCCCTCTCCCACTTTAGCCACGCCACTGAGATACTGTCAAAACCCTTCTTGCCACTGACACTGTATTGTAAGTTTAGTGAGTTAGGCTGGTAACTAGGTTATGTTGAAAAACTCCTATAATACAAGGAAGAATGTCAATTCATTCCCCATCCGCCCACTAGGGCCTCCCACTCAGACCGCCATCGACTGTCTGGGCCTCCCACTGGCATACATAAAAAAGATACTTCCAAAATATGTTAAACAACTACACAAAAAGAGTTACAGAGAATTGAGCTGAATAGTGTTATTCAATTGGCCCCTAAGGCAATTAAAGTTTTAAAGGACAGTTTTTCATAATGTGCTCAACTGTCACGTCAATTAAAATGTTGCATAGCGTATCTATTTTTCTCTCTATTTACAAATAACTGGTGCCAGATATTGGTGTTTATTCAAGCCATACACAAACATAGCTAAACAAAACCTACTATTTTAAAACAGAATTCTTTAGTAAGGGCAAATTTTGGCTTGAAGAAATAAACAGATAGGTTATAAATTCTAAATCAGAAGTAGATGCATGTTCCACTGTACATCATGTTTATAAGAATACACATTATTGCCATTATTTTAGGTAATATTGCTGTTATACATCATATAGAAAATTGGTCCCATTATAAAACAGCATATACTTAGATTCAATGTGAGCAATGCCATGAACGATCCAGTAAGAATTAATACTAAATATGATAATGTACAGAGGAGATCTTACTCATGAGAACAACTTGCTTCATTCTTTCAGATGTGGAAGGACTACAAGAGTGTAGACACATCAGTTAGAGCTGGTCATTAGCATAAGCAGAAAATCTGCTGGAATTCCCCGTCACTTGAGAGATATTGGACCTGATTTCCTCATAGTGGTACTCACCTTAATTAGCTGGTGTGAATTTTTTCCACACTGTAATTCTGCACCCAAAGATATTTTATTTAAATATCCCTCTGGTGTTCACCATTGATATGTTAACATTTAATTTATGGGAAGGAGTCATTTCTGTTCAAAGTATTTCCCTGGCTCTCGCTGAGAGAAAGAAGAACGAAAGACTTACATTTATATAGCACCTTTCACAACCACCTGACATTTCAAAGCGCTTTACAACCAATTAATTAGTTTTGGCGTGTAGCCACTGTGAAAATGTGGGAAATGCGGCAGCCAATTTGCGCACAAATTTGCGCATCCACAAATAGCAATGTGATAATGACCAGATAATCTGTTTTTAGTGGTGTTGATTGAGGGATAAATATTGGCCAGGACACTGGGGATAACTCCCCTGCTTTTCTTCTAAATAGTGCCATGGGATCATTTACGTCCACCTGAGGGGGCAGCCGGGGCCTCAGTTTAACGTCTCATCTGAAAGACAGCACCTCCGACGGGGCAATCTGTGCTCAAGTCTCTGGACTAGGGCTTGAACATACAATCTTATGACTCAGATGGCGAGTGTGCTTCCCACTGAGCCACAACTGACACTACTAGCTGGAAAAAAAGTATTTTCCTTGAACTGTAATTATAGTCAACTTTTATGACCCTTCACTTCAAGGCTCTTTCCATTCCAGGGCCCCGTCATCAGTTAAGAGGCGGAGCTGGCAACATCCTGGAACATTCGCAGTTATTGCAGTGGTTTTCTGAACTTTGAGCTTAAATGGGAACTGATTCGCAGCTGCCAGGCAGGGAGGATAGCTCTTTAGGTGAAACAGGATTCAGCTGCTGGATTTTCTGGGGTACCTCTACTCTGCCCCAAAAATATACCTCCGCACCAAACTCAGGAGACTGCTCCGCATTGCATCAGTGCAAGATTTCCATTCTTCACAGAGATAATCTGGTAATCTCTCTGAATGAGATTGTCAGTTTAAAGCCAATTTGAAGCAGTTTGTGCTGTGGGCTCACGAGGAACTGGTTCGAGATGCCCACAAATATATCACATTGGTCTTTAATTCTGAAACACTGCATGCTGACTAATATTTCAAATGAATGAATTATTATGTTTGATTTTCTAAGTGGGAAACATTTATGTCCATCGTGCAAAGAGTTGCAAGCTGCTTTGTTGCACATAATCAGCCACTTGCATGCTCTCTTGTGTGTCATGCATTAGATCGGGCATACAACTCTGTTTCTTGGCTGTCTTCATTTCAAAACTATTGCATTAGCCACTATTTTGAATGAGACCATTTCTAAACCTCATTAAGATGGCAGATTCAGCGAAGCCTGCATCCCATTCATATTTGATGTCAAGATCCCTTCTATGAAGTTCAAGGAATCTAGTATAAATGGGAAAACTTAAAATCCTAAAGCATGTCTATTGGACAGTTTTACGGGTTAAACTTCATTTTGGGAGTAAATGACTGGGTTTAAAACAATCGGTATTCTGCTGCCAGTTCCAAAATGGAGGCAGTTTGTATATAGAAAGCCTGTCCATGTTGTTGTCTGATCCTTTGGTGGTAGGTTATTACTACCACTGTTAAGGCCACTGTTAAAAATAATCATAAAATAGAACATCAAGTAGCTTAGAGCTGCCATTTTTTTGCCCGGTACAAAATAAAGTGGGGCTTATAAAGCACTGCACATATGTGGCATGTGCAAAAGCCTTGTATAGCATTTTCATGGATTGCTGTACTGTAAGCAGTGCCTAATAACATGCAGAATGTGCCATTGTTGGGTTGTGTTCAACATACTTATAGCTCTGTGTATGAGCATGGTGGCCAATGTAATGCAATGGAACATTCTTCCTTAACTACATTCATAACGACATCCTCTTAAAAAGAAATACCAATTTGAGTTCTATATCAATGTAACATTTAATGGAAAAATATTTAAGTATACACTTTTTTTTTAACGTACTACCTGTAGTTAAAAAACAGACTTCTGCTATGCGGTTTTCAGTCATTACAATTGCCAGACAGCCATTCCAAAACCAGACTTTCCAAATGAATTAACAATTGGGAGAGGCTTTCCCCATTTCAAAATTCTCATCCTTATTTTCAAATCCCTCCATGGCCTCGCCTCTCCCTATCTCTGTAATCTCCTCCAGCTCCACAAACCCCCCCACCCCGAGATGTCTGTGCTCTTCTAATTCTGCCCTCTTGAGCATCCCCCATTATAATCGCTCAACCATTAGTGGCCGTGCCTTCTGTTGCTTAGGCCCCAAGCTCTGGAATTCCCTGCCTAAAACTCTGCCTATCCCTCTCTTTCCTCCTTCAAGACGCTCCTTAAAACCTACCTCTTTGACGAGCTTTTGGTCACCTGCGCTAATTTCTGCTTATGTGGCTCGGTGTCAAATTTTTTATCTCATAATACTCCTGTGAAGCACCTTGTGACAGCTCACTACGTTAAAGGCGCTATATAAATACAAGTTGTTGTTGTATCTTCCAATCAATATCTTTGAGATCCCCACTTGAACTCATGATCCTGAGACAAGAGATTGGTAAAACTGATTAAGAAAGGAGTGCCATCATTTGACGTAGTAGGAGTGGACAACAGATGAAGCACAAACTAAACCATTGCTTTTTTTTCTCATACGCTTTATTGGGGTCACAGTTCATGCATATAGAGAAGAGATAGCAGGCCAAGCAAGGTGGCAAAATTCAGTGCTCACTATTTGCTGAGCACATTTAGCATTGCTGTCAATCTCAATTCTATCACTTGAAATGTCAAGGGGTTGAGCGGGGTGGGTGGGGGGGGGGATTGCAGGAGGTGAACAATGCAGTTAGAAGTTCAAAGGTCCTGACCAAATTGAATCAATTACATTGTGACACGACGTTGCCACAAGAAACCTACCTGACTGATACAGAAAAACTTGCCACTGCGACATGGATAGCTGGAACAAACCCTGCAAATGTGTAGTGTGCTTGTGAATAAAGAAGTCACAGTTTTGGTCCTGTGGCACTGCAGTTGCTGGGGCTGAAAGCAGCTTCTCATAGTGAAGGTAGCAGGTGGAGATATTTTTTAAAAGTTTGCAAATGCTGGAAATATGTAAAAGACAGAAAATGCTGGAAATACACAATAGGTCAGCTAACATTCCAATTGAGAAAAATAGGTTAAGCTTTTAGGTACAGGCACTTATTCAGAAGATAGTTCCGATGAAAGGGCTCCCCTTGAGCCATTAACCTATATTTTCTCAATTCGGAGGCTGACTTGTATATTGTTTATTCCAGCACCTCTGTTTACATCTGTGAAGAAAGTCCATGGGCAACCAGCACTTAGTAACGTCACTTACTGCAGGCAAGAAAATGGAGGACAAGGGGTGTTACAATACATTGTCATGGGGAAGCTTTATCATGTAAAAATACAAGGCAAATTGTACACACAAGGTATTGCAGCAAAACTGTACAAAACATTTAACTATGGTGCGTTGTCATTTCTATTTTATGGTATTTATGTAGCGAAGACAAGCCTGGACAGTACAGTAGCTAAACAATGATCGAAGCATATGGTCTGTGCTTAAAGAGAAAAAAAGTACTTATATGTCTTTTGATATGTTTAATAATTATTTTTTAAAGCACTCGGCAATCAGTCTTAGCATAGGACGACAGGGTGTCTTGGGCCCAGAGTATTGCACATAATCCCAGGATTTCTGGCACAGAGAGCACAATGCATCTCCGTATAGAAGCCCCCATTCTGCTTAACAACAAAGCACATGCCTCACTTCACAGACCCAAGTTCTGGTCCATTTTCTTTAGCTTCAGTCTCTCAATAATGAGCCTGCCCTGTAATTTGTGGAAATAGTATAATTGGCGACCTTTGACTCCTCTCTGTGGACACACTCCTTTTATCTGCTTTGCATCAGTAATTGCCTAATCAAATGTTTCCTTCTTGTGAACAGATCTGTTTTATGTTGCAGTCATATTTAATAACAGGTATGTCAAATGAAAATTACAGATACGCTTAAGTGAAAATAAATGGAGGATTTTATTGTCTGTATATAATAAAAGGGAATAAGCTCCTTATGCTCAATTGTTTGGCGATTATTACAGATGCTCCAGCTTTATTTTGCTGTGCTGTGTATGAATTTTACAAAGAATTGGAATTCAAAACATCAGCTTTCCTCCATTCGATCAGCAGTTATGTGTCAAATCACATTTGTAATTTTATTCAAAGACTAAGGGCTATAACCTCCACTTTTTTTGCCTGCTTAACGCCCACTTAACGCCCATTTTACCGCTGAAATGACGTATAACGCCCATATATCGCCCATTTTGCCACAAAATGGAAACTGGTGGGCATTTTTCAGAAACTTATCGCCGAGTGTTACTTTCCCCATGTGCTTAACGCCGGGAAAAAATATTACCGGCCGCCCACTTTTTTTGGGCGGAATCAGCAGAATGGGCGAAGTCAACGCCCATAATATCGCCCAGCGTTACTTTCCGCACGGATTTAACGGCGATTCAATATTAATGCCCGCCCACTTTTTTTTGTTGTAAAGAGCATATTTACCGAAACTAATGGCCATGAGATTGCCCTGTGTCAATTTCACCACCTCGCACACATATCGCCCACAATATCGCTCGCCCAAAAAAACCACCCACAAAAAGTGGAACTAACCAGAACGGATCACAGCGTTATGAACACCATGTTCGAGATCACATGTCACGTCCTTTAAAAGGCTGCTGTGCTTCAACCTCGACGGAGTTCGGATGTACTCTGCAGGTCGTTGGAGTTGATGTGTACATCTATAAAAACATCTTGACCACACTGACCGATTGGAATTGAATAGGTGTCTTCGTCGGGGCATTCCTTGTTTGTGACTAATCGGTGGAAAAGAGAGAACTGCTGCAATGGGGCCTGTCCTTTCTCACCCTCTCTTGCTGACCAAATACATGCAGCAGACTCGACATCACTGAAGGAATGCTCCGCTGCATTATGTGCCTAATGGAAGACATGACAGACAGGTGAGGAGGACCAGACGTTACACCTCCCGCAAGTACAAGGAGAAGCATTCTTACCTCGACTTGCCCGACACCACCTGCCTTCGGAGACTGCGCTTCCACAAAGAGGTTATCACTGAGGTATGCCAGCTGATAAGGGCAGATCTGCAGCCTGCCAGCACCATCAGAACTGCACTGTCTGTCGAGGTAAAAGTCACCGTGGCACTGTCATTCTACACCACGGATTCTTTTCAGGCCACAGCTGCCGATATTTGTGGACTTTCTCAACATGCCACACATCGCTGCATTAGACAGGTCACTGAAGCCCTGTACACACACAGGAGGGACTTGATCAGCTTCCCTATGACCAGAGAGGCACAGAGTGAGAGGGCTCTAGGATTCTCCAGAATTGCAAAACTTCCCCAAGCTGCAGGGAGCAATAGACTGTACGCACATCGCGATGCGGGCACCTTTTCAGGAGGCTGAGATTTTCAGGAAGCGCAAGGGATTCCACTCCCTGAATGCCCAACTGGTTGTCGACCACCAGCAAATTATACTGGCAGTGAATGCTCAATTTCCGGGCAGCATCCATGATGCTCACATCCTGCGTGAGAGCACTGTATCTGACTTGTTTAACAATGAGCCACAAGGTCAATGCTGGATGCTTGGTGACAAAGGATATGGCCTCGCCACCTGGCTGATGACCCCCCCCACCCCTGCGTGACACCCACACCGAAGCCGAGAAGCGATACAACGAGAGCCACAGAACAACTCGCAATATCGTGGAGAAAACCATTGGAGTGCTGAAGCAGCCTTTAGATGCCTGGACCACTCAGGAGGCGAGCTCCAATAACAACTTGAGCAGGTAGCTAAATTTGTGGTGGTGTGCTCCATGCTGCACAACTTGGCTATCAGGAAGGGACAAGAATTGCCTGATGAGTCTGACAGTCCACCTCACCAGGGAGAGGAAGAGGAGGACGAGGAGGCAGACGCTGACATCGGCCCAGACAATCAGGCTGACACTGAAACCATGCCCCCACCCCCCCCTTCCCTGTAGACCACATGAAAGGGCCCATGGTGGCATGATAGCTGCAAGAGCTTTACGTCAGGAGCTCATCAATGATCGCTTTGCCTGAAAGAACGTTGGTGTTATTTACAAGGCTGACACACTGCTGGGTGTGCAGGTCATACATCAATGGTGGGCATCACCTTGATGACAGTTAAAGTTTAAGTTGATTGAAGTTAATTGTGATTATACCCTTTGATGTAACGGAATCACCAGCGTGTAATGGTGCAGCTATCTGAGCCAATGTGCTACAAAGTTTTGTTAAATAAAAAACATTTAAACTGAACATTACTCTGAAATCATCAGTATTTCTGTATAAACCAACCCTTCCCCCCCACCCCCCACCCCCCTCCGCTTCTCCTCCCCACCTTTATCCCTTCCCCTTCCCCTCCTGACTCCAAGCCACCTAGCCGAGGAGTTCCTCAGTCGATGCTTCATTGAGGAGGGCGGGGTGGGGGGGCGGGTGGGGGGGTGACGGCTGAAGCGGGAGAGGACAGTCCCGAGGTGGGAACGTGCTCCGAGCCAGAAGCAAGATGTTGCTGCTGGCTCTCATGTGTGGTTGGCAATGGGGATGTGGCACCTTGGGGTGCAGTGCAGCACTCCGGGACAACTGGGAGCCCTCTGCCATCAGTGTTCCTGGCTACCAGCTCCAGGGCATCCTCCATCCCTTCCATGTTATATCTTATTTGTTGGACAAAAACTCGGTGCCAACTATGTTCTTAGTGCTTAGTAGGCTTTTTGCTGCTGGTGAATCTCTGTCATTCCTCCCACAACAGCCAGACAAGCACACACCACAGCCACACACGCTTTCAGTGCCTCTGAGCTCCCTCTCTCTCTCTCTGTCTCCTCTTCGGTGCATATCATGATGACCCTTGACCTCCTGAATTGTGGGAATCGAGCATTGCCATGCCATTGCTAAGAACGGCCACACTTTACGGCAGAAGGTCAAAAAATTTAACGCTACCGCCCATTTGAAATCGCTCGCGGTAACGTCCATTTTCAAAACTGAAAACTAGGTATTTTGAGAATGGGCGAGAAGTAGGCGATCTGAAAACCCCTTTTTAATGCCCACGCCGGAAATAAAGCCCATTTTTGGGCAACAAGCACACAAGTGGAGGTTTTAGCCCTATCATTGTAAAATCAAGCTTGATTTATATGGGAAGAGTGACAACAACAACTTGTATTTATATAGCGCCTTTAACATAGTAAAACATCCCAAGGGCGCTTCACAGGATTGTTACAAGACAAAACATTGACACCAAGCCACATAAGAAGAAATTATGGCAGATGACCAAAAGGAGGAAAGAGAGGTAGAGAGGCAGCAAGGTTTATGGAGGGAGTTCCAGAGCTTAGGACCTAGCCAGCTGAAGACACGGCCATCGATGGTTGCGCGATTATATTCAGTGATGCTCAAGAGGGCGGAATTTGAGGAGTGCTGATATATCGGGGGTTGTGAGGCTCAAGGAGATTACAGAGATAGGGAGGGGCGAGGCAAGGATGAGAATTTTGACTATAACATATTGAGACTGACTTTTTTTTAAAAAGCAGATACAGAAAACTAGAGATCAGACATTTATTATGATCATATTAGGTTCCTCTATCTGCCCTTTTAATGCAGGCATTATTTTAAATAGGGCAACATCGCAGTTCAAAATGGTGGATAGAGGAAGGGAGTGAAGGGTTAGGGGAACGGGCAGGGAAGTGGAGCTGAGCCCAAGATCAGATCAGCCATGATCATAATAAATGGCGGAGCAGGCTCGAGGGGCCAAATGGCCTACTCCTGCTTCTATTTCTTATGTTCTTATGTATAACCAGAATAAATTTTCATTCATTGAGAAATATAACAAGATGATATTTGGTGGGGGCGGAGGGTAAAGAGGTCACTGGTCACTATGGGCTGGTGATAAATTGTAAGTTCACCACCACAGATTTTTTTTGCTTTGTTGGCAGTAAGGAATATTGCACTTTAAATATTATATCCCTAGTGCTTTGATGTTTCATGGTATAAACAAGGGATAGTACTTGTGGAACGAGGGAATCAGAATTCTATAGCACGGAAGAAAGCCATTCGTCTTATTGTGTCTGTGCTAGCTCTCTGAATGAGTTATCCATTTAGTCTAATTTTTCTGCCCTTTCCCAGTATCCCTTGAAATTTTTATTTTCCAACTATTCATTCATTTTCCTTTTGAAAGCTATTATGGATTCTGTTTCCACCACCATTTCTGGTAGGACATCCCATGTCATAACAAATCTCAGTGTAAAGAAAATACTCCTAACCTCCCTTCTCTTTCTTTTGCTGATAATGCCCTCCAGTTACAAAGTCACTGACCAGTGGAAATAGTTTTTCCCTGAAGAATGAGAGGGGTTATTATTGCTGAGAAAACATTTGTGTGTAAATGTGCATACTGTGTAAACACACAGCCACAGTTCTGCTTCACTGAGGACTTGACTCCAGCTAACACAAGAATTTGGAAAAAATTAATGCAAAACATGCCAGCGTATCCAAAATGATGGAAGTTGAGATCCAGAATGGTGATTCTGTGTATTCTTCCCTACTTACTATATACTATTGTGCGTGAGTATTAAGCTACCAGCCATGGCATCGTTGATAGTACTCTCGCCTCTGACATTTGTGGATTTAAGTCCCACTCCAGCACAGAACCTAGGCCCTCATGCTAACAAGAACATAAGAACTTAAGAAATAGGAGCAGGAGTAGGCCATTTGGCCCTTCGAGCCAGCTCCGCCATTCAATAAGATCATGGCTGATCTGATCTTGGCCTCACATCCACTTCCCTGCCCGCTCCCCATAACCCTTGACTCCCTTATTGTTCAAAAATCTCTCTGTTTCCACCTTAAATATATTCAATGACTCAGCCTCCACATCTCTCTGCGATAGAGAATTCCAAAGATTCACGACCCACTGAGAGAAGAAATTCCTCCTCATTTCCATTTTAAATGGGTGACCCCTTATTCTGAAACTATGCCCCCTAGTTCTAGATTCCCCCACGACGGGAAATATCCTCTCTGCATGTACCCTATCTTATATGTTTCAAAAAGGTCACCTCTCATTCTTCTAAACTCCAATGAGTATAGGCCCAACCTGCTCAACCTTTTTTCATAAGACAACCCCTTCATCTCAGGAATCAACCTCGTGAACATTCGCTGAACTGCCTCCAATGCAAGTAAATCCCTCCTTAAATAAGGAGACCAAAACTGTACACAGTGTGGTCTCACCAATGCCCTGTACAGTTGTAGCAGGACTTCCCGACTTTTATCCTCTCTACTTTTATACTCCATCCCCCTTGCAAGGGAGTGCTGAACTGTCGGAGCGCCGTCTTTCAGATGAGATGTTAAACTGAGGCCGTCTGCCCTCTAAAGTGGACTAAAAGATCCCACAGCACCCACGAGACTCCCAAAGCAAGCGCTCTACTTGGAACACCTTCATGGCAAACGAGCCAAAGGTGGGCAGAGGAAACATTATAAGGACATCCTCAAGCCTCCCTGTAAAAGTGCAACATTCCCACTCACACCTGGGAGTCCCTGGCCAAAGAATGCCCTATGTGGAGGAAGTACATCCGGGAGGGCGCTGAGCACCTTGAGTCTCATCGCCGAGAGCATGCAAAAAACAAGCGCAGGCAACGGAAAGAGTGTGCGGCAAACCTGTCCCACCCACCCTTTCCCTCAACGACTATCTGTCCCACCTGTGACAGGGACTGTGGTTCTCATATTGGACTGTTCAGCCACCTAAGGACTCGTGCTAAGAGTGGAAGCAAGTCTTCCTCGATTCCGAGGGACTACCTATGATGATGATGATGATTCGAAGAAGAGTAGGGGCGTTCTCCCAGTGTCCTGGTCAATATTTATCCCTCAACCAACATCAGATAGAAAAACAGATCGCTGGGCCATTGCTGTTTGTGGGACCTTGCTGTGCACAAACTAAAGGTTCAGTGCTTAATGGACTGGTGCCTGATCTCGCAATCTCCATCCAGCCTGTGATCAGTTAATATATCACTATTGGCATCAATTAAATATAAAAGCTCGAAATTTGTTCACTTTAACAACTTGGTTAAAAAAAAACGGCGTGCAATAATGAGAAAAGTGGAAATTGCCAATAAAATTGGTTCCATAAATTGGAAAATACAATCTCTGACAGTTGTAAACCCGTCTGTACTGCTTGCATGAAATTGTATGCAGCTACTATGTGGACAAAGTTTAAGGTGTTCTTAGAGCCTCAGTAGCCCTTAGTTGTTGCAAATTCTTTGTTTCCTCTGCATATAGGTGAAGATAAAGTACCTTCAACTGTTGATGGTTAAGTGCATGTACACACCTCTTGGATTTCACCACAACTTTCCTGCTGGTAGTGTGGACTCTGAAAAATGGCGCTCATATAGAAAATATGTATTTTGCATTCCACATCTCTTGTTAATACTACCTAGAAGCAGCTCATTGTCCTCTTTTGTGCCAACACTTTGTCCCCTCAACAATTCAAAGCTGCCTGAAAAGCTCATGTCCCTTCAGGACTTCTCCCATATCTAGGGACTCTGCTCCGGCACCTCTCAAACACTCTTGGATGGAATACAAGAAAAGACATGTTGTCTGATAGGTAATCCTTCTCTCACTACTTAGCCTCCAACCATTCTCTCTCCACTGCGACCCTAACTCTTGCCTTGTTGTACTTTCGTGTTATAAAATCACTACTTACCGATTCACTTCAACTTCTCTCCTCCTTTAAAACATGGAAATGTCCTGCCTTATTATGAACTTTTTGCTTGAAAACAACCAAATGGGAAGGATTCTATGGCTCCAATTTTCACCATGATTGTGCACCGTTTTTTGGCATCCAAACATTTTTTGGCATCAAATCCTCAGTTTCCAATTTTCGCCAATGGTTGTACGCTGGCGCGGACGATGTGCGCCAGTTTAACATTTTTTGCCGCAGACACGAGTGAAAACGGGCTCGGGCGCCATTTTTCTGCATTTAGGCGATTTTGGTCGTCCATGATTTTTTTCAGCGTGTGCAGACTGCCAAAAAGCCCCGAAGAAAAACCTCTGTGAACTTAAGGAAATCGGCGCGGTGCACAAAAGGACATTGTGGCCAGGCAAAAGAAGACAAAATAAAGTACAAAATAGATTTTTTTGCCCAGGGTACTCTGAAAATAACTCGGGACATAATTTCCGAGTTTTTGGAGCGAGACAATTTAATAAACAAATGTAGAAGTTTTTCGGAGTGGGGGAACTGAAATAACTTTGCTGGGTTAGGGTTGGGGTGGGGTTTTTTTCGCCCAAATTGTGACCGTCCACCCCAACACGATCGTTGTTAGCCGGGCTCCAGGCACGGGTCAGGGGAGTGCCGGCTGGGCAGGGTCGCGGGCTTGGCCGAACACAAGCACCAGAGCCCTGGAGAATCACTATAGTCAGCAACTGAAATGGGACGTTTTGTTTACAGGCACAGCAGCAAGCTAGAAATCAGCATTTGTCACAGATGACCCAAGAGAATCAAACAAACAAACGCATGCGCAGATCAGGGTGTGGTCCGATCTTGGGTGTCACCCAGCCTTGTGGAGCAAAACGGAGAGGAGAGGTGTCAGTGATTTAAGCACTTATCTGCATAATAACAATAATAATAAGTGCAATTTTTAGCATGCCTGATGTGATAAGGGCATTGGCCATACATAGCATGCACATGCAGTGGCGACGAATAATTTGACGCCGATGTCGGGGAGACAGATTGATGGGGTGGAGACCTTACCCTCAGCGAGTCTATAGGGAAAGGCACTCATACCTGCAACTGAGCGAGGCAGACTGCGCTCACAGGCTGTGATTCAGAAAGGAAGTCATCACTGAGATCTGCCAACTAGTCAAGGCAGACATATAGCCAAGAAGTGGAAGGAAGACTGCCCTACCTGTAGAAGTAAAGGTAACAGCAGCATTTGCAATCTATGCTACGGGATCATTTCAAGCTTCAACTGGGGACATATACTCGATCTCTCAGCATGCCACCCTGCATTCACCAGGTGACTGCTGCACTGTATGCCAAAAGGGACCAGTTCATCACTTTCCCTATGACCACACAGGCAATGAGAGACAGGGTTGTGGGGTTCTCCAGAATTGCTGGCTTCCCCAGGATACAGGGTGCCATTGACTGTACCCACATCGCCTTGAGAGCACCCTTGCAAGATTCCGAAGTTTACCGCAACAGGAAAGGGTTCCACTCCCTAAATGTGCAGCTGGTATGCGATGATCTGCAGCGGATCATGGCAGTTGATGACAAATAGCCCGGTAGCATCCATGATGCTTCATCCTACGTGACAGCCTTATATCTGTGATGTTTCAGGAGCTGTCAGAAGGGCAGAGCTGGTTGCTCAGGGACAAAGGTTGCGGGCTCGCCAAGTGGCTTATGACCCCCCCCCCCCCCCACCCCTACGTAAACTCCGCACTGAGGCAGAGCATCAGGACAATATGTCCCACATAACAACACGGAGCATCATAGAGAGAACAATTGGCATTTTAAAGCAGCGTTTCCGATGCCTGGACCACTCTGGAGGCTACCTGCAATATTCCCCTCACCACATCGCTCAGTTCACTGTCATGTGCTGCACGCTGCACCAGCAGCAGGATGAGGAACCACCTCAAGCCACAGGATGACGGCGGAGAAGGGTGGGGTGACCAAGGGGACCTCTAGCCATTGTTAGAGGCTTGCATCAGTGGCTAATCCATGAACGTTTTTCTGCCTGAAGGCTAAACGGCGGCACGGTTGATTATAGTGTCGCACCATGTTGACTGTTTACATCTGTTTGCACTTTTAATAATGTTGTGTTGATTTATATTGGTTAAATTCACAAAGTAATGCACTGATTCTGGTTAAATTAGAAGAATAGGTTTATTAGACATTTGTACATTTGTACTTAACTTTAATAAAACATTTAACTTTTCAATGAAGAAATATCAAACTTTAATATTTTCAATTTACATGTATCAAACTTTAAACTTCTCGCAAACTTTAACATTTTCAA
Organism: Pristiophorus japonicus; assembly: GCF_044704955.1. Classification (NCBI taxonomy): domain Eukaryota; kingdom Metazoa; phylum Chordata; class Chondrichthyes; family Pristiophoridae; genus Pristiophorus; species Pristiophorus japonicus. Next base: position 17,753,433 of record NC_091994.1, read on the forward strand.
TTAACAAAACTTTATTGTATCAAACTTTTCTATTAACAAAACAAGTAACAGCAGGATACAAATATCTCTCCTCCCCCTTATTCAATGACCACTAGCGCGTAGTGCCTCTCTTGCCCGCCCTAGTGCCTCTACCCTTAGCACTGTCTGTTTGATACATGTTAATTGAAAATTTTCAAATTTGATATTTCTTCATTGAAAACTTTAATAAAACATTTAACTTAAGTACAAATGTACAAATGTCTAATAAACCTATTTTGCTGGTGCAGCAGACTTCCTCGGTTCCCCCGGTGAGCCCAAGGTTATATTATTTTGTTTTTCTTTGGTGGTGGGGGGTTGGACAGGGGCAGACCTAGTAGATACCTTTCTGGATGGTCCGGATTCATCTTCATCTTCTTTTTCAAGCTGTGGATCACCCTGTGGCACAGTCCCTGAGGGTGGTCTGGGAATGATTTGAATGGCAGCAGTTGATGCCGCCAATTGGTGTTGTTGAATGACAACCTGGTTGTGTTCCCTTATTGCAGCAGCTACCTGCAAATTAGGGAGGGAATGGTGGATGCACTTGATGCACTGTCGGGACAGCTGATGGGGAAATTGTCTGACATATGTGAGACAATTTCTCCATCAGCTGTCCCGACAGTGCATCAAGTGCATCCACCATTCCCTCCCTAATTTGTCCCGCCAGTGGTGGTCCTATTCCTCCAGATAGTGTTGCTACTTCTCCTGATAGTCCCATAATTTCTACCCTCACCTCACCCATGGTGTCCAGGCGCGACCTGGTTAGCTGCATACTCTCCCCACTCAACCCGATGAGCTGTACCATGTCTACCTGCGCTTGTGGTTCAGCTATCCTTTCCACCCTCCTTCGCTGTCTCCCACCTGCGCCTTGCTCCTTGACCCAATTGGGCATCCCTCTCACAGGTGAGCGTTTCTGGACCACAATGGGACAAGCATCCTGATCCACGGGCTCCACCGGCTGCAGATCCAATATGACCATCTGATTAGTGGGGGATCTTCATGCTGGATCTTCATCCAGATCATCCTGCTCAAAATCAGGAAACAATTCTGGACTCTCTTCTGGATGTCCTTCGGGTGCTACTTCTGCTGGTACTTCTGCTTGTCCTTCTGGATCACCTTCTGCCTCTTCCTGACGTGTAGCTACTGTAAAATATATTGAAAACATCCATTAAAGCCTAGCTAGCCCATGCAGTATTTAACCAACCCACAATGCAAATTGCAGGGCTTACCCCCGTCTATTTGACCTGAGCCCAGCGTCCACATTAGTGGTGGATCTTCTCCAGTGAGCTTTAATCAGATCAGAGATCCTGTGTTCCAGCTGGCTCAATTGCAGCATACTTGGTGGACCTCCACCAGTACGATTCCTGTAGTTCCTGATCTTTGCATACTTCAACTGTAAAGATAAAAAGAGAACTTTTTAAGCGAGGGTCCTTCTGCTGTGGTGGCCACACACACACACATTTACAAATGTAATTGCAGCGCATACTTGCTTTAACTAATTGTCCTAGGTCCTGCCACTTCTTTTTCAGCTGTTTGCCGATTCTCCGGGTGATGGCCGTTGCATTGTACGCTAGAGCAACATCATCCCAACGTTGAGCCATTAAAGCAGGTTTTACTTTTTTTCACTTTCCCCGAGTTGCCAGCTGATCCCATTTCCTCTCAATGATATCTACCAGGGATACCACTTTGTGTGGGAGAAATCGAACGGCCCTTCCTTCTCCTCCTTCAAATTCCTCTTCTCTCTCCGCCATGTTTTTCAGGTTTTAATGATCAACATTGCAGAAAGATCCAGCCAGCACGATCCGATCACAAAAGGAAAAATGATCCAATCACCAAGAGCTCTTTAAAAATGGCTGATCCAGACCAGGAAGTTTCTTTTCTCGCGCAGGTCCAGAGAGATTTTAGTGCAGACTTGAAGCTCCGCTCCCCCCCCACCAATCTCCCCCCACCAACCCCCCCCCCCCCCCCACCAACAACTTCGGAGAGCGCGGCGCCAAATTCAAATATGTGTTTGGCAAAAGTTCTGATTTTTTTTTTCGCCGCAAAGGTACAAAAAAAATCGTTAACATGCGCGGGTGCCAAAACTGCAGCAAGTGGAAAATAGGAGCCCATATGCCTTTAGCTCCTACATACCGTATATACTCGCGTATCCTACGATCTCACGTATCATGCGACCCCTAAATTTTCGTCCCCAAAACATGATTTTATCATATATCTCATGTATCATGCGAGTCACTTTTTTGAGATACCAGATGACACTAGGCTAGGCTTTCAAACAAGTTTAACAAGTACCCAACACGTAACAAGTACCCTAACACATAACAACGATCGAATACAGACCTTAACAACCGAATCATGAAACGAAAAAGGATGGATGAACGATAATGGCTGCAAGATTTGGCTGAAGAGAGTTTGGGAATCAAGAGCAGGTGGTTTACGACGCCAAAAAAGTTTACTTGTGTAGGATATGTTTAGGTCACATCGAGTGGATTCTGTTGTGAAAGCTGTTCGCGAATCAAACACCGATATAGCAATCATTCCAGCTGGCTTGACTAGTGTCGTTCAGCCACTTGACGTATCCATTAATAAGCCATTTAAAGACAATATAAGAAAGAAATGGAATGACTGGATGATGGAAGGAGAGAAATCATTTACGAAGGGAGGGAATATGAAGGCTCCGGATTTGCCTCTACTGTGTTTGCGGGTAAAAGAAGCATGGGCTGAGATAGATGGAGATTTGATAGTTAAAGCCTCTAATAATGCAGCAAACTTCAGAGGGAGTTGTGGGTGGCGATCTCTAGACCACAGCAAAGATACAGTACAAGTGACAATAGAGGCTGCAATCCAGCCCAGGAGATACCTGCCGAGAATCAGCGTGGATACGGTCTGCTTAACAGCCTAACAGCCTAATCTTGGCACCCGCAAATTTTGTATCTCGCGTATCATGCTACCCCCCAAATTTAGGTTACAATTTAGGTCTTCAAAAGTCGCATGATACGCGAGTATATACGGTACATGTGGGGAGTGGGGCAGGGGCAGGAGTCAGTTTGTTACAAATATGGAGCTCCGCACCTTTAACTTTCTTTTGGTTCCTTAGTTAATACAGCAAATGACAAGAAGCTTAAAGAGTGAAATGAACTATAAATGCTTCAAAATAACTTTTTTTTATATCAGAAGAAAGTTTCAATAACAGAACAGGTTTTGTTATTAAGTCAGGAATTAGATCACATGCTCAAAAATCAAAGTGAGTCAATAATGAGGACATTTTGTTTTGAAAAAAAATGTTATTAATTATCCAATATAAATGAAGATGTATGTGGGTTTGACAGAGTGGTGGGAGGGAAAAGCATAAGCTTCCCATTAAGGACAGCATTGCTGCTAGTATTTAAACACTGTTTAAGTGCAATTTACAGGACCTGTAGAATTTTTACCCATGCATGCAGAATTTTAACCACCTAGCAAACCTGGTTTGTGTGTGCATGTTGCACGTTAGCATAAAAGAAAAAAGGATAAGCATTCAGACTAATTTAGAGAACCTGGAATAAGCATTGAATTTAATAAAGCTGCAGAATGCGTATGAGAATGAACTAAAATGGCCAGGATTTGAGTTCTGGACATGCTTTGCAGGACATGGGCGTTGCTGGTTGGACCAACATTTATAATTTATTGTCCATCCTTTGTACAAGGCCACTCCAAAGGCCAGTTAAGAGTTAACCATGTTGGCGTGGGACTGTAGTCACTTATAGGTTAGATGGCAGGTTTCGTTCCCGAAAAGGAAATTAGTGAACAGGTTGGGTTTTTATGATAATCTGACAGTTCCATGGTCACTTTTACTGGTACCCATTTTAAAAATTATTTTGCAGTTTAAAAAAAAACAGAATTCAAATTGCGACAGTGGGATTTGAATTCATGTTCTACTGGATTATTAATCCAGGCCTCTAGATTACTAGTCTTTTTCTTAGGCGGTCCCTCGAATCGAGGATGACTTGCTTCCATGCCAAAAAGGGATGTGTTCGATGAGTTCACAGGTGTTTCAATGAAGGACATAATATTCCAGGTCCCGAACTGCATATTGAAGGGTGGACGATGCCTGTGCGTGGATTTTTTTAACGTGTGATGGCCGTTGCACACCAACCACCACACGGGCTTGACAGAGCTAGATCTTGGTCCAGTTGCAAGGATTAACCAAGACGATTGGAGACCAGCTCTACTGCATGGACCTAGTGCGCGCACATATCAAAGTGTGGGCTGGCCCATGCTGCCCCTGGGTTCATGTCTTTTCTGGGCCCCGAATTCACGCCTCTCCTGGGCCACGATCACATCCCTCTCGGCCTTGCCGCTCCTGCTGTACCTGCCCACGCTCCAATCACCAACCTGGGTTATGGTGACATCGAATCCAGTCACTTTCTTCACAGCCATCACCCTCCTGCACCAGCTCGCACTGCTCCCTGGAGTGGTATGCTCCTTTAAAGGCCCTGACCTGCCACAGATGTTCCCTCGCAGGTCGGGGCTGCCACGCTGCTCCCAGGCCGCTGCTCGCCGCTCCTTTTAAAGCCCCGGCCTGCCGCAGATGTTCTCTCGCAGGTCGGGGCCGGCACGCTGCAACACTAGTTCTAGCAACATAACCACTACACTACCATACATCGCTAAATGCCAAAGGCCTGGGTACATTTTCCCTGGGATTAGGCTGGGTAGCTCTTTTTCGACCACCACGGACATGATGGGCCGAATGGCCTCCTTCTGTTTCATAATTTTCTATGATTCTAGGACTCTAGACCACCAGGATACATACTTGAATAAAAACAACCAAATGGGAAGGATTCTACTATAAAGCTTCACACTGTCACTAGGTACACTGCCATCAGACTGTTAGGGACTTACATAAGCATCATAGTAAGTGGTATTCCCACTATATGAAAATGTATTATAGTCTGATTCAATTGGGATCAGTTGATTGTCTCTAGTTACAATCTTTCTAAGTTCAAAAAGGAGGCAACCAGAAAACAACAAAAAATTCAAATTAACTGGTAAACTTGGCAATAGGGGATGCCGCAATTATACTCTCTAGCATTAAATTAAGCCAGAAGGGCAGAGATTTGAAAGATTTGTAATGCTAGGAAAATTATTTTCTAGCTAACCGCCATGAAAAGTGCAGAGAGATTGTTTTTTGGTTCTATTATTGTTGTGTATTAGCCGCTAATACACAGAATAGGCGCAGTCCCAGAGAGCCCCTAGCTCAAAATAATTTCATCCCAAAATCTGTTAGGTTTGAGAAACGGGGTTGTGCAAAAGACAACAAACACTATTCTTTTATCTCAGGAACTAACTACAAATCTAATCACCGACAAGTATAAGGGATCAAAACTGATTTGATGTCCTAGTTTGACCAGGATGGTCCAGGATTCAAATGAGTGCTTAAAACAAAGAGAAGTACAGGTACTTTGAATATAAATTTTAAGGAAAAGAAAGGAATGCATCTAAGCAAGTTACTGACATTCAAAATGCTTGCCCCTGAAGTAGCTCTTTAATGTCCCATTCAAATTTGGCAAAAATGTGATTTAAGAACATAAGAACATAAGAACATAAAAACATAAAAACATAAGAATTCAGAGCAGGAGTAGGCAATACAGCCCTTCAATATCATGGCTGATCTTCGACCTTAACTTCACTTTCCTGCACTCTCCCTATATTCTTTGTTTCTACAAGAGTCCAAAAATCTATCTACCTCAGCCTTGAATATACTCACCAATTCAGCATCCACAGCCTTTTGGGGTAGAGAAATCCAAAGATTCACAACCCTCTGAGTAAAGAAATTCCTCCTCATCACAGTCTTAAATGGCCGGCCCCTTGTCCTGAGACTGTGCCCCCTAGTTCTAGACTCACCAGCCAGGGGAAATAATCTCTTAGCATCTACCCTGTCAATCCCCCTCAGAATCTTATATGTTTCAATGAGATCACCTCTCATTCTTCTAAACTCCAGGGCGTATAGGTCCAATCTACTCAATCTCTCCTCATAGGACAACCCTCTCATCCCAGGAATCAATCAAGTGAACCTTCATTGCACTGCCTCTAAGGCATGCATGTCCTTTCTCAGATAAGGAGACCAAAACTGTGCACAGAACTCCAGGTGTGGTCTCACCAAAGCTCTGTACAATTGTAGTAAGACTTCCTTACTCTTGTCGCCAACCCCCTTGCAATAAAGGCGGACATGCCATTTGCCTTCCTAATTGCTTGTTTTACCTGCATGCTAACTTTCTGTGTTTGCTGTACGAGGACATCTAAATCTCCCTGATCACCCACATTTAATAGTTTCTCACCATTTAAAAAATATTCTGTTTTGCTATTCTTCCTACCAAAGCGAATAACGTCACATTTCCCCACATTATACTCCATCTGCCACCTTATTGCCCACTCATTTAACCTGTCTATATCCCTTTGCAGGTTCTTAGTGTCCTCCTCACAGATTACTTTATCTAGCTTTGATTTTCACATGGACAGCTCTCAAAGATATTTTCTAAACTTGTGCCGAGAATTTCCTAGGGTGGTCTACCAGATTGTGGGAATCTGCCAGAACCCACCGCAGGGACCTGGATTCACTGGGAGGGAAGGGAAGTCTTGTCATTTCTCGGATTTTCTAGGCAACCTTGTAAGGGATCGAACCTCCATTTGCCCATTCGTCAAATTTTGTATCTCACGGTACTCCAGTGAAGTGCCTTGGGACATTTCACTACATTAAAGACGCTATATAAATACAAGTTATTGTTGTTGTTAGGAGGAAAGTAATGACGTGAGGCAGTTCTGGGGGCATAGAAACATAGAAAATAGGTGCAGGAGTAGGCCATTCAGCCCTTCAAGTCTGCACCACCATTCAATATGATCATGGCTGATCATGCAACTTCAATACCCCATTCCTGCTTTCTCTCAATACCCCTTGATCCCTTTAACCATAAGGGCCACATCTAACTCCCTTTTGAATATATCTAATGAACTGGCCTCAACAACTTTCTGTGGTAGAGAATTCCACAGGTTCACAACTCTCTGAGTGAAGAAGTTTCTCCTCATCTCGGTCCAAAACGGCTTACTTCTTATCCTTAGACTGTGACCCCTGGTTCTGGACTTCCCCAACATCGGGAACATTCTTCCTGCATCTAACCTGTTCAATCCCGTCAGAATTTTATATGTTTCTATGAGATCCCCTCTCATTCTTTTAAATTCCAGTGAATATAAGCCTAGTCGATATAATATAATATAATATAATATAGTATAATATAATATAATATAAGCATCTGATCTAAAAGTTTCTGCTTTCCATGCTTAATCAGGGCTTAGCGTAGAACTGAAAGAGATGAGATGTACAGGTCTTCAGATGGTAGGAACTGGGTCCAATTGGGGAAGAAAATGGATGAAGCGGTCTGGATTCCTGGAGCCAGCTATACCGGATCAGCCAATGTACACCAGCTGGCTAATGGGCAGCCCTTCCAAAAGTGATCATGCATTAACATTTGTGGCAGGTGGACAACTGGAGATGGTGCATGTGTCCTCATGAAAATTAGGTGCCTATCCTGCTTACTCTGCAAACTCCTTTGGGGCCAGTGCTGGAGGGCATAATTCTAGCAGAATCATGACAAGAATTTTTGGGACCTGGAGCACCAATTTCCAATTGTTTCTGCCCAGTTTCCCTCTGTTCCCATGCTCCAGTCTCTCTTCTAACTGCTTTGAAAGAAAGTGCAATCGACATGCAGGTCTAATTTAAGTACCTTTTAAACAAGCACTTTCCAAAAGGTGGTTAGCTTAATAAAAGTCTTCAGTTTCTGATAATAGTTATGGGTCTCTCAGTAAATACGTCCAAGCAATTTCAATTGGGTTCCCTGTGGACTTAAGCTCACATGCACAAAGTTGACCATAATTCAGCACTAATTGGCACTAACTAGGCAATCCCACTGAAAAGCCATAAGAATTGATGGTGTGAGAAATGGACATGTCACATTAGTGTAGCAGGGGGTGCTGTTCGAAGATTGGATCACTGGACGGGCAGCTCTGTGTTATGTCTGACCTGCTCTATACCTTGCCTAAGAATGTCTGATTCTGACAGTTGTTCTTTTTCTCAATACTGTCTTCCTCATTTTGTTGAGTACAAAATTCTATCCCACTACAGAAGGACAGAGAGAGGTAATGAGGCTTGAATTAGAGTAGTCAATACATTAATACATTAATCTTACCAAACTAGTATGCTGAACATATTCACTCTGCCAACTGGTACAAATTCAATAGAGGTTTTACGGCAGATACATTCTAGTGCATTTTGGTAAATATTGAGATCCTTTCCCCTCTTTTAATAACACCATGGTTAGAAAATTTAATTTTTTAATAAACTGGCCTGTGAAAAGTTTAATATAAAATTAATGTGAATATACTATCACTGTACTTTAACATGTCAAAATTAAAGCGTGGTAATTATTTACAATATTAGCATGTGGACATTCCACTGTTTGCTGTTTTATCAGGGGCATTACCCTATTTAAAATTTCAAACTCTGTTAAAACAACAGTCCGAGGAATTTCATACAAAAGTATTAAGCATCCATAATCCTCTATGGCAAACAGTAAGTTCAAAATGGTTTATTTGTTGTATATTGTGCCTCTAATAGTCCAATTGTTCAGTGAGCACTGTTTTTGTATTTTGTTAATGTTCTTCAAGCAATCTAACTCTGTAATTACCAATTTCCGTGGATTAATTTATAAAGAAGTGCACTGAGGCTTATATCCTTTGAATGTAGTTGCATTTCACTCTTAATATCGTTGAGTAACAATATAGCTAAACTAAGTACCTACCAGCAATGATGCTGCTTGCTGTGGGTGTAATAGGAAATAGTTGAAATTGTATACGCTTAATCTAATTACATGCATCTCAGGTTTAAGCTTAAGTGAAATCTTTTGCATTATTAAACCAGTAGGTTAGATTATTGAATGAGACACACTACGAAGTGATCAACCTTAAGGAGCATCTCCATTACTCCATGTTCCTCGTCCAACACATAATATTAACGTAATTATATTGAAAGCCAATGGTTCTGTGGGCAAACATCCCCATACTCATTAATACGGACAATGAATAGTTGTGTTATGAATTGGCTTGTAGGCTAGCTTTCAAAAGAGAATTATTCCATTTTGGAGAGACTGAATTCCAAGTACACGATTGATACTTTAGGCTCTACTTTACAAGTTGTGTTTCTTTCAGGTGAATCACCAAATGGATGCTCCGGAGGGTAAGGAGGTGACTGATTGTGTTAGTAGTGTAGAACAGCATCATTAGCTATATCTTATATATAGCATCTTTAGCTACTTGGCATACAGTCAGTGGTCCACAATATCCTAGGTAGCGAACAACAGCTAGCTGGGCACAATTTCTTCCAGAAAGCTGTGCTGAAGGCCTTAGTCAGCTGCATTAAAACAATGCAGCACCCAACAGCATCTACCTGCCCTACAGAGACATTTACACATTGGTTCAAACTGAATTTTAAAAGATCTGTGAGATTTGACAGTTCTGAAGTGTAACGTGTTACACTAAAGTATACACCATTTCTAAGTGTCATTTCTTTTTAAACCAGAATGCTTCCCTGATCGTTTCTATGGCAATGTGTTCTTTCAAGTGTTTAGTCTTGCAGTCCATGCACCCATTCTCCCTTTGTAAGTAAAAATTTGCTTTAATCATTCATCTGGTAGAGTCTAGCCAGTGCAACCATTACCCTTGGAGCAATAGTCAGTAGCCTTAATATTGCAAATATATCGAAACAAATCTTTCCCAGATAAATTAGATTTTGCATCATATGTGTACGATGTCGATAAGTATATATAAAGCATTTATATGTTGCAGGAACGCACTGTTAAATAGTGCACAGAAACCACAGGAAATTTGTTCACTTGGTATTAGTAAGATTCAGTGATAACTGGTATATTTATGCACTGTTTAGTGCACTGAGCACCTCATTTTTTTTTCCAAAAGGGTTCGTCTCTGTAGCTGCTTTGCTTTGCAAATCATGCATCATTTTTCAACACTGTGAATGTTCTGACATTTAAGGTGCAATTTATACTACAGGCGTGAGTGCCAGCATATGTAAATGCAGTACTGGCAGACCCAAGACATACTGCTGGCTCTGCATTGCTCCACGGCTTGGAATTACACTCAAATTCCAGTCATTTTTTCTTTACAGTTAACAAAAATCCAAAAGGTCTCTTGTGTCTGCTCATGTTAAAAAGGTGAAGTGAAAAGGTAGATTTTCATCTTCAGTGCTCCAGAGTACGTTAGGAACTTATGCCACAGCCACTAAAATCGATGGATAGAATATAGTGTAGGGGAACACATCTGATATGCATTCCCATGTGTGAAGCTCTGAGATGAGATTGCTAAAGATGAAAATTCACCCCAAAGTTTAAAGTATTCCCAGGCAATGAGCGGTTTAAAGCGAGGTTTACACGGTTTGCCGTTACACTGCAGTGGGTACAAAACCAGAGTGGTATGAGGCTGCCTCCTTCATATTGTCTCACTTTACTTTTCAAAAATGTAGCAACTGTCCACTGGAGTTTACCCACATCTTACTGGGATGGGTAGCTGAAACTGCTTCATATTGATGCAAAATGTGGAGCATAACTGCCTTACTGGGTATATATTTTATTCCTCAAAGTACCTATTCAGTTTTATAACAGGTTTGTGCCAAACATGTGCTGGGCAAAGGAAACAATAGCAATTGCATTGCCGGATGAAATCACCACCTTTATTAAATGTTCATCTTCGTCCCCTCAGTTTGCCTGAAGTTGTATTGCATGTTTTCAACAGCGCAGAGTTTGACAGGACAAGATTGGTCTTGAAGGACTCCAAGTGTTTCACACAGTCTTGCTAACTTATACCAAGTCCCAGCACCTTTACCTGGCATCAACAGTCATGCCTGCAAAGTCGAATTGAGCGGAACAGGGCCTGTTTACTCTGATAGTTCTCGCTGAGACACTTTCATGAGGCTGTTCCAAAATCAAAGCTCCTTTGCTGATCGTTGTGCTGTGTGAACATTGGATACTGTGAGCAAACTGATACATTAAATGTCACAAGACCATCCTTCTTGTTCTGCTCAGAACACCATGAGAGTGAAATTGCATGTTGAAATTACACCTTGGGAATATCAGTGTACAAGCACATAATGCATTTGGATGAAATTGCTTTGCCCGTTACTTAGAGGGTTAAAATAGCATACAGAGGAATTTCCTGTGAAAACCTGCATTCTTATATTTGCACAGCATAATTTGAAAGCTGACTTTTGCTACTTTTTAAAAATAGCTTCTTAAGTCTATCAAACCTAGATCAGACACAATATGTGAGTGTGATTGATGAGAGAAGCAGAAATAAGCCAATAGGTGTGGTATGGAAAGCGGGCCAACACACTAAATCCAACAATGGGACAGAAAGGTGTCGCCATGCAAGTTGCAAAAAAGCTAATACAGCAGGCAAGACAGTGTGAATATTGTTGGCTGTAATGTATGCATCTGTGAGTATGCTCACAGGTTTGTAGAGCTGTGAGAACAGGTACAGGCAGAGGGTGGTCGAAGGGGTCGTTCAGCCCGACTGCCTGCCTCTCTTCTGCAGCTACGTTCGCGCCAGGGTGTCCCTGGAGATGGAGCATGTGGTGGGCACTGGAGGGACTGGAGTGCATCATTACCCCCGGCAAACAAATTTTGATTTGATTTAAGTTTCCTTTATTTGGAAATTTGTGGGTTCTCTAGTGTCCTTACTAAAGGGGGTACATGATTGAATGTTACTCTAAAATAGTTGTAGAGCTGTTGAATTGTGAGTGGCTTAGCCAGTCACATGATGTTCACAAGACTCAATAAAACCCCAGCCAGTTGGTTTTAACGGATCTGCGATGAGGCATGTGGTTGTGAGCCTGGTGGATGAACTAGTAATGTGTAGTGTGATTATTAAACCTTTTCTAATAAACCAACTAGTTCATAATAGCAATGTGTTGCTATGAATTCTTAAGCAAAGAACCCATGAAGCAAATACATTACAGGTGGCAAAAGAGAATGGATGCAAGAATAAAAGAAAGCTGATGCGGAATAATGAAAGAAGCCAATATGGTTGACAGCAAAGAGCAGTTCCACTAAGGCACATGTGATTCTATGGACAAGCTGCAAGGAATTGATCCCCTTGCCTTTCAACACCTGAGCCTTATTGCACACTCTTTTCAGCACAGAATGATATGCAAGACCCTGTTAATGCAAATACATTGGGAAATAAATCAAATGCAGAAGTGATGTATGACCGAGTAGCTTCCGTTGATAGTACATGCCCACAGGATATCAACTGACACGCATGAATGCCTGATATGAATTAATTGCATAAAATTCTGGGATGTAAAGTTTAGAATAATAGGCAGAATTACCAAGTACATGAATAAAGGTCAGGTCAAGAGGGAAACTTACATTTGAGGCACAGCAGTGTGTTATCAGTCTGCCCATTTTGGAGTCAAATACACACTTCATCACCCTGTAGATAGGTAGATAGCAGTGCTGGTCTCCAGTCATTTTGGTTAACCCTTGCCACTGGACCAAGACCTAACTCTGTCAATCCCGTGTAGTGGCTGGTGTGCAACGGCCACCACACGTTAAACAAATCCACACACAGGCATCTTCCACCATTCAGGCTATAGTTCTGGACCTGGAATATCAGGTCCTTCATTGAAACACCTGTGAACTCATCCTTTTTGGCGTGGAAGTAAATTATCCTCGCTACGAGGGACCGCCTATGATGATGATGTTTTCTCTCCTCTAACCCCCTTTCCCCGAAATGAGTTAGCCATAAGTGCACAAATCCAGAACTAGACAGATTGGGATAGGCAGGGCGAGGTGGGACAGAGGGGGAATCGTGGCTTGTGTTGAGAGATTTGATTTGCTGCTGATGACATTTCAGCATGCTAAAAAGTTTGGTAACCTAAATACCTGAAGCCCCCGCAGCATGAGATCCAGTTGTAACTAGAAAGTTTGAGTGTAGGTTACTGCTATCAGGCGTGGAAAGGGCTTTCACAAATTAATGCGCAATCTTGACTGGTTGGGGCTGATATAATCAATTTTAAAGAGAAAAAAATAAATAAATCAGCGTGCCAAAATCAAGCTATATGAGGGACCGCCTATGATGATAAGTATAAACCAGCTGTATAAATTGATAAACAATTACTGCTTCAAGAGAAAGAGAAAAGTAAAATAGCACAGAACAGAAACTGTTGGTGTTTTATTTGTTAAGCTCTTATTTCCCAATATATTTGCCATTCTGTGCTGAAAAGAGTGGTCAATAAGGTTCAGGCATTGAAAGGCAAGGGGATCAATCCCTTGCAGCTTGTCCATAGAACAACAGTAGTATCAGTGGAACTGCTCTTTTCTGTCAACCATATTGGCTTCTTTCATTATTCTGCATCAGCTTTCTTTTATTCATTACATCCATTCTCTTTTGCCAAAAACATCCACACGCTCCTGCCTGCTGTATTGGCTCTTTTGTAACTCCCATAGTGACTTCTTTTTGCCCCTTTGTTCACTTCCTGTTACCCAGTCATATAACACTTTGTCATGTCCCTCAGTAACATCCTAAAGAACTTCAATTGACTTTGAAATGCATTAACTGTTGTGCAGACAAATATGAGAACCATCAAATCTCACAAACCGCAATGAGCTGAATTATTAATTAATCTTTTTTGGTGCTGTTGGTTGAGGGAGGAATGTTGGCTGGTACACATGAATAATATAGAACCATTACTATATAACTTTGGGCCCTATATCATAATCAGAAACAAAGTCCATCAACCTAAACTGCACGCAGTCAATCTTATAACTATTTACTCAGTTGACTTTGCATATATTGTGTTAATTTTACTTTTAAGTAGAATGATTTCGGCAGTGCAGTGGGACAACATGTTGGTGTGACAACAGGTAGTAATCATCAAATGAGTCACTCCAGACCACTGCCATTCATCGAAAAACAACTCAAAGCAGTAATGGCCAAGGCCTGGGATTAAAAACCTGTCTGCAGTCTTAGGTAGAGAATGACACAACATTGGCTGGGATGCAGGGGAAGAATCAGCTTGACCAACTTTGTAGCACTGTCTACTCCATGTCCCATTCCAGGACCCAATCTTGGCTTGGGCTGCAGTGCATAGTATTAAACTCCCTGTTGCTGTGGTTCGGGTAGATGTTAAAATGGCAATTACAGTATTTGAAGAAGATAGCATTTTCCCCAGTATCCTGGCCAAGATTTGATGTGCAAAATGTATGCTGTGTTGTCTACTTAATGACATTCACTGCACTTCACAGTAAAATGTAATACGTTGTGCGTGAAACACTTTAAAACGTTTCTGAAAGAAGTGATCCATCTTTCTTCTTTGGGGAACAAAAAGGAAGGAACTTTAATTTTAAGAATGAAGGAAAATAGAAATGGGACCATTTTGTATGTAAGGGCTGATTCACGCATATGCACTTCTGGTGGGGTCTCTTGGCCCTAAGCGTAACCAGTGGGTAAAGCCCACTGTCTGTAATGAGCACACAGGAAATCGGCCTTATGGTGTATGAAACAGCACAATGTCTATGACTGAGTTGAAGGCTTCAGTTTAATCTCTGGCTTCAAATGGCAAACAACTGTCATGGTTCACTCTCATGGTTTCGATCATCACTTCAACCCTTCAACTGAATTACAGCCGTGCAGCTCACTACCGGGTGTCTATCATGCAGATTTGGTTCCATGAAGGGTATGAGTAGAGTTACACCATTTAACTCATTAATTTACCCAACTTCTGTTCTAACTCTTTATAGGCCAGTTTTCTACCCTGTGACATCTACAAGAATATGCTCTAAAACTGGACAATTGAAGATAGTGTGCACACTGATCATTTATTCAGTAGTAATACTCTCCAAATAAACAGACAAATCACAACTTTTATCTGCAAAGATATTACTGCAATCCTCAGAAGTTTTAACAATACTTAATGGAAAAAGCAGTAACAAAGTCTAGAGATAAAAGTTGCTTTTGAAAGGCAGCCTGGTATTTCCAGTAGAAGAGGCTCTTCAATTAGGCCTCATTTCAGACTCCCAATCTTGCCTGCTAATTGAACACTTTCCTACAAGGTGTGTGTATTGCTAGCTCTTAGAAATACTACTCCAGAGAATACTTCATGATAGTGGAGCAAGCACTGCATCCCAAGAAAGAGAAATAGCAAGAAGGCCCAGCTTCACTGTCGAGACACGCACGTCTTGTCGGCTGATCACAGAGTGGCATTGACAATGACCATGGTCTCAGGCCGTTCACCTTCTGACTGGAGAGGAAGCTTGGCTGCAATGGGAATCGAATGGGGGTGGGGGGGGGGGGGGGGGGAGTTGGAGAACTGGGAAGAGGAGTGAATAGAAATAAACTCGAAGCCGAAAGTTGGCTTGAGGAAATCAGATGTGTTACTCTTTCCTTTGATCAGATCACTCGCCCCAGTGGCCTGATGCAGACCAGGGACTGTCAGACTGTGCTGCTGAAAACTGACAAGAACAAGATCAGACCAGCATGACATCTAGACACATAAACTGTCAGTCACACCAGAGTGAATTGCCTGCTAATTATTCCTTTGATAATGCATTGCATATGTTTAAGCAAGGATGGTGTGACCGAGGGCACATGGTAACCAGTCCTAAGCTGATCATTTTCATCCATCACTGAATATATCCCACACCTCTAGTGGTTTAGACTGCTCACTGGTCTAGTAGCTTTGACCCTTTCCAGTGCATGATTGTCTAAATAGCCTTCTCTCACTACCCTTAAACAGAACGAGTCACGCTATTGAGGAAATCGGATACTTCTAATTCACTTAATAGCCCGAGAACATCCTAGCTAATTCCCTTAAGTATACACTGAATAGCTACATTTCAGAAGCAAGTGATTTTTATCTAGTCATTTGCAGTGAGGGGGAAAAAAAATAAGAATACTAATTTCTTTTCAACTTCCTACTTGGATCAGGCACAATTTAAACTAAAACAAAAGCAGCTGTTGGAAACTTATCACCGTTGTGTCTGTTCTGGTTGCCAGTCTTTTTGTTTTAAATATGACAAATATAAGCAGAAAATGGCACACGTCTGGTACATAGAGCTCCACGCCAAATATATCTGAGGAGGGGATTGTCTTGCAGTCGAAGTCTACTGAAAAAACCTTTTCACAGGAAATTGTCCCAAATGCAGACATGTGGTCTATGCAGCTCTACGCTGTACTCAGAGTGGAGAGAGAAGTAAAGAATCTCTCGTCCTGGAGGGCAGAGACGACGGGCAGAGACAGAAACATAGTCCCCTGTAAAAGCATTTCCCAGGTAACCTTTCCATGTTGGTGATTGGCGTGTCCAGGGTCTTATTCCTTTCATATGAGATTGTTGTCAATATAATTAGTGCTTACCTGTTCTGTTGGTGTGCGAGATATTTTTATACAGTCTACTCTACATAAACCTTTTTTCCTACTCCAGCTAAAGCACTTTAAAAGGCTTAAATTATTATATATTTTTTTTTTTTAAAAAGGCCCATTTTTGAGACAGGTCTGTCAGCAATGGAATAGCTTAGGACAGACTGGGTAGTTTTCCAGTGTCTATAGCTGCATCTTTTGTGACATCAACTGCAAAGGCAGAAGACAAAAATAAATCATTTGCATATCAAACAAAGTGATTTATTTTACTGATGATCCTATTATTTCTTGCAAGAAATAAAATGTAAACATGACCAAATGCAAAGAAAGACTTGTATTTATACAACCACTGGAAATCCCAAAGTGCTCTACAGCCAATGGAGTACTTTTTGAAGTTTAATCACTGTTGTAATGTGGCAAATGCAGCAGCCAATTTGCACTCAGCAAATTCCCACAAACAGCAATGTGATAATGATCAGATAATCAGTTTTTTGTTATGTTGACTGAGGGATAAATATTGGCCAGGACACTGGGGATAATGCTCCTGTTCTTCTTCAAAATAGTGCCATGAGATCTTTTACATCCACCTGAGAGAGCAGACGGAGCTTCAGTTTAACGTCTCATCCGAAAGACGGCACCTGCGACAGTACAGCGCTCCCTCAGTACTGCACTGGAGTGTCAGCCCAGATTTTTGTGCTCAAGTCTCTGGAGTGGGACTTGAATCCACAACCTTCTGAGTCAGAGACGAGAGTGATACCCACTGAGCCACAGCTGACACATATGCAGTATAATAGACATGTAGCAAGTTATATCAACATTGGCATTCTCTATTCATTGCTGTGCTAAATTTATATATACATACATATATAAAAGAACTCAGTTTACTTCTCTAAATCTATCTTATAATATACAACGACATATGGTAGAACTGTCTGTAAAAATGATCTCAATCAGGGAAGGTACTGAAGAGGGCAAGGCCATATCTGAGAATAGCAAATCGGAGATTCTTCTATAGGGTACTGAAGTGAATGATCAGCCATGATCTTATTGAATGGTGGTGCAGACTCGAAGGGCCGAATGGCCTACTCCTGCATCTATTTTCTATGTTTCTGTGTTTCTAAGCAGTAAGGGTTCTCTACAACTTAATATTCCTTGGCTAGGCGAGTGAAATAAAGTTAAAGCACAGGGCTGTTTCTCCTGGTCACCACATATGGACAGGACCAGCTTGGCTATCAGAGCCCTCGTGCCTGCCACCACTCAATGTTTAAGCTGATATGACGGCCACTCCAATGAGGTACCAGTGTTAAACCACCTACTGAATCATATCCCAGCATGGCTCAGGAAGGGAGGGATAAGATGGAAAGAAAGAAAAAAGAATTGCATTATAGCACCTCTCACAGACATCTCAGAAGACCAGATATAATGAATTACTATCATACGCAGTGATCATTGTTATGTAGATCTGATTACATCTTCAACAGAACTAAATTCCAAAGACTTGAGCACAAAATTCTAGGCAGACACTCCAGTGCAGTTCTGAGGGAATGCTGCATTGTCAGAGGTGCCATCTTTCGGATAAGATGTTAAACCGAGGTCCCGTCTGCTCTCTCAGATGGATGTAAAAGAAGGCACTATTTCGAAGAAGAGCAGGGGAGTTATCCCCAGTGTCCTGGCCAACATTTATCCCTCAGTCAACATCACTAAAAATAACATTATCCGGTCATTATCACATTGCTGTTTGTGGGAGCTTGCTGTGCCACATTACAACAGTCCCACATTACAACAGTGACTATACTTAAAAAACTACTTTATTGGCTGTAAAGTGCTTTAGGATGTCTGGTGGTCATGAAAGGTGCTATATAAATGCAAGTCTTTCTTTCTTTAAACTGTATGGGTTACTGAGCTTAATAGTATGAAGGAAAAGAATAACTTTGTACTATTTGAGGGACAAAAATTTCTGATGGGCCATTACGTGATGACAATCACACATGACACTAACTCTTCTTC